>NW_012101488.1:2114677-2129736 GCF_000951045.1 Mandrillus leucophaeus | reverse complement strand
CGAGCGAAGGAGAGTTCCAGGTTCGAACCTGTAATAAAGATCCTTGCTGCTTAGCTTTGACTCTGGACTCTGGTGGTCTTCTTCGGGGAATAAACGGTCTAGGCATAACACCCCAGCTGCAAGGTCTTCTCGGAAGGAAAGCATGAAGCTTCCAGCCTCTGCAGACCAGAAGGTCCTGAAGATGTAAGCTGGATCCCAAGTGTCCACACCCACATCCTGCACCCCCTCCCTGGCTCTCACTGCCCTTGGCTTAACACAGCTCCTTGGGAGAGCCACAGCGTGACCCCTGCTTCTGCACCCAATATTCCATCCCTCTTCATTCTTCATCTTTCACTTAAATGTCACCCACCCTTTGAAATCTTCTTGAACATCAAGGCTGAGATCAGTCACCTGTTACCTCCTGATAGCACCGTGATTGTCATCTGCCATGCCCTTATCATGGTTCTTTGTGGCTTTTCTGTTAAGGCAGACACGCAAAAGTCAGGTCTCTGCTGTGGTTTCTGATCATCAACAGGAAGTGATCAAGTCTTTTCAGTGACCAAATTGACTGAGGGATTTATTGTTAGTTGAACCAGAGCAGACTATTCAGCACCAGACGTCTGGACTGTTCTTTTTCTTCTCCCCCAACACTCTCCACCAATAAAATACATATTTTTCCTTAACTTTTCATGTGTGTATGTGTGCGTGTTTTCAAGTGTACAATTTAGTGGCATTTCACAATATTTTGCAATTATCTGTGATAATGTGGGCAAAAACTGTATAATTATTTCCAGACTCTCAAATACATTATGGCCCCAGGACAGTTAAAACCACACAATCTGCCCTGTGAAAAGGTTTTTCCTCCTCTGCTCCACAGGAATTTAATCTCCTTCCTGTGTGAATGAATGTGCTTGTTCTGAGGAGAAGGAAGGAGGGTTCCTCTGAAAAAAGTCATTTGGGATCCAAATCTGGAGATATTCCCCTTAGGGAGGCTGACACACTCTTGTCAATTTTTGCTTTCCCTTTTCTTTGTGACTGTGTGTAACCCACGTGATGATGTCACAACTGTTTTCCCTAATAGTTTCAGCCAAGGGATTTATAAACGTAGTAAGCTGGAAGGCTCTGAGTCTCACCCGTCCTTAGCCTCTCCTAGCAGGTGGTTGATGCTGTTGGCAGCCTGGGCTCCTGCAGCCCTGCATGTGGCTGTGTCCTGTGTTGGGAGGGCTAAGCGGGGAAAAGGTGGGCTGTGGAATCCAGCCTTAGACATTCCTCCATGCATCTGACTCCGTAGGGCACAGCTGAGAAGCAGCGTCACAGGGAAGCCCTGGGGCTGTCTGGAAGAGAGGGAGGTTTGAAGACCTGCAGGCAGCAAGTCTCACCAAGTCACCATGACAGGACAGACGGGTTGAGTGAGACACACCTTGAACATAGGACTTTCATCATCAATTCACTTTTTTCATTCATTCATTTAATACACCCTGTACACTTACTGTGTGCCAGTCGATGCTATGGCCACAATTGTGACTTAGTTCCAGGTCCTGCCCTCCTGGTTATCATAGTCCAGGGAGGACAGAGACACCTCTCCAGTGATGACCCAGGGTGAGTAAGGCTGGGAGCAGTGCCCAGGGTACCAGAAATGGCTTCCTGGAGGGCACCAGAAGACAAGCATTGGATGACTCTGGCTTTCCCACCTTTCTTCTTGCCCAGAGTTCCCAGAATCACTGTAGAATGCACTACAAATGCAGATTAGTTCGTTTTCATGGTACTATAAAGAATGACCTGGGCTGGGCATGGTG
Source organism: Mandrillus leucophaeus (assembly GCF_000951045.1). Taxonomy (NCBI): domain Eukaryota; kingdom Metazoa; phylum Chordata; class Mammalia; order Primates; family Cercopithecidae; genus Mandrillus; species Mandrillus leucophaeus. The sequence continues at coordinate 2,127,961 of NW_012101488.1, read as the reverse complement.
GCTCATGCCTGTAATCCCAGCACTTTGGGAGGCCAAGACGGGCGGATCACGAGGTCAGGAGATCGAGACCATCTGGCTAACACAGTGAAACCCCGTCTCTACTAAAAAAACACAAAAAATTAGCCGGGCGTGATGGCGGACGCCTGTAGTCCCAGCTACTCGGGAGGCTGAGGCAGGAGAATGGCATGAACCCGGGAGGTGGAGCTTGCAGTGAGCCGAGATCGTGCCACTGCACTCCAGCCTGGGCGACACAGCGAGACTCCATCTCAAAAAAAAGAATGACTTGAAACTGGAAAATTTATAAAGGAAAGAGGTTTAATTGACTCACAGTTTTTCATGACTAAGGAGGTCTCAGGAAATGTACAATCATGGCAGAGGGTGAAGGGAACGCCATGGGGGCAGGAGGGAAAGAGAGGGAGCAGGGAACTGCTACACACTTTTAAACCATCAGATCTCATGAGAACTCGACCACTATCACGAGAACAACAATAGGGAAATTGCCCCCATGATCCAATCACCTCCCACCAGATCCCTTCCCTGACACATGGGAATTGCAATTTGAGAGGAGTTGTTTGGGGACACAGAGCCAAACTATATCAGAATGCACCATCCTAAGAAAGGAATCATTGCCTGAAAGTGCCTGGGCTTTGTTTCTATTCTTCCCAGAGAATGCAACAACTTGAACTAAAGAGAAACTGCCCAGGACAGCCCTGGCCTCATTCCCATCCCTTCTAGAGGGGGTGTCCGGTAACACTTGCCCAGGGCATGTCCACCACACATAAAACCCAGAGCTCACTGCTGAGTCCTCAGCTGTGGTGCAAGTGGGGCAAGCACGGGAGACTCTATCTGCCCTCGGCAGTGCTCCTGAGCCTTGGGGGACCAGTGAGTCATGAATCCTACGCTTCCACTGTCCCTTGCTGCCTGTCTGTAAGTAATTAACTTGCTTTGTCAAACTGGCTGTGGTTGTGGGTGTTCTGTTCGCCACACTCAGTGTAGTCAGAGTACAGCCCAAGATGCAGTGGCTGAGGTGTTCAGACCTGTATTCCGGGTGGTTAGCGCAGTGGTGGCCTTTGCCATCCTCCCTGCAGTGGGAGTCCTCCCTTGGGATTGGTAACTCATGAGTGCTGCAACTTTGGCAGAGCAAGAGGGATCCAATCTGATGAGCCCATGGCTTACCAGGTGGGCTGTAATATGAAAATGTTTGTTCTTTGGCCCTCTTCCTATTATGACGCTAAACTTGGAACTTCCTAAGTGATAGGAGTGTCTTTTGTTCTTCCCAATGAGCCTCTTTCAGATCACACAGTAGGAGCTCAGGCTAAAAATATGCCTTAGGGTAGGGCCCCCAGGTAGCCTCAGCATCAGGGCAGTAACCAGAAGAAAGACCAAAATATTTGAGGATTAGAGGGAAGGAACCTTCAGTGTCACCCACTAACCTCCAAGAAAGGTGATGATGGGGAGGCAATACAGACCAAAGTATAAAAACTCTTTTTTTTTTTTTTTTTTTGAGACAGAGTTTTGCTCTGTCACCCAGTCTGGAGTGCAGTGGCATGATCTTGGCTCACTCCAACATCCACCGTCCAAGTTCAGGCAATTCTCCCTGCCTCAGCCTCCCGAGTAGCGGGGATTACAGGCGCCCGCCACCATGCCCGGATAATTTCTGTATTTTTTGGTAGAGACAAGGTTTCCCCATTATGGCCAGCGTAGTCTTGAACGCTTGACCTCAGGTGATCCGCCCACCTCAGCCTCCCAAAGTTCTGGGATTACAGGCGTGAGCCACTGCACCTGGCCTAAAAACTCCTGAACAAGAAGAATTGAACTTCCTAGCTGCTGAACACATGGAGATGTGGAGAGGATCCAGAGTCCAGGGAGGCCATGGAAGCTCCCACCATCCCCATCACTTCCCCTGTCCATCTCCCCTTATAAGCCTCGGCGAGATCTAGTCTTTCTTCTCAGTGCTCCTAAGCTACAGGCAGTCCCTAAGCAGGGGAGAGAAGTAATCAGATTGTGATTCAGGAAAATCTGTGTGTCCTTCTGTTGGGAGGAGCCTGGTTGGGAGGATTGAGATGGGAGCAAGAGACCAGGCAGGAGGCAGATGGAGCAGAAATACTCATGCAATTTCCAGAGTCCTGCAGGTCCACTCGCTCTCATGGGTGGATGAGATAAGCACTCACATCCCCGACCCCATTTCTCACTCTGCCTTCAGGCCTCCCCTCTCCTGCAGCTGCCGTGTAGAGCAGTGATCTCCAACATGGGGACTGTGACACTTTTTCAGGTTGTGAACCAATTTATTTGTCACCATGGGTATCTTAGACATTAAACTAGCATCAATAAAGAATAGAGGAATGTGCACACTACAGTATCTTATTCATCGGTGTTTAATTCAACTTTCTTTTGGGCTGTGTGTCAGTCATATAGAATGTGATGTGAGTTTTTCCTAGTGAGTCACAACCAAACAGTTACTAAACACCGGAAGGAAAAATCCTCTGGGCACAGGCTCACCTCGTCTTTCCTAAAATCACTGACTAGCTGCCCTAGTATGTCGCTCCAGAAAAACAAGTTGAGAGCTCACAGCCTCAGTCCTAGGTCCTTCCTGGGCAGGCTGAGATTGGGCTTGGCATTTGGCCTGCTAAAAAGAGGGTTGAATTTAGGCCTGGAGACTAGCCAGTGCCAAGGAGAAGCACATTCCTCAGGGTGGGGTTGGGTTGGCGTCTCTGGGGAGGGAGGAGCCCAGCTGGCCATCCTTGGCCTTGGTCCTGGTCTCTCAGGGCAGTTAAGTCAGGCTGGGAAGAGAAATCAGCAGAGGGAGATGATGACAGAGCCGGGGAGTCAGAGGCTAGGTGGGAGGCAGGGCAGCTGGACCAGCCCAGGGCTCTGTGGATGCAAGAGCTCCTGTCTCAGCAATCCTGAGACTTTGCAGTCACATACACCTGGGTTGGGATCTTTTCATTTTCTCAAAGGGTCAGATAAGCTCTTTTCTAGTAGCCCTTTCATCTCCCTGTATGGCAAGAACATTCAATTTTGGAGATTGACAGCTTTTCAGTCCTTAGTCACATCCACTGCACATCTGGGCACAGCATGTGCTCCCTCTCTCAGCAGCAGCAGGACATTCAAACCACTTAAAACCCAACCCACATGCAGCAACCCTCACCATGGGCACAGGCACAAAAATAGGCAAAGCCACCTGGGTAAGTGCACACTTGCTTCACACTGGACCAAGCCTGAATCCTTCTTCTTGGGGAGTGCTGACACTGGGTCCTATTTTGGTTATAAAATTTATTTTACATCCATGAGCAACTGTGTGTCATTTCTCCTGAAATCCATTACAGTTCCAAGGTGGGGAATTTTCCCAGCAAGCAGCAGTGTCCGCTAAAACCCCATATCAAAATTCCCAAAGAAGCAGCCTGTGCATCCCCCATCCGAGAGCTGCCCACTCTGGGTTGTCACTGTCCAGGGACAGTGGGCCTGAAACTCTTTGAGGACAGGAAGCCGGGCTGCATCACTCACTGCCATGTCCTTAGTTATTGGGGACCCCATCTCTTTCCAGGGTCACAGGACTCTCATGGATTCCTGGGAAATAAGAGTAAACTCCAACTCCCATTGGTTACATTTTGCCACCCTAGTTTTCTCTATGAAAGAAAGACTCTGGCATAAGGGCCCCCTGCAGGTCATAGACACCATCTGGACGGGACTCAGGCACCCCTATTCCAGCCCAGAATCCCCCTTAGTCCTGAGCTGAACCCCTCCAGAAAGGCAAGCAGCCCCTGATCCCAGATGCCCCAGGCTGGCCTCAGGAAAGACTTTCCCACAATCCCAAGTGCTGCTGGGGGACTGAGCTTCTGGAACGCGGCACACAGGAGAGCACTGGGGTTTCCTGCTGTCATGGGCTTTGCCTCTGGAATAAGTGCAAAAGAGATGGAATCATTATCTGGGTGACACCTGGGTGTGATTTCCACCTGGCCTCATGGAGTCTCTCCCAGATGACAGGCAGGAATTTGGTGGAATGTCAAATGTTCAAAAAGAATGTTAGGAATGCAGATGTCACTGAGGGAGAGGGTTGGGCCTCACCGGTGCCTGAGGGCCCATCCTCTGATATCCGCCTGGGTGGGTGGAGTGCACTGTGTTCCACCTGCACACTTCACACACGCAGGCTGGTCCCTGCTACCTGCAACAAGAACTTAGGTGCCAGCCCCTGAAAGAACCGTAACACAAACAGGGCTGAAACATGACCTCCCACACTGCACATTACAAGTAACAAGAAGCAGAGAAAAGCTGCAGCCTTTTGAGGACCAGAGACCGAGGGGTTTGTCAAGTCAGAGCTGTGACATCCTCTTTGAGGCTCTGTGGTTCTTGGTGTCTCCAAGCTTCCAGGCACTGCCATGTTCCCCTTGTCCAGATGCAGGTGCCTGCAGCAGAAGCTGTATGCGGTACATCTGGTCCAGCCACAGCCTTGCATGGAGATGGCATTTATGCCAGCTCCTGGAACTGCCCACTCCACCGAAGCAGCCAGAGTGCTTGGCTGTGCACAGTGGCCAGACCCTACTCTTGCTTGCTCACACACCATGCCTGGCTTGCCTGTGGCAGGTGTGGGATCTGGCGTGGTAGTGTGGTCGGAGTGCAGTCAAGCCAAGTGGGTGGAACAAGCACAGCAGGCAGGAGCAATACTCAGGGAGTCTCAGGACCAGGTGACAGCCCTGGGTCTGCTGAAGTGCTAAATCTGAAAAATCCCTCAAAGACCAGTTCTTTAGGTTTTACAATAGTGATATGATGAGGTAGTGTTGGGGAAGTGGCTGGTAGCATCTTTTGCCTTTCCCTCAAGATGAAGCCAAAGATTTTCTTTTTTTTTTTTTCCAGTTGTCAAATGATCCTTTATTGAAATATTTTCCTTTGTGCTTCTTAACTAGCTGGGCATTCCACAGCACCACTGTTGGTGTCATCTATGATGTCATAAGGGTGGCGGCCATCAACATCACAGTCCACAGACTGGGCATTCCCCCGATGTCTTTAATGGTTCCAGAGAGTTCTCTGGCTAAAGATCGGTGCTGGATCTGTCGAGCAATGTCAACAATCTCATCAAAAGAGATATTCCTACTGTGTTTAATGTTTTTCTGTTTCTTTCTGTCTCTTGGTGGTTCCTTGGGGGGCTTTGATGATTAGGGCAGAAGCAGAAGGCAGCACCTCAATCTGGGCCTGTTTTGAATGTTCAGTTTTACTGTAATCCTCAGGCCCTTCCAGTCACCCATTGCCTTGTCAATGTCATCACCAACCTTTTTTGGGGACAGACCAAGGGGCTAATCTTGGGGGCCAGAACAGAAGTGGCACCGATTTCACCCCCAGTGCACCTGAGGTATAGAACTTTGATCTCACTGGGGTCATAGTGGTGGCGGCTGGTATTGGGGTGAACCCAGATTTGGGATGACCAAAGAAAGGTGCACCTTGGCCTCCTCTGAGCCAAAAGCTGAAAGTGAAACCAAAGATTTTCTAGCATCCAGTTCCTACATACGAACGCCCAGGGAATAGAGAACCACACACTTTCTTTTTACTTACCTTAAGTGTCACATTTTTCTTCTTTAATGTCACATAAGAGCAATATTTTCTTCAGGTATCTTATCACAAGAACCACTACAAATTCTAAATCAGTGAGATCAGCCTTTCCATGGAGAATTCATGTTGACATCCCTGGTCCCATATTTGCCAAATAGAAAGTTTCCCAGAAAATCAGATACTATGTGTTATGAAAGAACAGGAAGTATTTAGTCATGAAAAATTAAGGATTCACAAGACCTCAAGGGAGAATCTATAAAGAAGTGAATGAATGAAGAGAAACTTCCCAGCTTAAGAATAAAGCAGGAGGCAGAGGATGACATTTGACTCAGCAGAGCCTACACATGGTCTGAGTGTCCATTCCTGGCCTATGTGGAAAAAGCCTGTGAAAGATGCTTTGTACAATGACTTTGGCGATATAGGATGACAAGTAAATTTGTTACCCGGTGAATAGCTTAAAAGGAAACCAATAATGGAAACTCTTGGATGGTGGGAGGAACCTCACTCCATGCCTGTCTTCTGATGTTCATATGTTTTCTGCCTTTGCCTGAGAACTCATCTCCCAGCACACGACCAGACCGCTGTGGGAGAAGGAAGGGGAAGACGGGGTGAGTGGACAGCCACAGATACGGCTGGCACTGACATTTAGAAGACTGGGTGGAACCAGGGCTCGATATGGCTTAGGCAGTTCAGAAACTGAAACAGGGCTGTGAATGGGGCTGACCCGGGTGCTGTGGATGGGGAATTGCAGAGATTTGGCTGGGCATGGGAACAGGGATGAGGGAACAGGGAGTTTGGGGTGGGGAGCGAGCCCTGGTCGTGGCTGAGATAGGAGATGGGCTCGGGCGGGAATGGGGTCCTGTGCTCCTTATCCAGAACACGGCTTCGTATAGCAATTGCTCTGGGGCGGCTGCAGCTGCGTGAATGGTGATCAGCTGATCTTAGCCACTCCTTGTATCCCACTTTCCTAGAGGAGCTGGTGATGTCACGGCATGTCTGGCCCTCCTGCAGAGACAGGCTGGGTCGTTGGGCAGTAGAGGAGCCAGGCAGTGTATGTGGGATAGTAGATTTGATCTCAGACACTTTGAGAACCAGGGGAGAAGTGGTGCACCCTTCACCTTCTCTGCCCTACGTGCCCCCTCTTTGGCAAACAGGAAGGTGCAGCCTGCTTCTGGGGTTATCGCCCTCCCCCACTCACACAGCCACACAGTGATTCCACAGGATCCTACTGAGCTATGACTCTCTCCACTTTCCTTGGTACATTGCTAACCCCTGACATCCTCCCATCAGGTCCTGACCTCAAAACCCAAGCCCATGGCCCAGGACGCAGTAACTGCTCACTCACCTGCAGCTCATGGTATTTGGGTGCGAGAGACTGTGAGACTGTGTGACTCAGGCACCTGACTTTCACAGGTTTGGAAGGTGGGAGTAGATCTGGCGGGACCTCTGGGACTCACATTCCTCTGGGGGCTCTTCAACTCCTTCTCTGTCTCATTAATGGTCATTTACCCAGGACAGGAGAACTTGGAAGCCCACATGTCCCACGCTCTTTGTGTCAGACACTGGTGATGCAGTGCTGAGTAGAAAACGCAAAGTCAGTGTCTTCATGAAGTTCATGACAGAGAGAGAGAAAGAGAGAGAGAGAAAGAGAGAGAAAGAGAGAGAAGGTAGGAGAATAAAACTCCTGATTTTGGTTATTGTGGTGCTTGTGTTTAGTGTCATTGTCACTGTGAAGTTCTGGTGGAGAAATTCCACAGCCCTCCGGAGATTTTCAAGGACATTTTTCCTTAACGTGCTTTTTCAGAGGGTGGAGTGTGTGATTTCCCCCCAGAAGAGCCATCTTGGGGTCAGGATGAGAAAACAGAGGGGAAGGAACTGTTTTGAGTCAGTTCTGTGGGCCGCTCCCAGCTTCTGCAGGATTTCCTCAGTTTGTGAGTTCACAGGCCACACCTGGCATGGACACGCCATTCTCCCCAGGGTTAGTCCCAGCAGGGCATGTATGCGGTCAGATTTTTGTGTGTGGAATATCCTATATCTGTCTTTCTGTGGCGCATGGACAGGGGCTTCTCTCTGGAGCTCTGGAGGCAGGAGACAAGGGAAGAGGCGGCAGCAGAAATGACCTCATGATAAATACCAGAGTGCTCAGCACCCGCCTTCCCCTGGGGCAGAGCGGACCCTGCTTCCAGCACCATCTCCCTGGCTGCTACATTGGTCTCCATGCCTCGCTGCTGTGGGGTAGAGTGGTGTTTTCCAGGACACAGATTAGGACGTGCTGATAACATGGAAAACCATCAGTTGGGCATAAACAATGTTGTATTTTAATTGAACAAAATGGATTAAGAAATGGGACAGCGTGCACTAACCAGAATGCTGTGCTGGATTGTTTATCACACTCTTACTGGAACTGTGTGTATTCCACGTAATGGTAGAATATCATTCTATCATTCTATCATATTATATTATTGTGCAGTAGAAGTAGGGAAGCTGCTGACAGCAGGAATTGCCAAGTCCTTGGACGTTTCACATTCCAGGAGCCAAGATCTGCCAGCCTGGCCCGAGAACCTGGGTATCATTCAGGAGTGTCTATGAACAGGGCCTGCCTGCCCTTCCCAGAGAGACCAGGCCTGGGGAGTTGGGAAGCCCATGGGTGAGAGGTCAGGAGACCTGGGTTCTTGTCCGGCCTGTGTCACTGACCAGCAACAGGACCTCAGCCCGTGTCTTGCTTGGATCCAGGAAGTGCGGTGAGAGAATGGGCACAGCTGGCAGATCTTGGCTCCTGGAATGTGAAACCCCAGAGGATGTTGGCATTTCCTGCTGTCAGCAGCTCCCCCATGGCTTGCTTTTCACTCCAGGAAAAAATAGAAGGAATCTCCCTCCTGGCAGCTTTGGGGTGGCCTTTCCATCTGCCCTCAGGGAAGCCCTGCAAGGAAACAGGCAGGAATGAGGTGGAATTTTAGGTGTGTAAGTATGTCAGGTATGTAGAAGGAAGGCCGGGTTTCCCCAGGCCGGAGGCCCCTCCGCTGCTGGTTGACAAGGAGGAGTCTGTGTGAGTCAATTTCTCCAAACACAATGTCGGGATTTCACAACATTCTACAGTGTAGAACATTCTACAATGTAGAAGATCACAAGGACTTAGCACAGCTCCTTGGAAGAAGCACAGCATCTCTCCGGCGTCTGTCTCCAATTCCCCAATCCCTCTTCATTTTTCATTTTTCCCTTAAATGTCACCCACCCTCTGGAATCTTCTTGAACACCAAGGCTGAGGTCAGTCACCTGTCACCTCCTGACAGCACTGTGGATGTTATCTGCCACCCTCTTACCATGGTTCTTTGTGGCTTTTCTGTTAAGGTAGACACTTGAGAATCAGTTCCTACTAAGGTTTCTGATCATCAACAAGAAGGGAACAAGTCCTTCCAGTGACCAGATTGATGAAGGGCTTTATTTTTAGCTGAACCAGAGCAGAATATTTACCACCGGATGTCTGGACATTTCTTTCTGCTCTCCTCCTGAGGCCCCACAATTAAGTATATGTATTTACTTAACTTTTCATGTGTATGTGTGTGTTTTCAAGTGTGCAATTCAGTGGTATTTCACGATGTTTGGCAATCATCTGTGATATTCTGAGCAAAAAAGTCCACAGTCATTACCGGACTCAGACACATCATGGCCCCAAGACAGTTAAGACCAAAGGACCAGTGGAAGGGTTTCCCTCTTCTTCTTTGCAGGCATTTAATCTCCTTCCTGTGTGAATGTGCTTGTTCTGAGGAGAGGGGAGGAAGTTTTCTCTGAAAGAAGTCATTTGGGATCGAAGTTGAAGGAGCCACTCCCCTGAGGGAAGCTGACATATTCTTGCCAATTTTTGCTTTCGCTTTCTTTTTTTGTGTGTGACTGTGTGTAATCCACGTAATGATGTCACACTTATTTTTCCTAGTAGTTGCAGTGAAAGGATTAATAAACTTAGGAATCTAGAAGGCTCTTCTGAGTCCCGGCCATTCTAGCAGGATGCTGATGCTGTTGGCAGCCTGGGCTCCTGCAGCCCTGGACGTGGTGTGTCCTGTGTTGGGAGGGCTGACGGGACAGAAGGTGGGCTGTGGAGAAGAGCCTTAGTTCTTCCCCAGTGCGTCTGACCCTGTAGGGCACAGCTGAGAAGCAGCTCCATGCGGAAGCCCTGGAAGGGAGAGAGGTTTAAAGACCTTCAGGCAACAATTCTCACCAAGTCACCAGGACAGGACAGACAGGTTGAGTGAGACACACCCTGAACACAGGGCTTTCATCATGCTTTCACTTTTTTCATTCGTTCATTTAACACACGCTATGCACTTGACTTACTCTGTGTCAATGGATGCTGGGGACACGATTGCGACTTAGCTCCAGGCCCTGCTTTTCTGGGTCTTATAGTCTGGGGGGGGACACAGACCCCTCCAAAAACAGTGATGACCCAGGGTGAGCAAGGCTGGAAGTAGCACCCAGGGCACCAGGAATGGCTTCCTGGAGGAGGGCACCAGAAGACAAGCATTGGAGAGCTCTGGCTTTCCCGCCTCTCTTCTTGCCCACAGTTCCCAGAATCACTGTAGAACGCACTAGAAATGTGTGTTAGTCCATTTTCACACTGCTAAAAAAACTGCCTGAGACTGGGTAATTTATAAAGGAAAGAGGTTTAATTGACTCATAGTTCTGCATGCCAAGGTGGCCTCAGGAAATGTACAGTCATGTTTGAGGGTGAAGGGAAAGCAAGGCACGTCGTCTTCCATGGTGGCAGGAGAGAAAGCGAGTGAGCCAGGAACTTCTACACACTTTTAAACCACCAGATCTCGTGAGAACTCCCCCGCTATCACGAGAACAGCATGGGAAAAACTGCCCCCATGATCCAGTCACCTACCAGGTCCTTCCCTTGACACATGGGATTACAATGTGAGATGAGATTTATGTGGGAAGACAGAGCCAAATTATGTAAGAATGCACCATCCTGAGTAAGGAAGAACTGCCTGAAAGTGCCCAAGCTTGGTTTCTATTCCTCCGAGAGGATGCAACACCTTGAGCTAAAGAGAAACTGCCCAGGACAGCCCTGGTCTCATTCCCATCCCTCCTAGAGGGGGTGTCCTGCCACAGTAGCCCAGGGCGTGTCCACCACATATAAAACCCAGAGCTTACTGCTGAGTCCTCAGCTGTGGTGCAAGTGGGGCAGGCATGGGAGACTCCATCTGCCCTGGGCTGTGCTTGTGAGCCTCGGGAGACCAGTTTGAACGCCCTTCTGCTGCCAAGACAGAAAGCACATGGTGTACTCAGATGTGCACTGGATGTGACTAAGGAAGGGCTGGAAAGCTGACAATATCCAAAAATCGAATGTTCTTGTGGTACAGAGAGATGAACAGTCATGAAGCCTAGGCTTCTGCTGTCCCTCGCTGCCTGTCTGTAAGTAATTAACCTGCTTTGTCGAACTGGCTGTGGTTGTGGGTGTTCTGTTCCCCACACTCAGTGTAGTCAGAGTGCAGCCCAAGTTGCAGTGGCTGAAGTGTTCAGATCCCTATTCTGGGTGGTTAGTGCAGCGGTGACCTTTGCCATCCTCCCTGCAGTGGGAGTCCTCCCTTGGGACTGGTAACTCACAAATGCTGCCAATTTGGCAGAGCAAGGAGAGTCCAATCTGATGAACTCATGGCTTACTCGGCGTGTTATAATATGAAAGTGTTTGTTCTTGACTCTTGTTCCTACCATGAAGCTAACCTTGGAATTTCCTGAGTGATAGGAATGTCTTTTGTTCTTCCAGATGAGCCTCTTTCAGATCACACCAGCTGAGTTCATGCTAAAAATGTGATTTAGGGGCCAGGTGTGGTGGCTCACACCTGTAATCCCAACACTTTGGGAGGCCGAGGTGCGTGGATCATCTGAGGTCAGGAGTTTGAGAACAGCCTGGCCAACATGACGAAACCCCATCTCTACTAAAAATACAAAAATTAGCTTGGTGTGGTAGTGCATGCCTGTAGTCCCAGAGACTTGGGAGGCTGAAGCAGGAGAATTGCTTGAACCTGGGAGGCGGAGGTTGCAGTGAGCTGAGATCATGCCACTGCACTTCAGCCTGGGTGACAGAGTGAGACTCCCTCTCAAAAAAAAAAAAAATGTGATTTAGGGAAGGGCCCCCGATAGCCTCAGTGTCGTGCCAGTCACCAGAAAGACCAAGAGATTTGAGAATTAGAGGGTAGAAACTTTCAGTATTACCCACCAACTTCCAAGAAAAGTGGCAATGGCAAGGCGATAAAGACCAAACTTTATAAAAACTCTTGAAAACCTAGAGTTGAACTTCCCAGTTGCTGAACATGTGGAGGTGCTGAGAGGATGGGGTGTCCAGGGAGGCCATGGAAGTTCCCACCATTCCCATAGCCTCCCCTGTCCATCTCCCCTTATGAGCCTTGGTGAGAACTGTTCTTCTCAGTGCACTCGAGCTACAGACAGGTCCTAAGCAGGGGACAGAAGTGATCAGATTGTGATTCAGGAAAATAAGTGTGTCCTTCTGCTGGGAGGAGGGTGGGTCAGAGGATTGAGATGGGAGTAGGAGACCAAGCAGGAGACTCATAGAGCAGAAATTCTCATGCAATTTCCAGAGTCCTGCAGGCCCACTTGCTCCCATGGGTGGATGAGATAAGCACTCACATCCCCGACCCCATTTCTCACTCTGTCTTCTGACCTCCCCTCTCCTGCAGCTGCCGTGTAGAGCAGTGGTCTCCAACATGGGGATTGTGACACTCAGGTTGTGAATCAATTTATCACTATATCAAAATTCTCGAAGCAGCTGCCTGTGCATTCTGCATCCCAGAGCTGCCCACTCTGGGTTGTCACTGTCTAGGGACAGTGGACCTAGAGCTGTTTGAGGACAGGGAGCAGGGCTGCATCACTCACTGACATGTCCCTAGTTATTGGGAACCCTGTCTCTTTCCAGGGTCACAAGATTCTCATGGCTTCCTGGAAAATAAGAGTAAACTCCAATACCTGTTGGTCACATTTTCTCACCTAGATGGGGTTTTAGCGGCTCCTGCTGCTTGCTGGGAAAAATCCCCTGCCAGGGAATTGTAATGGACTTCAGAAGAAATGACACACAGGCTGGGGAGAGAAAGCAGCAGTAGGAGATGATGACGGGGCAGAGGGTGTCAGAAGTTGGGTCGGAGGGAGGGCAGCGGGGCAGGGCCAGGGCTCTGTGGATGCAAGAGTCCCTCTTCCAGCAATCCTGAGACTTAGGGGTCAAATAGCCCTGGCTTGGACTCTTCTCTCTACATTTTCTCAAAGGGTCAGATAAGCTATTTTCCAGTAGCCCTGTTCATCTCCCTGTACAACAAGAACACTCGATTTTTGGATATTGTCAGCTTCCCAGCCGTTCCTCAGTCACATCCAGTGCATATCTGGGCACACCATGCGCTTTCTGTCTTGGCAGCAGAAGGACGTTCAAACTACTCAAGCCCCAGCCCACATACAGCAACCCTCACCATAGCCCCATGCTCAAAAGCTAGCCAAAGCCACCTGCTTAACTGTCTACTTGCTTCACACTGGACCAAGCCTGAATCCTTCCTGGGGAGTGCTGACACTGGCAAAGTGGCGTCATCATCTGGGGTAAATATGCAAAGTTCATTGTCTCATACCAAGAAAATTCAGTACACAGACAGAAGAAGTGCATTTAGGAGCAGGGGTTTAATGGCAAAAGAGAGAGAAAGACCAGCTCTCTCTCTCTCTCTCTCTCTCTCTCTCTCTCTCTCTCTC
>NW_012101488.1:2106535-2111317 GCF_000951045.1 Mandrillus leucophaeus | reverse complement strand
TCCTGGGTCCTCTCAATTCTTAGTCCTTTAAAACCTGTTTTTCTCCTTTTCTTATTCAGACCTTGTGTCTTCCGTTTAGTTTCTCAATTCATACAAAACCACATCCAGGCCATCACCAATCATTCTATATGACAAATTCTCCATCTAACAACCCCACAATATCACCCCTCACTCCAAAATCTTTCTTCAGTTTAATCTTTCCAACTCAAGGTTCCCACACCGCCCCTAACCCCGCCCAAAGCAGCCCTGAGAAACATCGCCTATTATCTCTCCATACCACCCCCAAAAATTTTCGCTGCCCCAACACTTTACCACTATTTTGTTTTGTTTTTCTTATTAATATAAGAAGACGGGAATGCCAGGCCTCTGAGCCCAAGCCTGCACATATACATCCAGATGGCCTGAGGCAGCTGAAGAACTACAAAACATTACATTCCATCATTGTGATTTGTTCCTGCCCCACCCCAACTAATCAATCAACCTTGTGACATTCCTCCCCTGGACAATGAGTCTCATGATCTCCCCACCCTGCACCTTATGACCCCCACCCCTGCCCACAAGAGATAACCACCTTTAACTGTAATTTTCCACTACCTACCCAAATCCTATAAACCTGCCCCACCCCTTTCTCTCTTTGCTGACTCTTTTCGGATTCAGTCCAGTTGCACCCAAGTGAAATAAACAGCCTTATTGCTCACACAAAGCATGTTGGTGGACTCTCTTCACATGGACTCACATGACATTTGGTGCTGAAGACCCAGGACAGGACAGGAGGACTCCTTCAGGAGACCGGTACACTGTCCTCACCCTCTCTCCATGAGATCCACCCATGACCTTGGGTCCTCGGCCCAGCCCAGTGAACATCTCACCAATTTTAAATTGGGTAAGTGGCCTCTTTTTATTCTCTTCTCCAGCCTCTCTTGCTATCCTTGCTATCCCTTTACCCTTCAATCTCTCCCTTCCTTAATTTTGGTTCCTTTCCCTTTCTGGTAGAGACAGAGGAGACACGTTTTATCCATGAACTCAAAACTCCAGCACTGGTCACGGACTTGGGAAGACGGTCTTCCCTTGGTGTCTAATCACTGCGGGGATGCCTGCCTGATTATTCACCCACATTCCAGAGGTGTCTGATCACCACAGGGATGCCTGCCTTGATCCTTCACCTTGGTGGCAAGTACCACCTCCCCTGGGTGGCAAGCACCACCACCCACCCTGTGTCTCTACCCTCTCTTTTCTCTAAGCTTACCTTTTTACTATGGGCAACCTTCCACCCTCCATTCCTTCTTCTTCTCCCTTAGTCTGTGTTCTAAAAAACTTAAAACCTCTTCAACTCTTGCCTGACCTAAAACCTAAGTATCTTTTCTTCTGCAACAGCACTTGGCATCAGTACAAACTCAACAATGGTTCTAAATGGCCAGAAAATGCCACTTTCGATTTCTCCATCCTACAAGATCTAGATAATTTTGTTGAAAAATGGCAAATGGTCTGAGGTGCCTGACGTCCAGGCATTCTTTTACACGTCAGTTCCTCCCTAGTCTCTGCTCAATGCAACTCATGCCAAATCTTTCTTCTTTCTCTCCCATCTGTTCCTTCAGTCTCCACCCCAAGCTCTGAGTCTGTTAAATCCTCCTATTCTATGAACCCATGTGACCTCTCCCCTCATCCCCAGACTGCTCCTCACCAGGCTGAGCCAGGTCCCAATTCTTCCTCAGCTTCCACTCTCCCACCCTATAATCCTTCTATCACCTCCTCACATCTGGTCTGGCTTACAGTTTCGTTCCACGACTAGCCCTCCCCAACCTGCTCAACAATTTCGTCTTAGAGATGTGGCTGGAGCTGAAGGCATAGTCAAGGTTAATGTTCCTTTTCCTTTACATTTTAACAAAATTATCCACCACCCTGACTATTCCTGGACTACAGCCACATTTCATTGCTGCCCTTCTTCCCAACCTAAAGCCTCCTTCATGTCTTCCTCTTGTATCCTCCCACCTTAACCCACAAGTATGGGACACCTCTGCTCCCTCCCTGGAAACCAATCACATGCCCATTACTATCCCATTAAAATCTAATCACCCTTACCCCACTCAACTCCGGTATCCCATCCCACAACGGGCTTTAAGGGGACTAAAGCCTGTTATCACTTGCCTGCTACAGCATGAGCTTCTAAAGCCTATAAACTCTCCTTACAATTCCCCCATTTTACCTGTCCCCAAACTGGACAAGTCTTACAGGTTAGTTCAGTATCTGTGCCTTATCAACCAAATTGCTTTGCCTAGCCACCCTGTATTGCCCAACCCGTACATTCTTTTGTCCTCAATACCTTCCTCGACAACTCACTATTCCATTCTTGATCTTAAAGATGCTTTTTTCATGATTCCCCTGCACCCCTTGTCCCAGCCTCTCTTTGCTTTTACCTGAACTGACCCTGGCACCCATCAGTCCCAGCAGCTTACCTGGGCTGTACTGCCACAAGGCTTCAGGGACAGCCCTCATTACTGCAGCCAAGCTCTTTCTCATGATTTACTTTCTTTCCACCCCTCTTCTTCTCACCTTATTCAATATATTGATAACTTTCTACTTTGTAGCCCCTCCTTTGAATCTTCTCAACAAGATACATCCTCCTGTTCTTTCAACATTTATTCTCCAAGGGATATCAGGTATGCCCCTCCAAAACTCAAATTTCTTCTCCATCCATTACCTACCTCAGCATAATTCTTCATGAAAACACGTGTGCTCTCCCTGCAGATCATGTCTGGCTGACCTCTCAAACCCCAACTGCTTCTACAAAGCAACAACTCCTTTCCTTCCTGGGCATAGTTGGATACTTCAGCCTTTGGATACCTGGTTTTGCCATCCTAACAAAACCATTATATAAACTCACAAAGGGAAACCTAGCTGACCCCATAGATCCTAAATCCTTTCCCCACTCCTCTTTCTGTTCCTTGAAAACAGCTCTAGAGACTGCTCCCACACTAGCTCTCCCTGACTCATCCCAACCTTTTTCATTACACACAGCCAAAGTTTAGGACTGTGCAGTCAGAATTCTTACACAAGGACCAGGACTGTGCCCCATAGCCTTTTTGTTCAAACAACTTGACTTTACTGTTTTAGGCTGGCCCTTATGTCTGCATGTGGCAGCTGCCACCACTCTGATAAGACAGCTAAAGAAGCAGCCAGTATTCCTACTTCTGTCCCTCATGGCCAGTTTTCTTCCTTCTCATCAGTCACTCCTACTTACTCTTCCACTGAAGTTTCCACCTATCAATCCCTCCCCACTCAAGGCAAATGGTTCTTGGACCAAGGAAAATATCTCCTTCCAGCCTCACAGGCCCATTCTATTCTGTCATCATTTCATAACCTCTTCCATGTAGGTTATAAGCTGCTAGCCTGCCTCTTAGAACCTCTCATTTCCTTTCTATCGTGGAAATCTATCCCAAAGAAATCACTTCTCAGTGTTCCATCTGCTATTCTACTACTCCTCAGGGATTGTTCAGGCCCCTTCCCTTCACCACACATCAAGCTTGGGGATTTTCCCCTGCCCAGGACTGACAAATTGACTTTACTTACATGCCCCGAGTCAGGAAACCAAAATACCTCTTGGTCTGGGTAGACACTTTCACTGGATGGCTAGAGGCCTTTCCCACAGGGTCTGAGACAGCCACCATGGTAATTTCTTCCCTTCTGTCAGACATAATTCCTCTGTTTGGCCTTCCCCCCTCTATATGGTCTGATAACAGACCAGCCTTTATTAGTCAAATCACCCAAGTAGTTTCTCAGGCTCTTGATATTCAGTGGAACCTTCATACCCCTTACCGTCCTCAATCTTCAGGAAAGGTAGAACAGACTAATGGTCTTTTAAAGACACACCTCACCAAGTTCAGCCTCTAACTTAAAAAGGACTGGACAGTAATTTTACCTCTTGCCCTTCTCAGAATTAGAGCCCGTCCTTGAGATGCTGTAAGGTACAGTCCATTTGAACTTTTATACGGACGCACTTTCTTGCTCGGCCCCAACCTCATCCCAGACACCAGCTCTCTAGGCAGCTATCTTCCAGTCCTCCAGCAGGCTAGACATGAAATTCACCAGGCTGCTAATCTTCTCTTGCCTACTCCAGATTCCCAGCCATATGAAGACACCCTAGCTGTATGATCAGTTCTTGTTAAGAATCTGATGCCTCAAACTCTACAACCTTGATGGGCAGGACTTTACCTAGTCATCTATAGCACCCCAACTGCTGTCCATCTGCAGGACCTTCCCCATTGGGTTCACCATTCCAGAATAAAGCTGTGCCTGTCAGACAGCCAGTCTAATCTTTCCTCTTCCTCCTGGAAGTAGCAAGTACTCACCCCTACTTCCCTTAAACTCACCCACATTCCTAAAGGATAATAGTAATCCTTATAAGCCTAATATATCTTTTCATTTTTATTAAGGTCTCTTCTTCCTTACCCTATGCTTTACAACAGGGCTTTATGCAGTCACCCCCAACACTTGGACTGTGCCCTCAAAACTTGTCATTCCTGCTATCTTCTGTCTAGTCATACTCCTATTCACCATTCTCAACTACTCATAAATGCTGTGCCCCTGTTTACACTGCCAGTTTACACTTACCCTCCAAACCATCACAGCGGATATCTCCTAGTATTATCCCCAATCCACCAATCTTGACTCCCTCTTGGAGTGGATAGATAATCTTTGCTGACAGGGCACCTTCCAATACTTTCCCCCGATAAAGTCCTAATCTTTGCTTTTATACTCACTCTTATTCTCATTCCTGTTCTTGTG
>NW_012101488.1:2103683-2104815 GCF_000951045.1 Mandrillus leucophaeus | reverse complement strand
ATTAATATAAGAAGACGGGAATGCCAGGCCTCTGAGTCCAAGCCTGCACATATACATCCAGATGGCCTGAGGCAGCTGAAGAACTACAAAACATTACATTCCATCATTGTGATTTGTTCCTGCCCCACCCCAACTAATCAATCAACCTTGTGACATTCCTCCCCTGGACAATGAGTCTCATGATCTCCCCACCCTGCACCTTGTGACCCTCACCCCTGCCCACAAGAGATAACCATCTTTAACTGTAATTTTCCAGTACGTACCCAAAGCCTATAAAACTGCCCCACCCCTTTCTCCCTTTGCTGACTCTCTTTTCGGACTCAGCCCACTTGCACCCAAGTGAAATAAACAGCCTTGTTGCTCACACAAAGCCTGTTGGTGGACTCTCTTCACATGGACTCGCGTGACATCTGGCAGGGCTCCATGAGGTGCCTCTATGCTGGGACCCTAGAAATGAGCCATAACATGGGAAATCTATCACAATGTGTTTATCAAAACTATCCAGCATACACAACATAGATGTACTGAATACCATAGTAACCCCACATTTGAATTTCTTTCTTTTCTTTTTCTTTTTTTTTTTTTTTTGGAGATGGAGCCTCGCTCTTGTTACCCAGACTGGAGTGCAGTGGCGCGATCTCGACTCACTGCAACCCCCGCCTCCTGGGTTCAAGCAATTCTTTGCCTCAGCCTCCCGAGTAGCTGGGATTACAGGCACCCACCACCATGCCCAGCTAATTTTTGTACTTTTAGTAGAGATGGGGTTTCACCATCTTGGCCAGGCTGGTTTTGAACTCCTGACCTTGTGATCCACCTGTGTTGGGCTCCCAAAGTGCTGGGTTTACAGGGATGGGCCACCGTGCCCGGCCCGAATTTCAATAAAAAATTTCAATCAGAGGCCAGGTGGGGTGGCTCACATATATAATCCCAGCACTTTAGAAGGCCAAGGTGGATGGATGGCATGAGCTCAAGAGTTCAAGACCAGCCAGGCCAACATGGTGAAACCCTGTCTCTACGAATACAAAAATAAGCTGGGTGTAGTGGCACATGCCTTTAATCCCATCTACTTAGGAGGCTGAGGCATAAGAATCACTTGAACCAGGGAGATGGAGATTGCAGTGAGCTGAGATCG
>NW_012101488.1:2101287-2103323 GCF_000951045.1 Mandrillus leucophaeus | reverse complement strand
AGTTGCCCATGGTGCCAGCTCTGGTGTCTCCCAGGTAGAAGCTGAGGCATCATCATCAGCCCAGCCCCGGGGGTGGATGTGGAAGTTTGCACTGGTGTCACACACAAGGTTCTCCTTCCACCCCAAACCCTGCGCAGAGATTCCAGGATTGTCTAATGGCCTTTAACAAACCCCTTTGTTCCTTGCCAGGGGAACATGTGTGGTTCCCAGGCTTTGTACCATGCACAAGTGCTGCCAGGGTCCCTTTGGCCTCTCCCACACCTGACCACACTCTCTGCACCATAGGGGATGATCACCCTATATAGCAAACAGCCAAGGCACCCAGCTCCCCACCTCCAAGCTCCCCACCCCCCACCCCAGCATGGGGCTGGCTGAGAGTCCGGCTCTGCAACCAGAGAGGCGTGGGTCTCAGATAATCGCTGGGTGCAACAGGAGGAGAGACTTGGCCTCTGTGAGCCTCAGGTGCCTTCCAGGTAAAATGGAGCTCACCAGGCCCTGTGGCTCTATTGTCTTCTGGACGAACAAGAGGTGACATATTTAACCACCTGGTATTAATAATAAACAGTCATCGAGGGCCATCTGTGGGCCCAGCCCTGCTTGACGTGCTGCTGAGGATGCAGCAGAGACATAATAGCGGGCCATGTGCCATCACTGGGAACACAGATTGTCCTCAGGCCTTGATGACTCAGAGAGTCAGGGCTGGGTTGGGGAAGTAGAAAGGTTTGGGAGCCCACAGTGGTTGCCCGACCCAGCCTGAGAGGCCAGCGATGTCTTCTTGGAGAAGACGTCTGAGCTACTGTTTCAAGAATGAATGGGAACTGTGCCTGTTTCGGTGAGGCTGAACCCAGAGAGGCCAGAATGCAAGGCAGGAAGAGGAGACTGGAGTGGGCAGCAAGGCTGGGGCATTTATGGGCCCCTGGAAAACTCCAGAGTCTATCCTGAGGGCACTGAGCACGGCCCAGGCCTAAGCAGGGGATGGAAGTGATCGGATTTATGGTTGTAGAACATCCCTGCATCTCTCTTGTGAGGAGGGTGGAGAGGAGGGTTGAGCCTGCAGCTGGGAAATGGTGCAGTCATGAGGGGCCTGCAGTCCCCTCCTCCCTTGTGGAGAGGAGACAGCGTGTTCTCTTTCTCCATTGCTCCCTGCTCTCCTGGCTTGCCCGTTTGCAGCTTGGGAAAGATTACTGTCCTCCATACTAAGGGTGGCAACGTATTATTGGGTGGTATAACTCCTTGAGTACGTCATAGACAATATTTTTTTTTAATTCAAAAAACAGACACAAAAATGGGTTAGTGTGCACTGCACAGATTTTTATGAACTGCCTTATAGTGAAATCTTCCTTCGTGACTGTGGTGAGTCACATATTGAAGCAGAATTTATATTTTTCCAGGGAAGCAAAGCCAACAAGAATGAAGACGTGGCCAGGGCATGGTGGCTCATGCCTGTAATCCCAGCACTTAGGCCGAGGAGGAAGAATTGCTTGAGGCCAAGAGTTCAAGATCAACCTGGGCAACATGGCAAAATCCAGTCTTTACAAAAAATTTTTTTAAAATGCTGGGCATGGTGGCACACACCTGTGGTCCCAACTACTTGGGAGGTTGTAGCAGGAGGATTGCTTGAGCTCAAGAGTTCCAGGCTGAAATGAGCCATGATCAGACCACTGTACTCCAGTTTGGGCAACAGAGTGAGACCCTGAAAAAAAGAAAAGAAAAGAAAAGAAAAGAAAAGAAAAGAAAAGAAAAGAAAAGAAATGGGCTGGGTGTGGTGGCTCACACCTGTAATCCCAGCACTTTGACAGGCCAATGCACGTGGGTCACCTAAGCTCAGGAGTTCAAGACCAGACTGGGTAACATGACAAAACTCCGTATCTACAAAAAATACAAAAATTAGAATTAGCCGAGCGTACTGCCATGGGCCTGTAGACCCAGCTACTCAGGGGCTGAAGCAGGAGAATCTCCTGAGCCCGAGAAGTGGAGGTTTCAGTGAGCTGAGATCATACCACTGCACTGCAGCCTGGGTGACAGAGCGAGATCTT
>NW_012101488.1:2091789-2097088 GCF_000951045.1 Mandrillus leucophaeus | reverse complement strand
CCTCCCTCTCCCTCCCTCCCTCCCTCTCTCTCTCTCTCTCTCTCTCTCTCTCTCTCTCTCTCTCTCGGCACCTGAATGGGACTTCCAGCCCATAGCAGAGTGCACTGGATTTTATAGACAGGTTTGAGGAGGCGGTGTCTGATTTCCATAGGGCCCACAGATTGGTTGGACCAGCTATGACATTTACATAGTGCTCAAGGAAGCTGAGTCACCCCACCCTAATCTTATTATGCAAATGGACTTTCCACTTGGTGGATGCCATGTTGTCTGCTTTCTACTGTGCATGTGGTTGGAAAGGAAAAGGGAAGATGGAGCTACCATTTTGAAAATGCCTCGTGCCAGGTAGCCTTTTCCTATTGGCACAACTGCTGGCATTCATGTGTGGAAGCTTCTAGACTGCCTCCTATGTCTGCGACTCGATTTTAATGGCTGCTCTTTAGAAAAGAATATGATTTGGAGGGTGCTTTTCATTAAAAGCAAAACCTTACCAAGGACTTTCTTACCCTCGCTATCTGCCTAAAATAATTTATCCTTAACTCCTATATCACTGGGTCCTATTTAGGTTATAAAATTTATTTCATGCTGGGCATGGTGGCTCATGCCTATAATCCCAGCACTTTGGGAGGCCAAGGCGGGTGGATCACCTGAGGTCAGGAGCTTAAGAACAGCCTGACCAACATAGCAAAACCCAGTCTATATTAAAGATACAAAAAAAAAATTAGCTGAGCGTGGTGGTGGGCGCCTGTAATCCCAGCTCCTTGGGAGACTGAGGCAGAAGTGCTTGAACCTGGGAGGCGGAGGTTGCAGTGAGCCAAGATCATGCCACTGCACTCCAGCCTGGGCGATGGAGTGAGACTCTGTCTCAAAAACAACAACAACAAAACAAAACAACAAAACAAAACAACACAACAGAAATTGTGTCATTTCTCCTGAAGTCCATTACAATTCCCTGGTGGGGGATTTTTCCCAGCAAGCAGCAGGAGCCACTAAAACTCTATATCAAAATTCCCGAAGCAGCCGCCTGTGCATTCTGCATTCCAGAGCTGCCCACTATGGGTTGTCACTGTCTAGGGACAGTGGACCTAGAGCTGTTTGAGGACAGGGAGCAGGGCTGCATCACTCACTGACATGTCCCTAGTTATTAGGAACCCTGTCTATTTCCAGGGTCACAAGATTCTCACGGCTTCCTGGGAAATAAGAGTAAACTCCAACACCTACTGGTCATATTTTCTCACCCTAGTTCCCCCTATGTAAAGAACACCCTGGCATGAGGGGCCCCTGCAGGTCACAGACACCATCTAGACTGGACCCAGGTACCCCTGTCCCAGCCCTGCAATGTCCGTCAGTCCCGGGCCCAGTTCCTCCAGAAAGGCAAGCAGGCCCTGATCCCAGGCACCCTGGGAAGACTCAGGGAAGACTTTTCCACAACCCCAGGTGCTGGTGGGAGACCTGAGCTTCTGGAACATGGCACACAGGAGAGCACTGAGTTTTCCTCCTTTCATGGGCTTCCCCTCTGGAACAAGCACAGAAAGAGCTCAATCATTCTGGTGGCATCTGGGTATGATTTCCACCTGGCCTCAGGGAGCCTCTCTCAGGTGACAGGCAGGAATTTGGTAGAATTTCAGATGTTCAAAAATAATGTTAGGGCCAGGCTCGGTGGCTCACGCCTGTAATCCTAGCACTTTGGGAGGCCAAGGCGGGTGGATCACCTAAGGTCAGGAGTTCGAGACCAGCCTGACCAATAAAGTGAAACCCTGTCTTTACTAAAATTACAAAAATTAGCTGGGCATGGTGGCAGGTGCCTGTAATCCCAGCTACTTGGGAGGCTGAGATAGGAGAATTGTTTGAACCTGGGAGGCAGAGGTTACAGTGAGTCGAGATTGCACCATTGTGCTCCAGCTTGGGCGACAGAGTGAGACTCTGTCTCAAAAAACAAACAAACAAACAAACAAACAAAAACCCAGAATGCTAGGAATGCAGATATCACTGAGGGAGAGGGTTGGGCCTCACCAGTGCCTGAGGACCCATCCTCTGATATCTGCCTGGATGGGTGAAGTGCTCTGTGTTCCATCTGCACACTTCAAGCTTGGAAGCCAGTCCCTGCTACCCACAACAAGGACTTGGGGGCAAGTCCCTGGATGGCTGGACTGGATCCCTTCCTGTTTAAATGCTCTGCAGCAGCAGCAGCAAAAACTGCAAGAAGAAGAAACCACTGAAACTCAAGGAGAAAAAAGCAGTTCTAGCGCAGCTGGCCAACTGTACTGGGGTGTTGGCCAACTCTCTGGTGTCAGGCTTCTGAGTCCAAGCTAAGCCATCACAACCCCTGTGACCTGCACGTATACATCCAGATGAGGCCTGAGGCAGCTGAAGAACTACAAAACATTACATTCCATCATTGTGATTTGTTCCTGCCCCACCCCAACTAATCAATCAACCTTGTGACATTCCTCCCCTGGACAATGAGTCTCATGATCTCCCCACCCTGCACCTTATGACCCCCACCCCTGCCCACAAGAGATAACCACCTTTAACTGTAATTTTCCACTACCTACCCAAATCCTATAAACCTGCCCCACCCCTTTCTCTCTTTGCTGACTCTTTTCGGATTCAGTCCAGTTGCACCCAAGTGAAATAAACAGCCTTATTGCTCACACAAAGCATGTTGGTGGACTCTCTTCACATGGACTCACATGACATTTGGTGCTGAAGACCCAGGACAGGACAGGAGGACTCCTTCAGGAGACCGGTACACTGTCCTCACCCTCTCTCCATGAGATCCACCCATGACCTTGGGTCCTTGGCCCAGCCCAGTGAACATCTCACCAATTTTAAATTGGGTAAGTGGCCTCTTTTTATTCTCTTCTCCAGCCTCTCTTGCTATCCTTGCTATCCCTTTACCCTTCAATCTCTCCCTTCCTTAATTTTGGTTCCTTTCCCTTTCTGGTAGAGACAGAGGAGACACGTTTTATCCATGAACTCAAAACTCCAGCACTGGTCACGGACTTGGGAAGACGGTCTTCCCTTGGTGTCTAATCACTGCGGGGATGCCTGCCTGATTATTCACCCACATTCCAGAGGTGTCTGATCACCACAGGGATGCCTGCCTTGATCCTTCACCTTGGTGGCAAGTACCACCTCCCCTGGGTGGCAAGCACCACCACCCACCCTGTGTCTCTACCCTCTCTTTTCTCTAAGCTTACCTTTTTACTATGGGCAACCTTCCACCCTCCATTCCTTCTTCTTCTCCCTTAGTCTGTGTTCTAAAAAACTTAAAACCTCTTCAACTCTTGCCTGACCTAAAACCTAAGTATCTTTTCTTCTGCAACAGCACTTGGCATCAGTACAAACTCAACAATGGTTCTAAATGGCCAGAAAATGCCACTTTCGATTTCTCCATCCTACAAGATCTAGATAATTTTGTTGAAAAATGGCAAATGGTCTGAGGTGCCTGACGTCCAGGCATTCTTTTACACGTCAGTTCCTCCCTAGTCTCTGCTCAATGCAACTCATGCCAAATCTTTCTTCTTTCTCTCCCATCTGTTCCTTCAGTCTCCACCCCAAGCTCTGAGTCTGTTAAATCCTCCTATTCTATGAACCCATGTGACCTCTCCCCTCATCCCCAGACTGCTCCTCACCAGGCTGAGCCAGGTCCCAATTCTTCCTCAGCTTCCACTCTCCCACCCTATAATCCTTCTATCACCTCCTCACATCTGGTCTGGCTTACAGTTTCGTTCCACGACTAGCCCTCCCCAACCTGCTCAACAATTTCGTCTTAGAGATGTGGCTGGAGCTGAAGGCATAGTCAAGGTTAATGTTCCTTTTCCTTTACATTTTAACAAAATTATCCACCACCCTGACTATTCCTGGACTACAGCCACATTTCATTGCTGCCCTTCTTCCCAACCTAAAGCCTCCTTCATGTCTTCCTCTTGTATCCTCCCACCTTAACCCACAAGTATGGGACACCTCTGCTCCCTCCCTGGAAACCAATCACATGCCCATTACTATCCCATTAAAATCTAATCACCCTTACCCCACTCAACTCCGGTATCCCATCCCACAACGGGCTTTAAGGGGACTAAAGCCTGTTATCACTTGCCTGCTACAGCATGAGCTTCTAAAGCCTATAAACTCTCCTTACAATTCCCCCATTTTACCTGTCCCCAAACTGGACAAGTCTTACAGGTTAGTTCAGTATCTGTGCCTTATCAACCAAATTGCTTTGCCTAGCCACCCTGTATTGCCCAACCCGTACATTCTTTTGTCCTCAATACCTTCCTCGACAACTCACTATTCCATTCTTGATCTTAAAGATGCTTTTTTCATGATTCCCCTGCACCCCTTGTCCCAGCCTCTCTTTGCTTTTACCTGAACTGACCCTGGCACCCATCAGTCCCAGCAGCTTACCTGGGCTGTACTGCCACAAGGCTTCAGGGACAGCCCTCATTACTGCAGCCAAGCTCTTTCTCATGATTTACTTTCTTTCCACCCCTCTTCTTCTCACCTTATTCAATATATTGATAACTTTCTACTTTGTAGCCCCTCCTTTGAATCTTCTCAACAAGATACATCCTCCTGTTCTTTCAACATTTATTCTCCAAGGGATATCAGGTATGCCCCTCCAAAACTCAAATTTCTTCTCCATCCATTACCTACCTCAGCATAATTCTTCATGAAAACACGTGTGCTCTCCCTGCAGATCATGTCTGGCTGACCTCTCAAACCCCAACTGCTTCTACAAAGCAACAACTCCTTTCCTTCCTGGGCATAGTTGGATACTTCAGCCTTTGGATACCTGGTTTTGCCATCCTAACAAAACCATTATATAAACTCACAAAGGGAAACCTAGCTGACCCCATAGATCCTAAATCCTTTCCCCACTCCTCTTTCTGTTCCTTGAAAACAGCTCTAGAGACTGCTCCCACACTAGCTCTCCCTGACTCATCCCAACCTTTTTCATTACACACAGCCAAAGTTTAGGACTGTGCAGTCAGAATTCTTACACAAGGACCAGGACTGTGCCCCATAGCCTTTTTGTTCAAACAACTTGACCTTACTGTTTTAGGCTGGCCCTTATGTCTGCATGTGGCAGCTGCCACCACTCTGATAAGACAGCTAAAGAAGCAGCCAGTATTCCTACTTCTGTCCCTCATGGCCAGTTTTCTTCCTTCTCATCAGTCACTCCTACTTACTCTTCCACTGAAGTTTCCACCTATCAATCCCTCCCCACTCAAGGCAAATGGTTCTTGGACCAAGGAAAATATCTCCTTCCAGCCTCACAGGCCCATTCTATTCTGTC
>NW_012101488.1:2087587-2091739 GCF_000951045.1 Mandrillus leucophaeus | reverse complement strand
ATAATGAGGTTCATCTCTCAAACCATGGTTCCAGGCATTTCCTGGGATGGCTCAAGGCAGGTAGAGGCCTAGACACTGGTGGGAGAAAGCAGGTTTCTTGGGTCAGGATTAGGGTTGGGTCCCGAGGAGAGAGGAGTCCAGCCAACCCTCCTTGGCCTGAGCCTGGTCTCTCAGGTGGCTGAGTCAGGCCCGGGGTGAGACAGTGGAGGGAGATCATGACAGCACAGGGGGCTCTCAGAGGCTGGGAAGCGGGGAGGGCGGTCAGGGCCAGTCCAGTGCTCCTGTCCCTGCTTCTTCTCCAGGTGTCAAAAAAGCCTTTGCACACAGCGCTGTCCAATCCCTCCACCAGCCCCATGGAGTCCCCCACCCTATCCCATCCACTGTCTGGGGACAGGTCTGTCTTTGGCACTGGAGGCCAGCTCTGTCTTTGTAGAACTGATCCTCAGGGTTTGGAACTTGAACTCTGCCCATAGTGAAAGGAGGTTCTGTTTCTCTGGCGAGTAAGTGCAAGATCCTGACCTCAGACAGACATTTAATTCTCCCATCCCACTTTCTAATCCATCCAAGCAGGACACGGTCTGAGGACCAACAGACACAGGCTGGACCAGAGCCCGGGTTTCCTGAACTCCAGTCCACTCCAGTCCACATGCCTCCAACTGCCGCCCCACCCCGCCTCCGCTGGCCCAGCCCCTCTGGAAAGGGGAGGCAGGCCTTGGTCACAGATATCCCTCGATGAGACCCAAAATCTGACATTCCCAGGGTTCCTCGGTGGGGCTGGCAGAGCTGGGCTCCTGGAATGTGAAACCCCAGGGGCCTTGATATTTCCCGCTCTCAAAGGCTCTCTCTTCACTTGCCCTTTTGTCCCGGAATAAATACGACGACTCTTCCACCTGGCATCTTTGTGGTGTTAGTTCCATCTGGCCTCAAGGAGTCCCTCCCAGGGGATAGGCAGGAATGGGGTGGCATCGCACGTGTATAGAGGAGGGACGGAAGCTCTCCAGCCTGGACATCTCTCTTTGCTGGCTGAGGAAGCTGTGTCACTCACTTTCTCCAAGCATAGTTATCAGAAATGAAGGGGCTGATCTCTCTCTCCCTGCAAAGGGGCTTTGGTGACCAAAGACTGGATGGTGTCAACCTGGTGATCAAAATGGTCAGAATCTAATTTAAAGAGAGTTTATTCCAGCACAAATGTTGAGGACAGCCCATCCAGAAACAGCCATGGTTTCATTTCTATATATGAAACTGCCTTGTAGTGAAACTACATGACTGTGGTAAGCCAGATACTGTGGTAAGCTACATACTGGGTAGAATTTATTTTTTTTTCCAGTGACACAAAGTCAACAAGAACGAAGAAGTGGCAGGGTATGGTGGCTCATGCCTGTAATCCCAGCACTTAGGGAGGCCAAGGAGGAATAATTGCTTGAGGTCAGGAGTTCCAGACCAGCCTGGACAACATGGTAAAATCCAGTCTTTACAACAAAAAAAATTTAACTGCTTGGCATGGTGGCATGCACCTGTGTTCCCAACTACTTGGGAGGCTGTGGCAGGAGGATCGCTTGAGCTCAAGAGTTCCAGGCTGCAATTAGCCATGATCAGACTGACCACTGCAATCCAGCCTGGGCAGCAGAGTGAGACCCTGAAAAAAAAGGAAGGAAGGAGGGAAAGAAAGAAAAAAGAAAGAAGAAAGGAAGGAAGGAGAAGCGAAGAGAAGGGAAGGGAAGAGAAAGGAAGGGAAGGGAAGGGAAGGGAAGGGAAGGGAAGGGAAGGGAAGAAGGGAAGGTGTCGGGTGTGGTGGCTCACACTTGTAATCCCAGTACTTTGGGAGGCCAATGCAGGCAGGTCACTTAAGCTCAGGAGTTCAAGACCAGCCTGGGCAACATGGCAAAATCCCATCTGTGATGCGGGGAGGGCAGCCAGGGCCAGTCCAGGGCTCCTGTCCCGGCCGGGCACAATGACTCACACCTCTAATCCCAGGACTTTGGGAAGATGAGAAGAGAGGATTGTTTGAGCCCAAGAGTTTAAGAACCAGCCTGAACAACATGGTGAAACCCTGTCTGTACAAAAAATACAAAAATTAGCTGGGCACAGTGGTGCTCACCTGTGGTCCCAGCTACTCTGGAGGCTGAGGTGTGAGGATCGCTTGAGTCTGGGAGGTTGAGGCTGCAGTGAGCTGTGACTGAGCCACTGCCCTCCAGTCTGAGCTGACACTGAAGAGAGAGACTCTGAACAAGCCAGAGATGGGGGAGAGGCTGAACAGTGCAGAAAGGAGGCCAGGAGAGCCAGGAAGAGAGGCCAGCAATGTTGAGAGAGTGAGGTTGTGAGAGGAAAATAAAAACGAAGGGAGGAAGAAACACAGCTGTAGGGAAAGGGGGAGGTGGATTGACTAGAGGCAGGACAGACACAGAGAACGGGGGCTCTACTCAGGGCAGAACAGGCATGCAGCCCCCTGCACCCACAATCTCATGGAGGAGACAGGACCTCACCTGTGACAAAACCTGTCATCTGAGGTCAGGGTCAAGGAGCACTTCTGGCCTTTCATCTTCACCATGAGGGCCGCCTGGGGACTGAGGGACCAGGGGCAGCACTTCTCGAAGCAGACTCTGAAGGTGCAGTTTCCACACCTCTGGGTCCCGTCCAAGGGCAAGACGGCATTGTCATAGTAACAGTGCTGCAGGGGATCACAGAACGTGTCCCCACATCTTGCCTGTGGCTGGCACAGCATCAGATAAGCACCCATGGGGGCCACTGGAGGGGACAGAGCTGGTGAGGTCCAGGTGGAAGGGCAGGAGGGCGCCAGCCTGGGATCTCCTGGGAGCCACGCCCCTCCCTCAGCTTCCCAGTTCTTCCTGGGCTCACCTGGGGGCTCCATGTGATCAGAGAAGGCTGAGGATGCAGAGAGAGGCCAAGACGGCTGTGGGAGAAGGAAGAGGGGGGCTCCTGAGGAGACCACGAGCCATCTTTGGGACCCCAGCCTGTGGCAGGAGTGGGTCCAAGGGGGTCTCTGTGTCCTGACTGGAGCTTGAGGAAGGGCTAGAAGGTGATCTCAGGCCAGGCGCAGTCTCCCCATGCTCAAGGGTCCAGTCTATCTGCCTGCTGAGCACAGACGTGTGAGTTACCCCCCTATCGAGGTCAACCGAGCCTGGCCCAGATCAACAGACTCATGAGATGACCTATGGACTCAGGAGCAATCATGATGTGGTTGTTCCATTGCACTGAATGTAGAGTCTTTGATTCTGCAGCACCAGCAAACTGACACATAACACTGTTTAACTTTGGGTTCTGGGCTTTGGGGTCCCTGCAGAGTTCCTGATTTCAGCCCCCAAGGGCTCATTCACAAATTTATTACTCAGATCCTACCCTGTCAACTCAGGACGTGTTACTGAGACATTTCCCAGTGTGGGAGGCAAGCCACCCAGGTGCCGAGGCAAGAGACCGAGGGCATGAGCTGTTCCAGTATAATAAAGAAAACATATAAAATAAGAATAGTTATACTAGATATACATCATAGATATGATTACATATGAACATTATTAATCATTAGTATGTAGCAATTACTCTTTATTCCAATGTTATAATAATCTTCGCTCTACAATTATAACTTAGGAGAAACAAGGCCATACAGAGACAGGAGCTGAAGGGACATGCTGAGAAGTGACCAGAAGACGTGTGAGCCTTCTGTTATGCCTGGACAGGGCCACTAGAGGGCTCCTTAGTCTAGTGGTAATGCCAGTACCTGGGAAGATGCCCGTTACCTAGTGGACCTTGGTCTAGCGGTAGCGTCAGTGCCTAGGAAAAGCACCCCCTACTTAGCAGACTGGGAAAGGGAGTCACAGAAGACTCTGCTCCACCACCTCTTGTGGAAGATTTATCTGGAGGCCTGTCCCCTTGTGGGATGCTGTGCTTCAGCAGTCAGGCTCCTGGTGCACTTTCATGTTCCATCCTGTACACCTGGCTCTGCCTTCTAGATAGCAGTAGCAGAATTAGTGAAAGTACTGAAAGTCTCTGAAATGCAAAAATAATGGCATAAGCTGTCTCCTCTCTCTCTCCCCCTGCCTCGGCTACCAAACAGGGAAGGGCCCCCTGTCCAGTGGACATGTGACCCACGTGACCTTACCTATCATTGGAGATGGCTCACACTCCTTATCCTGCCCC
>NW_012101488.1:2085088-2087537 GCF_000951045.1 Mandrillus leucophaeus | reverse complement strand
TGTAGCAATTACTCTTTATTCCAATGTTATAATAATCTTCGCTCTACAATTATAACTTAGGAGAAACAAGGCCATACAGAGACAGGAGCTGAAGGGACATGCTGAGAAGTGACCAGAAGATGAGTGTGAGCCTTCTGTTATGCCTGGACAGGGCCACTAGAGGGCTCCTTAGTCTAGTGGTAATGCCAGCACCTGGGAAGATGCCCGTTACCTAGTGGACCTTGGTCTAGTGGTAGCGTCAGTGCCTAGGAAAAGCACCCCCTACTTAGCAGACTGGGAAAGGGAGTCACAGAAGACTCTGCTCCACCACCTCTTGTGGAAGATTTATCTGGAGGCCTGTCTCCTTGTGGGATGCTGTGCTTCAGCAGTCAGGCTCCTGGTGCACTTTCATGTTCCATCCTGTACACCTGGCTCTGCCTTCTAGATAGCAGTAGCAGAATTAGTGAAAGTACTGAAAGTCTCTGAAATGCAAAAATAATGGCATAAGCTGTCTCCTCTCTCTCTCCCCCTGCCTCGGCTACCAAACAGGGAAGGGCCCCCTGTCCAGTGGACATGTGACCCACGTGACCTTACCTATCATTGGAGATGGCTCACACTCCTTATCCTGCCCCCTTGTCTTGTATCCAATAAACAACAGTGCAGCCCGGCACTTGGGGCCACTACCGGTCACCGCGTCTTGGTGGTAGTGGTCCCCCGGGCCCAGCCGTTTTTTCTTTTATCTGTTTTATGACTTTATTCCTATGATCGCTTATCTCCACACACGGGGAGAAAAACCCACAGACCCTGTAGGGCTGGTTCCTACATCCCAGGACTCTCTATCCCACTGTGGAAGACTTCTCAGTTGCCCACCATGCTCCCACAAAAAGCTGGCCACCCGCCCCAGGATGAATGGGGGCTCTGTCCGAGGTGCTAAAGGCGCGCCTCTGGCCATATGCTGGGAGGCAGAGGAACTGTCAGGCAAGGGTAACAAATACATGGGCATCAGAGGACAAACAAGAAGTCAGGCACCTCCCATCAGCCATACATCTGAAGTGCTGTCAGATGGCCATAGAGGCCAGCTGGGTGTGGGTTCCCAATAACCAGGAAGAACACTGAGCATCTGAAAACCACTGGTCATGGAACACAGAACCCATGGGGAACACTATGGGTTCATGAAGACCCAGGAGTCTATTGTAAGCCTCAGTATGGAGAGAGGAACACTGAGCTTCTGATCACCCATTATCAAGGCTGTGCTGCTTTATGTTGACAGTCCAAAATTACCCTGCAAGGGAGTTGGTCCACACATAAATTACTACAAAAGCAATATAGAGGAGAGTGGGGGGGTCAGAGGAATGAGCATAACGGTGGCTGGGGATGGACCTTTCACTTAGCTGATCATGTGCAAACGGCAGGATTCCTGATGAACTGCTCCACCACAAAACAAAGAAATGGGTGTCTACAGTACACACACTGGGCCCCCCACTAACCCTGACATGCACAAGATGCCCTGGGGTTACCTGCCTTTCTGGGGGCTGGACCAAGGACTGATCTGCAACAGGTAAAGACAGGGAGAAATAGGTATTGGGGGAGGGTGAAACTGGAACTTTTGGAGACTCTTGTAACACAAATTATTCAAGAAAGCATTAACCCCATTTATGCCTAGTGTTCCATTATTGGAATGCTAAGCATGTGGGAATTATTTACATCCTATTGCGACTCAAGGTCATCACCAAAGTCCGATTTTTCAAATTTAAAAAACTGCAACCTCAGACGCAAATGGGTTAACGCTCACCATCTCTGATCAGGCAGCACACACCAGCAGCACAACCTCAGGTATAAATTGGTTAATGCTCACCATCTCTGATCAGGTAGCACACACCAGCAGCATTGACAGGGTCAACCAACCAGCAGGTCTGACATCTCTCAACTGCTAAGGAAAAGCCAGGTCCGGTCTCCCCACAAGCAAGTACTCATCCTTAGGCCCAAAGGGTACCTTGTTCTCAATGTCCTTTTTTTTTTGGTAGCCAGTGGACCACATCTTCTGTTTCCAACACCTTTTTGGAAGTTAGAAACAGAACTTCCTCTAGGAGATGAATGTGGGTTAGCTAGTCCACCTGCTGATTTCCAGGTGGTGTAGGTGCAGTGCAGGCATCCACATGCTAGACCATTATATGCATGCCCCAGATACAGTGGAGAATGTCCTTCCACATGTCAGCCTCCCCAGAGGGGGCAACCAGCTGCCATCCAATCCTGTGTTTCCCACCGTAGTAGCCACATGGTAAGTCCCTTAAAGATGGAACAGCTAGGCCGGGCGCGGTGGCTCAAGCCTGTAATCCCAGCACTTTGGGAGGCCAAGGCGGGCGGATCACGAGGTCAGGAGATCGAGACCATGCTGGCTAACACGGTGAAACCCCGTCTCTACCGAAAAATACAAAAAACTAGCCGGGCGAGGTGGCGGGCACCTGTAGTC
>NW_012101488.1:2078850-2081065 GCF_000951045.1 Mandrillus leucophaeus | reverse complement strand
CACTAATAAACCAGAATTATGTAATTATATAAGCAATTATATAATTTGTAACTCCTTATAAAAACAGTATAATTGCTTATTTCTTATCCTTTCTTCTCTTAACTGGTCTTAAAAGTAATGGCATAAAACAATATGTACATAATTGTATTGCTGGGAAAAATAAAGAATCTGATTTTAAAATGGGCCGAAGATCTGAATACCTATTTCTCAAAAGAAGACATACAAACACTCAAGTACATGAAAAAAGTATATGAAAAAATGTTCAACATTACTTACATTAGGGAAATGCAAATCAAAACCACAATAAAATACCTCATCTCAGTTAAAATGGCTTTTATTAAAAAGACAAGAAATAACAGATGCTGGCAAGGATGCAGAGAATGAGGAATATCCACACACGAGAAATGCCCATCCAGGCCCAGATGGTGAATTTTACAAAACAATTAAAGAAGACTTAATACCAGTCATTCACAAACTTTTCAAAAAAAGCAAGCACAACTTTCCAATCTGTTCTGAGGCCTGTATTACCCTGATACCAAAATCAGACAAAGACATCACAAGGAAAAAAAACTACAGACCAACATCTCTTACGAATATAAGTTCAAAAATCCTCAACAAAATGTAGCAACCCAAATCCAGCAGCATATATAAAGAATGATACACCATGACCAAGTGGATTTATCCCAGGGATGCAAAGTTGGCTCAACATATGAAAATCAATTAATATAATACACCATCTTACTAGACTATAGGGGGAAGACACGTAATTCTCTCAAATGATACTGGAAGAGCATTTGACAAAATCTACACTCTTTCATGATAAAATACAAAGAACAAACTAGGAATAGAAGAGTTTCCTCAACTTGTTAAAGAGCATCTATAATAAATTCATAGCTAACATCATACTTAATTGTGAAAGATTGAATCCCCCCCCTCGATATCAGGGACAAGACAAGTATATCCGCTCTTACCACTCTATCCAACATAGCACTGGCGGTTCAAGCCAGGAAAGTTAGGCAAGAAGAGAAAATGAATTTAGACTGAGAAAGATAAAGTAAAATGATTTCTATTTGCAAATGACATGATTTTGTATGTTAAAAATCCTAAGGACCAGGCACAGTGGCTCACTCCTGTAATCCCAGCATTTTGGGAGACCAAGTGGGGAGGATCACTTGAGGTCAGAAGTTTGAAACCAGCTTGGTCAACACAGCGAGATCCCGTCTTTATAAAAATAAAAGCATAAAAAAGTAGCCAGGGATGGTGGCACACGCCTGTAATTCTAACTGCTCAGGAAGCTGAGGCAGGAGGATCACTTGAGCCCAGGAGTTCAAAGCCGCATTGAGCTATGATCATGCCGCTGCACGCCAGCCTGCGTGATAGAGTGAGATTCTGTTTCAAAAAAGAAAAAGAAAAAAAGAAAAAAAAAACCTAAGGAAGCTACTAAGACCTAAAGACTAATAGAAAAATTCAACAGGGTTGTAAGATACAAGAGATCAACATGTAAAAAGCAATTGTATATACTAGTAAAAAAACCATCTAAACATGAAATTAAGAAAATAATTCCACATACAATAGTACCAAAGAGAATAAAATACTTATGAATAAATTGAACAGAAGAGGTGCAAGATTTGTGCACTAAAATAACAAAACATTGTTGAAAAGAATTAAGAATATATAAATAAATGGAAATACATCCATGTTCACAAATTGGAAGACTTAATATTGTTCAGATGCCAAAACTCTCAAAATGACCTATAGAATCAATGCAATCCATATCAAAGAAATTTGTGAGATGAAGTATCACTCTGTCACCCAGGATGGAGTGCAGTGGCACGATCATGACTCACTGCAACCTCTACCTCTCAGGCTTAAGTGATCCTCCCACCTCAGCCTCCCAAGTAGCTGGGACTACAGATGCACACCACCACGCCTGCTAATTTTTTGTATTTTTTGGTAGAGATGGGGTCTCACCATATGGCCCAGGCTGGTGTCTCACTCTTGAGCTCAAGCGATCCACCTGCCTTGGCCTCCCAAAAGTGCTGGGATTATAGGCATGAGCCACAGCACCCAGCCTTCTTTGAAGAAATTAATCAGTTGATTCTAAAATTCATATTGAAACGTAAGGGACCCAGAATAGCTAAAACGATCTTGAAAAAGAACAAAATTGTAGAACTGATACCTCATGATTTCAAAGCTTACCACAAAGCTACAGTGA
>NW_012101488.1:2076441-2078800 GCF_000951045.1 Mandrillus leucophaeus | reverse complement strand
CTGGCAACACTCTGTCTTGGCAAAAGGGCTAGACATTAAGCAGCCTATAGAATGATTTATGCATTGTGCTGTAGGCCTATTAAAAAGAATAGAGCGATCAATTAACAATTAGAGGGTCTAACAGATGCAAGTGATACCAACAAAGGCAGATGAGCCAGAAGCTTCACAGAAACATCAGGGAAAGAATAGTCAGAAAGAATGAGTTCGTGTCCTTTGCAGGAACATGGATGAAGCTGGAAACCATCATCCTCAGCAAACTAACACAGGAACAGAAAACCAAACCACATGTTATTATTCATAAGTGGGAGCTGAACAGTGAGAACACATGGACACAGGGAGGGGAACATCACACCCCGGGGCCTGTCAGGAGCTAGGGGGAAAGGGGAGGGAGCACAGTAGGACAAATACCTAATGCAAGAGGGCTTAAAACCTAGATGACGGGTTGATAGGTGCAGCAAACCACCATGGCACATGTATACCTATGTAACAAACCTGCACGTTCAGCACATGTATCCCAGAACTTAAAGTAAAAAAAAAAATACACACACACACACACACACACACACACACATATATATAAAATTTGTAATAAAAAGGTAAGAGCTACCCAAAAAAAAAAAGAACCCAGCTAAAACCATAATTATCTAGAGTAGTTAGCGATCCAGCACTCATGCCCAAGGCTGCAACCTCTGGAGGGCACTAATAAACCAGAATTATGTAATTATATAAGCAATTATATAATTTGTAACTCCTTATAAAAACAGTATAATTGCTTATTTCTTATCCTTTCTTCTCTTAACTGGTCTTAAAAGTAATGGCATAAAACAATATGTACATAATTGTATTGCTGGGAAAAATAAAGAATCTGATTTTAAAATGGGCCGAAGATCTGAATACCTATTTCTCAAAAGAAGACATACAAACACTCAAGTACATGAAAAAAGTATATGAAAAAATGTTCAACATTACTTACATTAGGGAAATGCAAATCAAAACCACAATAAAATACCTCATCTCAGTTAAAATGGCTTTTATTAAAAAGACAAGAAATAACAGATGCTGGCAAGGATGCAGAGAATGAGGAATATCCACACACGAGAAATGCCCATCCAGGCCCAGATGGTGAATTTTACAAAACAATTAAAGAAGACTTAATACCAGTCATTCACAAACTTTTCAAAAAAAGCAAGCACAACTTTCCAATCTGTTCTGAGGCCTGTATTACCCTGATACCAAAATCAGACAAAGACATCACAAGGAAAAAAAACTACAGACCAACATCTCTTACGAATATAAGTTCAAAAATCCTCAACAAAATGTAGCAACCCAAATCCAGCAGCATATATAAAGAATGATACACCATGACCAAGTGGATTTATCCCAGGGATGCAAAGTTGGCTCAACATATGAAAATCAATTAATATAATACACCATCTTACTAGACTATAGGGGGAAGACACGTAATTCTCTCAAATGATACTGGAAGAGCATTTGACAAAATCTACACTCTTTCATGATAAAATACAAAGAACAAACTAGGAATAGAAGAGTTTCCTCAACTTGTTAAAGAGCATCTATAATAAATTCATAGCTAACATCATACTTAATTGTGAAAGATTGAATCCCCCCCCTCGATATCAGGGACAAGACAAGTATATCCGCTCTTACCACTCTATCCAACATAGCACTGGCGGTTCAAGCCAGGAAAGTTAGGCAAGAAGAGAAAATGAATTTAGACTGAGAAAGATAAAGTAAAATGATTTCTATTTGCAAATGACATGATTTTGTATGTTAAAAATCCTAAGGACCAGGCACAGTGGCTCACTCCTGTAATCCCAGCATTTTGGGAGACCAAGTGGGGAGGATCACTTGAGGTCAGAAGTTTGAAACCAGCTTGGTCAACACAGCGAGATCCCGTCTTTATAAAAATAAAAGCATAAAAAAGTAGCCAGGGATGGTGGCACACGCCTGTAATTCTAACTGCTCAGGAAGCTGAGGCAGGAGGATCACTTGAGCCCAGGAGTTCAAAGCCGCATTGAGCTATGATCATGCCGCTGCACGCCAGCCTGCGTGATAGAGTGAGATTCTGTTTCAAAAAAGAAAAAGAAAAAAAGAAAAAAAAAACCTAAGGAAGCTACTAAGACCTAAAGACTAATAGAAAAATTCAACAGGGTTGTAAGATACAAGAGATCAACATGTAAAAAGCAATTGTATATACTAGTAAAAAAACCATCTAAACATGAAATTAAGAAAATAATTCCACATACAATAGTACCAAAGAGAATAAAATACTTATGAATAAATTGAACAGAAGAGGTGCAAGATTTGTGCACTAAAATAACAAAACATTGTTGAAAAG
>NW_012101488.1:2073123-2075546 GCF_000951045.1 Mandrillus leucophaeus | reverse complement strand
GAATCTCTTCCTCACAGCATACACAGGGATTAACTCAAAATGTATCATAGACCTAAATACAAGAGCAAAACATATACAACTCTTAGCAGAAATGTCAAATAAGCAAGCCACAGAAAGACAAATACCACACCATCTCACTTGTATGTAGAATCTAAAAGAGTTGAACTCATAGAAGTAGAGAGGATGGCAGTTACCAGAGGATGGGTGTGGGCAGATGGGAACAGGGAGATATGCAAAGGATATAAAGTTACAGTTAGACAGGAAAGATAGGTTTTAGAGATCTACTGCAGGGCACAGTGACTATAATTAATAATAGTGTATTGTAGGGTGGACATGATGCCTCACACCTGCAATCCCAGCACTTTGGGAGGCCAAGGAGCAGGGTTGCTTAAGCCCACAAGATGGAGACCAGCCTGAGCAACACACTGAGACATCGTCGCCATGAAAAACAAAATTAGCATGGTGTGGTGGTGCGTGCCTGTGGTCTCAGCTATGTGGGAGCTGAGGTGGGAGGATCATTCGAGCCTCAGAGGTGGAGGGTGCAGTGAGCTGTGATCACACCACTGCACTCCAGATTGGGCATCAGAGTAAGACCCTGCCTCTTAAAAACAAATGGTGTGTTGTATATTTCAAAATTGCTGAAGAGTATATTTTAAATGTTCCAGTGACAAAAAAGTATATGAGGTGGTAGATATGGTAATTAACTTGATTTAATCATTTAACAAGGCAAACATATATTAAATCATCATATTTTACCCCATAAATATACACAATTATTCTTCATCAACTTCTTAAAAAGATTCCTAGCAGAAAACGTAGAAGTAAGTCTTAATGACCTCGAGTTAGGTAACATTTTCTTAGATATTACACCAAAAGCACAAGAGACAAAAGAAAGAATAGACTTCATCAAAAATTAAAAACCTATGCACTACAAGCAATAGCATCAAGGAATTGAAGACAATCCACATAATGAGGAAAGTATTTGCAAATTATATATATGATAAGGGATGAGTATCCAGAATATCTTTTAAAACTCTTACAACTAAATAATAATAAAATAAATAACCCAATTTAAACATGGAAAAATCTGAATAAGCCTTTTCTCAAAAAGGAATACAAATAGCCAATAAGGACATGGAAAAGACGCTCAGGGTTGTTATTTACTAAGGAAATGCAAATTAAAACTACACAGGATATCATACACACCCACCCAGATAACTGTAATAAACAGAAAAATAGAAAATAACAAAGGCTGGAGAATCTGCGGAGAAATGTGAGCCCTCATACGCTGCTGGTGGGAGTGTAATTGATGCAACCTCTGTGGAAAACAGTTTGCCAATTCTTCCAAAAGTTAAACAGAATTACCTGTGGCCCAGCCATTCCACTCCTAAGGCTACACCCCAAGATAACTGAAAACAGGTTCTCAAGCAAATACATGTATACATATGTTCGTAACAGCACTATTCGCAATAGCCAAATGGTGGAAACAGCCCAAGTGTCCATCAACAGATGAATGGATAAATGAATGCTGATATGTGGATACAACTGAATATTATTTCGTTATAAAAAGGAATGACTACTAATAAATTCTAAATGACTACTAATAAATTCTAAAACGGGGATATGCCTTGAAAACATTAAGCAAAAAAAAAAAAAAAGTGACACAAAAGGTCACATATGGTGTGATTCCATTTTTAAGAAATGTCCCAGATAGGTAAATCCAAAGAGACAGAAAGCAGACTGGTGGTTGCCAGGGGTGAGGGTAGAGGGGAAGGGAAGGAATAGCTAAGTGGGCATGCGGTGGTCGGGGGCTGTGGGGCCAGGTGACTAGGGGGTAAAAAGCAATTCTGGAAGATGATTGAGCTACTCTTCCTTCAACTTGAGAGAGAAAGTAAGAGAAAGAAGAAGAGGGAAAAGACAGGGAGGGGAGAGGGGACAAGAGCAGAGGGGGATGGAAGACAGAGGGAGAGAGGGAGACGGGGGAGGAGGGGGAGAGGCAGAGAGGGGGAGAGAGAGAGACAGAGAAACAGAAAGAGAGAGAGAGAAAGAGAGAGAGAGAGAAGACAGAGGAAAGAGAGAGAGAGAGAGCGCGCGATGGTTGCCCAAAAAGAAGTTAATGAACACAGCAGGCATTGCTCATCTTGATGGAATACAAACAACAAAACAGTCCACCGCCTGGGCTGCCCTTACTTGAGCACACTCCTGGTGTAGTCGATCCTCATGCTTGGGACACTGAACCTCATGATTTCCTGGCGCTGAGAGCCCAGGAGCTCTAGGCAGCAGTGCCTGGGCTACAGAGCTGGGTCTGGTTTGAGGGCAGGGTGATCCCCTCATCACAGTCCCAAGAGATTGCAGATCTGGTCTCCACTCCTGAGTGTCAACTGGCACAACCACAGTTCATTATCTGGAAGAGTCAGAGCTGA
>NW_012101488.1:2069383-2072184 GCF_000951045.1 Mandrillus leucophaeus | reverse complement strand
AAAAAAAAAAAAAAAAAGTGACACAAAAGGTCACATATGGTGTGATTCCATTTATAAGAAATGTCCCAGATAGGTAAATCCAGAGAGACAGAAAGCAGACTGGTGGTTGCCAGGGGTGAGGGTAGAGGGGAAGGGAAGGAACGGCTAAGTGGGCATGCGGTGGTTGGGGGCTGTGCGGCCAGCTGACTGGGGGTAAAAAGCAATTCTGGAAGATGATTGAGCTACTCTTCCTTCAACTTGAGAGAGAAAGTAAGAGAAAGAAGGAGAGGAGGGAAAAGACAGGGAGGGGAGAGGGGACGAGAGCAGAAGGGGATGGAAGACAGAGGGAGAGAGGGAGAGGGGGAGGAGGGAGAGAGGGAGAGAGAGAGAGAGGGTGAGAGAGAGAGAGACAGAGAGACAGAAAGAGAGAGACAGAAAGAGAGAGAGAGAGAAGAGAGAGGAAAGAGAGAGAGAGAGCGCGATGGTTGCCCAATAAGAAGTTAATGAACACAGCAGGCATTGCTCATCTTGATGGAATACAAACAACAAAACAGTCCACTGCCTGGGCTGCCCTTACTTGAGCACACTCCTGGTGTAGTCGATCCTCATGCCTGGGACACTGAACCTCATGATTTCCTGGGGCTGAAAGCCCAGGAACTCCAGGCAGCAGTGCCTGGGCTACAGAGCTGGGTGTGGTTCGAGGGCAGGATGATCACCTCATCACAGTCCCAAGAGATTGCAGATCTGGTCTCCACTCCTGAGTGTCAACTGGCACAACCACAGTTCATTATCTGGAAG
This sequence comes from Mandrillus leucophaeus, assembly GCF_000951045.1. Classification (NCBI taxonomy): domain Eukaryota; kingdom Metazoa; phylum Chordata; class Mammalia; order Primates; family Cercopithecidae; genus Mandrillus; species Mandrillus leucophaeus. The sequence goes on along the minus strand of NW_012101488.1, from coordinate 2,071,407 downwards.
AGTCAGAGCTGATGAGCTGGCAGGGGGCCTCTGAGAGCTCCCAACCCTATCCACAGTGCTATAATCCTCCCTCCTCTCTTCTCCCTCCACTCACCACACCCATTCTCACCTGCAGTCCCTTCTGAGTCTGAGCCCAGGAGTTCAAAAATAAAGATCGGCTGAGAGCAGAAGGAGAATGACAGTGATTCTGGGGTCACCAGATGATGACCATAGAGCACAAGATGCTGTCTCTGAGTTTCTTTGGTCGCTGTAACAACTGACAGTGGAATTTGGGACTGACTCTGTGTGCAGGTTCTGGGGACTGGGCTTGGCAGGTGAGGAAATGCAGGGAGGGCTCTGGGAAGGGTTAAGCTTCTGGAATTTATAGGTGGGGACACAGATTGCAGTGCAGTCAGAGAGGACATGAGTGATTATGAGGTGGGAAACCAAGAATTAAATAGGGAAAAGAGAATTAAGTATGAGGTTCAGAGGTACATTAGAGACAACAGTAGGCATTAGCTCAACCTGCGGCTAGCGTTGCCTTACCGAAGATTCTGGGTACCATGGAGCTTCAGAGCAGCTGATGGGACAGCAGCAGTGGAAATGGGTTAGTGACTTTACACAAGGACTTATGTAGGCTATGAACTTACCCACATTTAGGGAGGTGGGAGGAAGCAGTGTCCTCTTGGAAAGGGTGGGGTATGAAGTCGCAGAAAGCATAAGGAAAAAAATGCATCAACAGCTTAGTAAGATGTTCCTGGATCTGTTCCAAGTGGCTGCTACCTTCTCAGACCTCTCGAAACCTCAGGATAAAGTCTTCCCTAGAACCTTTCAAAGCTGTGAGTCAGTGTCATTCTTTGAACTCTGCCCATGCAAAGCCACTTGGAAGAGATTCCTTGGCTCTTACTTATCTGACAGCATACTACTCACCAAACACCAGCTGTCTCTAAGCTCCCCATATTCATCCACCCTGAAGTTTCAAAGCGGTCCCTCTATCCCCATCTCAGTCCACCTCCAGACCTGCACTGTGAGAAACAAACTCACCCGTCCAAGCCCAAAGAATGGACTCAGAGACACAGAAAACAGTGGAAGCAAGACTTTTAATGACGGTCTTGCAAAATTGAGTGTCTGGTAGGCAGGCACACCTTGTACAGTTACAATAAGCAATTTATCCCCTAGTGCACAAGTCTCTCCCCCGGTTCCTCGTAGGCTGAGTATGATGGGGTCACAATCTTCCCAGACGTCGCCTATGGGTTGCTGGGTTGAGGCTTTTAGGTGTTTTCTTTAGGATTGTCTCACTGTATTTTGTTGCAGCCTATAATGCATTGCAATCAAAGTCAGCTCAGGGGCTTTTCAAGTGTTTGACTTATGACCTAGGTAGTCAGGCAAGCTGATAAGAATAGATAAAGTGAACTATTTTGCTGGCTAGTAAACTTTCATTCTAGGCTAAACTCTGGTTCAGGCGAGGGTAACTAAGGGGGCCCCGACAAGCATGCACCAGCTATTAAAGCACGGGCCTAGTATATTCTGTCCTTCCATAGTTTGTGGGCCTCAGCCTGTTTGAAGTACTTTGTCTTGGAAATGGATCACCATATCCATTATTATAATTGTAGACAGCACTGTCTATAATTCTTCAGAGTCATTTAGGGGAAACTGTGAAGATGCAGCATAATCTAGAAAAAGAGCAGGGGCTGTAAAAACTCTGCCAGGGAGAACAAAAAAGGAACAGTGATAGAACAGACATCTGGGATTCATAGAATAGACGGAAAGGCAGCACCTTTTTGTTGTTGTTTCTGGAGTGCTTTGTCCAAGGAAACGCTCCTTCTGTGTTTCTTACCGTTATTTTATTGTCACCATCACTCTTATTTGTGTGATGGGATACCATGTGGGCTATTATTATAATGTGCTCCTGTGTTTTCCATTGACTTCCTTCCCATACCACAGTGAGATGGGTGGGAGGGTGAGACAGAGATCAGGAGAGGTGTTAGGGCTTTATAAAAGTGCACTGTTAGTAGAAGAGTCTCTTCCCCCTCTCTCCCTTTTAA
>NW_012101488.1:2067227-2069333 GCF_000951045.1 Mandrillus leucophaeus | reverse complement strand
CAGTATCCTCTTGGAAAGGGTGGGGTATGAAGTCGCAGAAAGCATAAGGAAAAAAATGCATCAACAGCTTAGTAAGATGTTCCTGGATCTGTTCCAAGTGGCTGCTACCTTCTCAGACCTCTCGAAACCTCAGGATAAAGTCTTCCCTAGAACCTTTCAAAGCTGTGAGTCAGTGTCATTCTTTGAACTCTGCCCACGCAAAGCCACTTGGAAGAGATTCCTTGGCTCTTACTTATCTGACAGCATACTACTCACCAAACACCAGCTGTCTCTAAGCTCCCCATATTCATCCACCCTGAAGTTTCAAAGCGGTCCCTCTATCCCCATCTCAGTCCACCTCCAGACCTGCACTGTGAGAAACAAACTCACCCGTCCAAGCCCAAAGAATGGACTCAGAGACACAGAAAACAGTGGAAGCAAGACTTTTAATGACGGTCTTGCAAAATTGAGTGTCTGGTAGGCAGGCACACCTTGTACAGTTACAATAAGCAATTTATCCCCTAGTGCACAAGTCTCTCCCCCGGTTCCTCGTAGGCTGAGTATGATGGGGTCACAATCTTCCCAGACGTCGCCTATGGGTTGCTGGGTTGAGGCTTTTAGGTGTTTTCTTTAGGATTGTCTCACTGTATTTTGTTGCAGCCTATAATGCATTGCAATCAAAGTCAGCTCAGGGGCTTTTCAAGTGTTTGACTTATGACCTAGGTAGTCAGGCAAGCTGATAAGAATAGATAAAGTGAACTATTTTGCTGGCTAGTAAACTTTCATTCTAGGCTAAACTCTGGTTCAGGCGAGGGTAACTAAGGGGGCCCCGACAAGCATGCACCAGCTATTAAAGCACGGGCCTAGTATATTCTGTCCTTCCATAGTTTGTGGGCCTCAGCCTGTTTGAAGTACTTTGTCTTGGAAATGGATCACCATATCCATTATTATAATTGTAGACAGCACTGTCTATAATTCTTCAGAGTCATTTAGGGGAAACTGTGAAGATGCAGCATAATCTAGAAAAAGAGCAGGGGCTGTAAAAACTCTGCCAGGGAGAACAAAAAAGGAACAGTGATAGAACAGACATCTGGGATTCATAGAATAGACGGAAAGGCAGCACCTTTTTGTTGTTGTTTCTGGAGTGCTTTGTCCAAGGAAACGCTCCTTCTGTGTTTCTTACCGTTATTTTATTGTCACCATCACTCTTATTTGTGTGATGGGATACCATGTGGGCTATTATTATAATGTGCTCCTGTGTTTTCCATTGACTTCCTTCCCATACCACAGTGAGATGGGTGGGAGGGTGAGACAGAGATCAGGAGAGGTGTTAGGGCTTTATAAAAGTGCACTGTTAGTAGAAGAGTCTCTTCCCCCTCTCTCCCTTTTAACTGGATGTCCAGCTCTTCAGGATTGATTCATGCAACAAACTAGCTCTCCTCTCCTAATTCTGCAGTTGTTTGCATGAATGTGTCTGTCTGTCTACCAATATGCCTTCTCCTTGCCCACACAAACAGAAGTTCCACCTGTAAATACATATCCTCCCCATCTACACAAAATAGCTACACAGAAAACAGACCTATGAGAACTACATTCCTGTTTACCAAGTTAATTAGTGTGAACAGCTCATTATAACTCTCAGCCAGCAACCAAGGTATTCACAACTGCCAAGGAATTCATGACTGCTTGAAAGAGAAAGGCCAGGGTTGGTGCCAAGATGGCCGAATAGGAACAGCTCCAGCCTCCAGCTCCCAGCGTGAGTGACAGAAGACAGGTGATTTCTGCATTTCCAACTGAGGTACCAGGTTCATCTCACTGGGGCGTGTCAGACAGTCGGTGCAGGACAGTGGGTACAGCCCAACGAGTGAGAGCTGAAGCAGGGCAAGGCATCGCCTCACCCGGAAAGTGCAAGAGGGAAGGGAACTCCTTTTCCTAGCCAAGGGAAACAGTGACAAACAACACCTGGAAAATCGGGTCACTCCCACCCTAATACTGCGCTTTACCAAGGGTCTTAGCAAATGGCACACCAGAAGATTATATCCCGAGCCTGGCTCGGAGGGTCCCACGCCCACAGAGCCTCCCTCATTGCTAGCACAGCAATCTGAGATCTAACTGCAAGGTGTCAGC
>NW_012101488.1:2062947-2063756 GCF_000951045.1 Mandrillus leucophaeus | reverse complement strand
TATTTATTTAATATATTATATATATTTAAATTTTACCAATTCTAGTGCATCCTTAATTCCGTATCAGTGAGGGAACCTGGAAGCAAGATGGGAAGGTGGGGAGAAGAAGAAATGCTGAAAGGAACTAAGAGTTACTGGAAGGAGGGCTTCAAGCTGGTGAGTGGGTCACTCACTGGTAGGTAAGTCGTGTGGAAGCCTGTTTGGGGTGTTGCAAGGATTGACTGTGTTGGACTGGACGAGGGAGGGCCACTGGGGATGCAGGTGAACAAGTACTGGAGTATGCATATTTAGATATTATGAAATTATACACAAACATATATGAAAGAGAGAGAGAATACCGGCAATACCAAGTGCTAACAAGCAAGTAAAGACACTGAATTTCTCCTATTTTACTGATGGAAATGAAAATGGTATATATATGTATCACTCCGAAAAACATTTTGGCTGTTTTTATAAAATTATACATTTACCATACAAACCATCACTCACACTCCTGGGTATTTATCCCAGAGAAATGAAAACGTATGTTCCCACCAAAAAAGCACAAGCATTCATAGTATTTTACTTGTAATAGCAAAAAAATGGAAACAACTCAAATATCTATCAACAGGGGAAATGGGAGACAAACCGTGGTACACACATACAATGGAAACTTTTGAGCAATATAAAGGCAAGGAACTATTTACATACACCATGACTTGGTGAGATCTCAAAGGCACCATGTCAGATACAAGAAGATGGTCTCAACAATTACATAGGTAAGAATCCACTTAGCCTTTCCTGTGACACTCAGGAAAGGCAAAACTATC
>NW_012101488.1:2060174-2062474 GCF_000951045.1 Mandrillus leucophaeus | reverse complement strand
AAAAAGAAAAGAGTCAACTTACTGTATGTGTTTAAATAAAATAATTAAAATCAGGGTGTGGAAACTAACCTTTGTATTCACTTATTTATTCAGAAATAATTTTGAATACATATTTTATGCTAAGTGTTGTTCTAGTTGCAAAGAATACAGCAGTGAGCAAAATAAGGGGTTTAATTTTGTTCAGAAGACACAGAAAATAAACATCGAGTAAGTAGATATGATATGATATGATATGATATGATATGATATGATATGATATGATATCAACCAGCGATGTATGCCATGGAAAAATAACAAAGGAGTTTAGGAGATAGAGAATTACATGGACAGGTATCAGCAAGTCATGACTTGAGGGTCAACTGCCAGAAACTGAGAATAATTATATTGTATCAATGGTCAAAAAGATCAAAAGAGGAGTAACATTTCAAGACACATTTAAAATATATGAAATTTATATGAATTAAATGAACTTAGCATGTCTGTATCTATAAATTAGGTTTTACTGGAACACAGCCACATTCACTCATTCATTCATTCATGTATTGTCTTCGCGCTTCTGCACTACAACGGCAGAAGTGAGTAGCTGCAGAAGAAACTTATGTTTTGCAAAGCCTGACTCTTTACAGAAAAAGTCTGCCAACACCTGCTGTAGACAATGCTAAGTGAGGGTGGTCAGGGAAGGCCTCTGTGATGAGGTATCTTCTGAGCAGAGACCTGACAGAGGTGAGGGGTGGGCCCACAGGTTACTCAAGGAATCCCCTAGGGTTCTAGCCCAAGTTGGAGTGGCCAGCATGGGGCATTCAACAAATAACACAGGCTATGTGGTGGGTCTGAGGGAGGGAATGTGAGTGGCAGGTGATGGGTCAGAGTAGACCAAGGGCCTGTTTGTACAGCTCAGTAGGCCACCGTGCACAGTCTTGATTTTCTCTGAGCCACAGGGAAGCCACTGGAGGGGTCTGAGCAGAGACATTACCTACAGTGCTTGGCAAATGGGAACGGGTTTATAAATGTGAGCTATTGTTACTGCCAACGATACCATCTGATAATACAGTTGGCTCTTGAACAGTGTGTGGGTTAGGGGTCCTGACACCCCTGTGCAGCTGAAAATCTGCATATAATTTTTGACTCCCCAAAAATGTAACTACTGGCTGGGCCTGGTGGCTCACACCTGTAGTCCCAGCACTTTGGGAGGCTGAAGCAGGAGGATTGCTGGAGCCCAGGAATTCGAGGCTGGAGTGAGCTATGATTGCACCACTGCACTCCATCCTAGGTGACAGAGTGAGACTCTGTCTAAAAGAAAAAAGAAACAAAAAAACCTAACTACAAATAGCCTACTGTTGATGGGCAGCCTTACTGAAAACATAAACAGATTAATACATAGGTCGTATATTCTATGTATTATACACTACATTCTTACAATCAAGTAAAATAGAGAAAAGAAAATGTTAAGAATCTTGAGAAAGAGAAAATATATTTACTATGCATCAAGTGGAAGCGGATCATCATAAAGGTCTTCATGCTTGCCTTCACACTGAAGAGGGTGATGAGGAAGAGGAAGGATTGGTCTTGCTGTCTCAGGGGTGGCAGAGGTGGAAGAAAATACAAATGGACCTGCATAGTTCAAGCCTGTGTTGTTCAAACATCAACTGCAGTAACATGTAACAGTCAACCCCTGCATTTCCACCCAGCAACCTCACAAAGCCAGTGCATTTATAGGAGTTAAACGAAAATTCTTCGGATTTTGTAGTGTAGAGGTGTCCTTCATTATATAAACTTACGCTATAATAGTATTTGCTGTGAAGACTTGACAGTGATAAGCTAAATGAGATTATCTGTATCAAAAGCTGTTATAATGTGCATGTAGAAGCCAGTGGAAGCTTTTAAATTGAAAGAAGTCCAGGCAAGAGGATGCAGAGTGCAATTAGCCAATATCAGCAGCTCTCTGGGCTTGTTTGTACATACAGAGCAGTATCTCTCATCTTCCCTACCATTTTCCGGAGGGTTTCACCCAGCATGGGTCCCAGTAATAATATCTAACAGCAACCAGCGGTGCTACCTACTTAAGTCCAATTTAAATAGTCTCTTTCATATAATAATTTAGACATAGATAGATAACATATTTGTATATTTATATTACATCACAGTGCATTGTTTTTTCACTGCAGAAGGAATAGATAACTTGACTCAGATATTACGCAGATATTTCTTACTTCAGATACCCATACTCACCAGTAAGTAAATGTTAACAAAGAAGTAACTCTTTTTGATGCTATATTTCTTTTCTTTTTTTTTTTTTTTTT
>NW_012101488.1:2050256-2057059 GCF_000951045.1 Mandrillus leucophaeus | reverse complement strand
CTTCTGGACAGCTAGGGCGTCGAATGCAAAGTTCTCTTGAATTTTAAGGAAGTAGATGATAATCTGTTCTACTTGGGAGTAAGTAGTGATTTTTTTTTTTTTTTTTGTAACTTTCCAAGGTGGGGTTGTGGAACTTACTTTCGTGGTAGTGGTGGACCCTTGAAGCATTTTTGGAAAGTAGATGAAAAGAGAGAGTTGTTTACTAATTCTGTTATTTTTACTCAGTAGGTGGTGCTTGAGTGGTGTAATTTCCTCTCTAACATTCTGTCATGTTGCATGTAACTTAGATAAAGCGCACTGGCATATAGGAATTTCCCTACTTACTTACCTGGGGGTGTGGAGTGTGTGTGGCTTTGTCAGATGTAATGATGTAATGAAAAATGAAATTAAAAAATGTGACTGGGAGTCCTACTAAAGCCTGAGCTCTCTGGTTTAAAAAAAACCAACCCAGCTGTATTGCGATGTCTCACTTCCATACAGTTCACCCATTTAAAGTGTACAATTCATTGTTTTTTTTTTTTTTTTTTTTTAAAACTGTTTGTAAGCTTGTGCAAGCATCACCACAATTTAATTCCAAAACATTCCCATTCCTCAGTCTGGTTTTAGAAACAAATGATCTATGACTATTTCTTACCATGAGTATGTAGATTATTTGATACGCAGCTTTTTATTTTAACTTCTTTATGGATTTACCTCCAGAAATTTTTTTTTTTTTGAGATGGAGTCTCGCTCTGTCGCCCAGGCTAGAGTGCAGTGGCCGGATCTCAGCTCACTGCAAGCTCCGCCTCCCGAGTTTACGCCATTCTCCTGCCTCAGCCTCCCGAGTAGCTGTGACTACAGGCGCCCGCCAACTCGCCCGGCTAGGTTTTTGTTGTATTTTTTAGTAGAGACGGGGTTTCACCGTGTTAGCCAGGATGGTCTCCATCTCCTGACCTCGTGATCCGCCCACCTCAGCCTCCCTAAGCGCTGGGATTACAGGCTTGAGCCACCGTGCCCGGCCCTTGATGCTATATTTCATGTAGAAACCCTGGATAGACTGCTAAAAAGCTTTTTAAGAGTATTTTTGTAATGTTTGAGGAAATTACCTGGTGGTATGAACTGGGCTAGGAACATTATTATTTTTGACAATTAAAATAATAGAATGCAAATTTCTACATTCTGAAAATTTTCTGTCCAACATACTTCCCAAGGTGGATTCACGTGGCATGATAAGGGGTGTGTGTGGGGTCCCCAGTTTACATGATCTTTACACACACATTTATGTTATTGGATGCTTATAAGTCATTATTTCATTGTGCTTAAAGAAGAAACTGCAGCTCGGAGAGGTTAAGTAAATGTTAAAATTCCACAACTGGTAATGGTGAACCTGGGTCCCTAAAGTCACGAGAGAGAATTATGAGAGTAGGATAGGAAACTTCAAAGATACTGAAGCCAGAATCTGCTAACAGCAATGAGCAAGTGAGGGGTGAGGGAAAAGGAGGAGAAGGATACTTTATTTGTACTTTTTAAAAACCATGTACTGGAAGTTTTGTTCTTTGCATGTGTATCTTTGATAATTTAGGGAGAATTCGGGTTGGGCAAATACCCAGGAGAGTGACCAATGGCAGAACAAGATAATGAGAGAGGTAAGCATGAGTCCTATGGGATGCATAGAGTGAGTCCTTTATTCTCTATCAGTGAGGGAAGTTGGAAGCAGGGTGGGAAGGTGGGGAGAAGGAGAAACACTGAAGGGAACTAAGTTATTGGGAGCAGGGCTTCAAGCAGGTGCTGGCAGGTGAGTCACGTTGCTGAAGCCAGTTTTGGGTGTTTCTAGGAGGGGCTGTTCAGCTGGATGACGGAGGACCACTGCGGGTGTAGGTGGAGAAGGTGCTGGAGGGAAAGGCGGGCCCAGGTAGTGAAGAGCCTTATGGGATGAGCTGGGGAGCCTGGGTTTCATCCTAGACATGGTGGGGAGTCGTTCAATAATTCTGAGCAGTGAAACTCACGACCAGATTTGCATTCTTCTAAAACCAGGCCCCACTCTGTGATCCTGGCGTGTCTTCCCAGACACCTGGTGCTATCACAGTCACCACGGCAGCAAGGTAGCGTTTTCCTGCCCACTAGTATCACCTTGCTCATGTGTTTATTTACTTTTCAAAAATATGGGTTTGTTGGTGTCAGAGACAATTCTCCATGGATCGCTTGCAATTTTGCCGGCCCGGCAGTGAGGCATTGACTGTCCTTTTGTTCCACACTCTTTTCAAGGATGTTTGTGTAGTGAGCCTCCTTGGAAGGCAGAAGTAAGGTTTCCCTTTAGGTGTTTACTGTCCCATATAATAATGATACTCTCTTCCTCCAGGTCATTTAGGCTCTGATAAAACCCTAATAATTTAGGCTCTGGTAAAATGGTTTCTCTTAACGGCAGAGCTTGTTAACAAGAACAGAACACTCTGGTGTGTTTCGCAATGGTTACTTTCCCCTTCCCCCTTCATGCCACAGCATGAAGGAGATTTTTCTCCCATATTCGCTGTGAGAACCTCATAGGGTTCCTGGAGGTAAAACTCTTAGAAAAGTGCAGAGGCTCCCCTTAGACTGGGCGCCCTGGAGTTTTTAATTCTCAGATTGGTCCACACTGAGCCTCGAGGATTTCATTCATTAGACTTCGTGTTTTCCTATCCTGGTACTGGTTCCCACAGACGTTTCTGCTGATGGGTTTCTATTGCAGTAGTTTTGATTCTCTGCATCCACCTGCCTGTGTCAATAAATCTTAGGGCAGTAGTTTGCTCTGTGATCCCACTTATCTAAGAGTTGTTAATTTTTTACTTTGTTCAGTGTTTACTTTCTGTTAAGATGGTGGTGAGGAGTTCCAAGCCTCTTACATGCTTGACTAGAAACTGGGAGTCCCAGAGAACATTTTCTTTAGAGACGAGGTCTCACTATGTTGTCTAGGTTAGACTTGAACTCTTTGGCTCAAGTGATCCTCCCACCTTAGCCTCCTAAGTTTCTGGCATTACAGGCAGGTGCCACTGTGCCCAGCTCAAAAACCTATTTTTAATAATGTTCATCCTCTGGAAGCTGAAATTTTCCTTATGAGCCAACATATGACCAATTTAGCGTAAATCTTCTATGTAGACTTGAAAATCATGTACGTTCTACCATTTTGAGATATATATATATAGGCTGGGCATGGGGGCTCATGCTTGTAATTCCAGCACTTCGGGAGGCTGAGGTGGGTGGATCACCTAAGGTCAGTTCAAGACCAGCCTGGCCAACATGGTGAAACCAAGTCTTTCCTAAAAATACAAAAATTGACCCAGCATAGTGGTGCACACCTGTAGTCCCAGCTACTCAGGAGGCTGAGGCAGGAGAATCATTTAAACCCAGGTGGTGGAGGTTACAGTGAGCTGAGATCATGCCACTGCACTCCAGCCTGGGCAACAAGAATGAAATTCCATCCCAAAATATATATATATATATTTGTGTGTGTGTGTGTGTGTATACATACATATATATATATAGTGTGTGTGTCTCATACTATATATACATATATATGCATACACATATAAATATATACACACATATAAATACATATAGACATATACACATATGTTTGGTTATGTGTGTTAGTTGCGTTGTTCAAATTTTTAGCCCATTCTGATTTTTTGTTCTCCTTATTATATAAGCTATCCCAAAAAGTGTATTAACGTCTTTCACCATAGTTGTGAAGTTGCTTATTTCCACTTTTATTTTAGTTACTTTTTTGAAGCTAAGTAATTAGGAATATTCAGATTCATAATTATTATACGTTGCTTTTGGATTGACCCCTGTGTCATTATTCCTTGTCCTGCCTTATCTCTAGCTTTATCTTTTGTATTAAAGCCTACTTTGCTATTCACTTATACTACAGTAATTTTCTTTTGCTAGTGTTTGTATGACATATCTTTTCTACATATTAATTTTTAACATTTCTGGAACCTCATATGTAACATATATTTCTTACAAGTGCATAGAGGTTCTTTCTTAAACTCAGACTTAAAATCTCAGGATTCAATTTGAATGATTTAGTTTTTTTAAAAAATTGGTTCTGACTGGCGAGAGGAGCTGAGACAGCCAACCAGATGCAGCCAGGAAGAGCTTCTCCCACCTAGAGACTGACCATCAAGAAGCCCAGCATACACCAAGCAGATCTTTGAAAGGAAGGCACTGAGAGTGGAGTGAGGGAGGCAGGCCCTCAGCTGGAAGGGGAGGAAGCTGGAAGCCCTGCACAGGGTTGCTGAGCATGAGGACTTGATCCTGGCCCTGAGCAGCTCCTGAGGAAGTGAGGAGTTAAATAGGTATGGAGTGGCCCACTCTTGCAGTCCATCTCACATGCAATGACACCCATAGGCTCAAAATAAAGGGATGGAGGAAAATCTACCAAGCACATGGAAAACAGAAAAAAAGCAGGAGTTGCCATCCTAATTTCAGACAAAGACTTTAAACCAATGAAGATTAAAAGAAAAAAAAAAAGACAAAGAAGGGTATTACGTAATAGTAAAGGGTTCAATTCAACAAGAAGGCCTAACTATCCTAAATACATATGCACCCAATACAAGAGCACCCAGATTCCTAGAGCAAGCTCTTAGAGACCTTCAAAGAGATTTAGACATCCATACAAGAATAGTGGGAAACTTCAATACCTCACTGACAGTATTAGACAGATCATCGGGTCAGAAAATTAACAAAGATATTCAGGACCTGAACTCAGCACTGGATCAAATGGGCCTGATAGACTTCTACAGAACTCTCCACACAAAAGCAACAGAATATACATTCTTCTCACCACCATATGGCACACATTGAAAAATCGACCACATAATGGGAACGAAACACTCCTAGCAGATGGAAAGAGGGGCCTTCCTGGCCCCGCAAAGTGCTGAGATGCCTAGGTCCTCCCTGTGCTTGGGAGGGTGGGGCTCCTGCCTGCTCCCAGCCCCCAAGAACACAGGGAGGCCCCGGTCTGCAGCCACGACTTGGGAAACTGCAGCCCTGACTTGGGCAGCTGTAGCCACATCCAGGAGGGTGGGGCACCTGCCTCCTCCTGGCTTCAGCTGGCTCTGTGAAGTGTGGCACTACCCTGTACACAGCTCCACCTCAGGGCTCCTCTCTGCCTGCCCCTCTGTGCCCAACCAGGCTGCTCCCCTGCTGGAGGGTGACTCAGCCCGGCCCCATTGTGGTGGTGCCCAGGGCAGTGGGCCCCAAAGGGCTCTCAGGGGCTGGCTCGGGGGACTGCCCACCTCTTCTCTACATTTTCCCTGCGGTGATGGCAGGCAAGGTGCTGGTAGCACAGCGGCCCTGACCAACCCTGCACAAATTCGATGCTCTCAGGGCAGGCCCCAGGAGTCCTGGCTGTGCCTTCTGCCTGGTGCTTGTGGGTTCCTGGGACACAGCGGGGAGCAAGGCTGAGGCTGCAGTGGAGGCGCCAGACCTGGGAGTGGGTCCTGTTAGGCCATGCAAGGATGGGAGTGGCGCAGTCAGCTGCCTCGGGAACACAGGGCACAGGGGATGCACAGGGGTTCCACCACCACCACCACTGTTGCTCCTGCAGTCACTCCTGCCACCACTGCAGTGCACCTCCCCGCTGCAGCCAGCATGATGGCAGTGACCACTTCAGACGGCCAGCCGCTGCTATCAAAAGCAATTTATAGATTCAACACTATTCCCATTAAGCTACCAATAACATTCTTCACATAACTAGGAAAAACTATTTTAAAATTCACATGAAACCAAAAAAAGCCCGAATAGCCAAGGCAATCCCAATCAAAAAGAACAAGGCTGGAGGCATCATCCTACCTGACTTCAAACTATACTATAGGGCTACAGTAACCAAGGCAGCAGGGTACTGCCACAAAAACAGACACATGGACCAATGCAACAGAATAGAGAGCCCAGAAATAAGGCTGCATGCCTACAACTATGTGATCTGAGACAAAGCTGATAAAAACAAGCAATGGGGAAAGGACTCCCTATTCAGAAGTGGTGCTGAGATAACTGGCAGTAGAAGATTGCATATTATACAAAATAATTGCATATGTATAAAAATAATATACAGAAGATTGAAACTGGACTCTTTCCTTACATCATATACAAAAATCAACTCAAGATGGATTAAAGACTTAAATGTAAAACCAAAAATTGTAAAAAACCCTGGAAGATAACCTAGGCGATACCATTCTGGACATAGGAACAAGTACAGATTTCATAGCCAAGATGCCAAAAGCAATCATGACAAAAGCAAAAATTGACAAATAGGATCTAATTAAACTGAAAAGCTGCACAGCAAAAGAAACTATCAACAGAGTAAACAGACAACCTACAGAATGGGTGAAAATTTTTGCCAACTATGCATCTCACAGAGGTCTAATATACAGCATCTATAAGGAACTTAAGTTTACAAGAAAAAGAACAAACAACCCCATTAAAAAGTGGGCAAAGGACATGAACAGACACTTTTCAAGAAGACATACATGCAGCCAACAAGCATATCAAAAAAGCTCAGTATCACTGATCATTAGAGAAATGCAAGTCAAAACCACAGTGAGATACCATCTTGCACCAGTCCAAATAGTTATTATTAAAAAGTTTAAGACATAATAATAATAGATACTTGCAAGGTTGTGGAGAAAAAGGAACAAAGGAACACTTATACACTGTAGTGGGAGTATAACTTAGTTCAACCATATGGAAAACAGTGTGGTGATTCCTCAAAGACCTAAAAACAGAAAGACCATTTGTCCCAGTAATTCTATTACTGGGTATATACCCAGAAGAATAGAAATCATTCT
>NW_012101488.1:2038591-2050091 GCF_000951045.1 Mandrillus leucophaeus | reverse complement strand
CTCGATCTCCTGACCTCGTGATCCGCCCGTCTCGGCCTCCCAAAGTGCTGGGATTACAGGCTTGAGCCACCGTGCCCGGCCAAATATAAATCATTCTATCATAAAGACACATGCACGTGTATGTTCACTGCAGCACTATTCATGATAGCAAAGACACGGAGTCAACCTAAATGCCCATCAATGGTAGACTGGGTAAAGAAAATGTGATACATATACATCACGGAATACTATGGAGTCATAAAAAAAGAATACGATCATGTCCTTTGCAGGAACATAAATGGAGGTGGAGGCCATTATCCTTAGCAAACGTAGGAACTGAAAACCAAATATCACCTGTTTGTACTTATATGTGGGAGCTAAATGATGAGAAAACATGGACACATAGAGGGGAACAACACACACTGGGGCCTTTCAGAGAGTGGAGGATGAGAAGAGGGAGAGGATCAAGAAAAATCATCAATGGGTACTAGGTTTAATACCTGGGTGATGAAATAATCTGTACAAAAAACCACCATGACACAAATTTACCTATATAACAAACCTGCAAATGTACCCCTGAACTTAAAATAAAAGTTAAAAAGTTCATTGTCGATTCTGGATAGTAGTCTTTGTCAGATGTATAGATTGTGAAGATTTTCTCCGTTCTGTGGGTTATCTGTTTACTCTGCTGACTGTTCCTTTTGCCGTGCAAAAGCTCCTTAGTTTAATTAAGTCCCAACTATTTATCTTTGTTTTTATTGAATTTGCTTTTGGGTTCCTGGTCATGAAATCCTTGCCTAAGTCAAGGTTTAGAAGGGTTTTTCCAATATTATCTTCTAGAATTGTACAGTTTCAGGATGGAAGTCCCTAATCCATCTTGAGTTGATTTTTGTATAAGGTGAGAGGAGGATCCTATTTCGTTCTCCCACATGTGGCTAGCCAATTATCCCGGCATCATTTGATGAAAAGAGTATCCTTTCCCCACTTTATGGTTTGGTTTGCTTCGTTGAAGATTAGTTGGCTGTTTCGTTGAAGATTAGTTGGCTGTAAGCATTTGGGTTTATTTCTGGGTTCTGTATTCTGTTCCATTGGTCTATGTGCCTATTTTTATACCAGAACTATGGTGTTTTGGTGACTATGGCCTTATAGTATAGTTTGAAATCAGGTAGTGTGCTGCCTCCAGATTTGTTCTTTCTGCTTAGTCTTGCTTTGGCTATGTGGGTTCTATATGAAATTTAGAATTGTTTTTTCTAAGTCTGTGAAGAATCATGGTGGTATTTTGATGGGGATTGTGGATTTCAAACAAATCAGTAAACGATCCCATCAAAAAGTGGGCTAAGGACATGAAAAGAAAATTCTCCAAAGAAGATATGCAAATGGCCAACAAACATAATTAAAAATGCTCAACATCACTAATGATTAGGGAAGTGCAAATCAAAACCACAATGCGATACCACCTTACTCCTGCAAGAATGGCCATAATCAAAAAATCAAAAAACAGTAGATGTTGGCATGGATGCAGTGATCAGAGAACACTTCTACACTGCTGGTGAGAATGTAAACTAGTACAGCCACTATGGAAAACAGTGTGGTGATTCCTTAAAGAACTAAAAGTAGAACTACCATTTGACCCAGCAATCCCACTACTGGGTGCCTACCCAGAGGAAAAGAAGTCATTATATGAAAAATATACTGACACATGCATGTTTATAGCAGCACAATTCCAATTGCAAAATCATGGAACCAACCCAAATAACCATCAGTCAACGAGTGGATAAAGAAACTGTGGTACTTTTTTGCAATGAGTTTGCCACCAGAACACCCCTAAAAGCCAAAATGGGAAAGGAAAAGACTCATCTCAACATTGTCATCATTGGACATTGATGCCTCAGGACACAGAGACTTTACCAAAAATGTGATTACAGGGACATCTCAGGCTGACCGTGCTGTCCTGATTGTTGCTGTTGGTGTTGGTGAATTTGAAGCTGGTATCTCCAAGAATAGGCAGACCCGAGAGCATACCCTTCTGGCTTACACACTGGGCGTGAAACAACTAATTGTTGGTGTTAACAAAATGGATTCTACCTAGCCACCCTACACCCAGAAGAAATATGAGGAAATTGTTAAGGAAGTCAGCACTTATATTAAGAAAATTGGCTACAACCCCATCACAGTAGCATTTGTGCCAATTTCTGGTTGGAATGGTGACAGCATGCTAGAGCCAAGTGCTAACATGCCTTGGTTCCAGGGATGGAAAGTCATCTGTAAGGATGGCAATGCCAGTGGAACCATGCTGCTTGAGGCTCTGGACCGAATCCAGCTGACACCAGCTCATCCAACTGACGAGCCCTTGCACCTGCCTCTCCAGGATGTCTACAAATTGGTGGTACCGGTACTGTTCCTGTTGGCTGAGTGAAGACTGGTGTTCTGAAACCTGGTATGGTGGTCACCTTTGCCCCAGTCAATGTTACAGCTGAAGTAAAATCTGTCGAAATGCACCACGAAGCTTTGAGTGAAGTTCTTCCTGGGGACAATGTGGGCTTCAATGTCAAGAATGCATCTGTCAAGGATGTTCATCTTGGCAACGTTGCTGGTGACAGCAAAAACGACCCACCAATAGAAGCAGCTGACTTCACCACTCAGGTGATTATCCTGAACCATCCAGGCCAAATCAGCACTGGCTATGCCCCTGTACTGGATTGCCACATGGCTCATACTGCATGCAAGTTTGCTGAGCTGAAGGAAAAGATTGATCACCATTCTGGTAAAAAGCTGGAAGATGGCCCTAAATTCTTTAAGTCTGGTGATGCTGCCATCGTTGATGTGGTTCCTGGCAAACCCATGTGTGTTGAGAGCTTCTAGGACTATCGACTTCTGGGTCGCTTTGCTGTTCATGATGTGAGACAGACAGTTGCCATGGGTGTCATCAGAGCAGTGGACAAGAAGGCTGCTGGAGCTGGCAAGCTCACCAAGTCTGCCCAGAAAGCTCAGAAGGGTAAATGAATGTTATCCCTAATACCTGCCACCCCGGTCTTAATCGGTGGTGGAAGAACAGTCTGAGAACTGTTTGTTTCAACTGGCCATTTAACTTTAGTAATAAAAGACTGGTTAGGGATAACAATGCAACATAAAACCTTCAAAAGGAAAGGAGAATGTTTTGTGGACCACTTTGGTTTTCTTTTTTGCGTGTGGCAGTTTTAAGTTACTAGTTTTTTAAATCAGTACTTTTTAATGGAAACAGCTTGACCAAAAATTTATCACAGAATTTTGAGACCCATTTAAAAAGTTTAATGCAGAAAAAAAAAGAAACTGTGGCATGTATATATATACAATGGAATACTGCTCAGCCATAAAAAAAAGTAATGATTTAACAGCATTTGCAACAACGTAGATGAGATTGGAGAAAACTGTTCTAAGTGAAGTAACTCAGGAATGGAAAACCAAACATCATATCTTCTCACCAATATGTGGGAGCTAAGCTATGAGGGTGCAAAGGCATAAGAATGATACAATGGACGTTGGGAACTTAGGGGGAAGGTTGGGAAGGGGTGAGGGATAAAAGCCTACAAATAGGGTGCAGTGTATACTGCTCGGGTGATGGGTGCACGAAAATCTCACAAATCGCCACTAAAGAACTTACTCATGTAACCAAATACCATCTGTACTCCAATAACTTATGAAAAAATTAAAAGTAAATTTTTAATGTTTAAAAAAGTAAAATTAGTGACTAAAAAAGGAAATTGCATGCAGTCTGTCTGTCGTCTATCAATCTAACATCTATCATCTAAGCACCCATCCATCCATCACCTATCTATCTATCTATCTATCTATCTATCTATCTATCTATCTATCTATCTAGCTATCTACCTACCTACCTACCTACCTATACATCTTACCTATCTACCTATACATCCGTTTAAGAACAATTTTCTGGGAGGAGGATTGATAATTTTCATTAAATCAGCAAAAATTGTCCAGTACCGAAATTATGTTGAAACTTAGTGCCAGAAAGTTATTTCTTCCTTCAAGAAAATTTAGACTAAGGATGATTGCCTATGACCTAAATTGTCAATAGTTCATGGAACAAGATGTGTATATTTTGCTCTTTCTTTCTTATTCTCTTCTTCTCCTTCCTTCCTTCTTCTTTCCTTTCAACAGCATCTCACTCAGTCACCCAGGCTGGATTACAGTGGTGCCATCACAGCTCACCGCAGCCCCGAACTCCTGGGCTGAAGTGATCCTCCCACCTCAGCCTTCCGAGTAGCTGGGAATGCAGGCATGCGCCACCATGCGCAACTAATTTTATTTTTGTTTTCTGGCACAGACAGGGTCTCACTTTGTTGCCCAGGCTGGTCTTGGACTTCTGGCTTTAAGCTATTCTCCTGCCTCAGCCTCCCGAAGTGCCAGGATTACAGGTGTGAGCCACTGTGCCAGCCTGTTTTGCAGCTTTCTTAAGAAAGCACAGTTGAGAAGAGAAAACACTAAGAGCTTGACACATGCCAGCTACTGTGCTGGGAGCTTTTTCAAGTGTGACTTCATCTGATCCTCATAAATACTCACTTTCAAATTAGAATGACTCTCCTCCACTCAGAGATGTACATATATAGTCTACATTCCCATATCCTTGAACTAGTGATGCAACTTATCATCAATAAGGTCTTGCAATAGCTGTCAGACAAGCAGAGTGACATAGCTGCTGTCGCTTGTACAGGGACAAACTAAGTCTTCAGGTTAATATTCTTGACACTTCAATTAAGTTGTGTGGATTGCTTATGTTTCATGTGTTGAGTGTAATTGTCATTTTAAATATCAGAAAACACCATGATTTGGCTCGTGTGTTGTGTGTGCAGAATGACACATTAGTAGAAGACCATGATGTAAATTTACTGTTAATGAAGCATATACTCATTGTTTTAGGAATAAACCCAGGTACATATTTTCTTGCAAATCAATAACCAAGTGCTTTATGGGGCACAAGAAGACAAAGGGATGAAGAGTATCACATTTTGTTTCTGAGATAGGCACCAAAGGATTGCCTAGCACAAGGAAAACAACATGGCCCATGTATACATATGTAACAAACCTGCACGTTGTACACATGTACCCTAGAACATAAAGTATAATTTAAAAAAAAAGAAAGAAAGGCAGAAGGAGTTGTCAAAATCTCTAGGAGTAGATGAAAGAAAATTCAAAGAAAGAAGGGGCTAGTGTCACCAGTTCAATGATAACTTGCAGCACGGGTGTCAGCAGCTTAGAATAAAGCCAAACTCTGCATGACCAGTGCTGTTGGTAGAACTGAGAACGATGTTGTGTAAGAAAGCACAGGAACCAATCTGGGGTTGAAAGATGATTCATAGGAGGCAGTCTCCAAATGTGGAGACATTTTAAGAAATCTTTAACACATTTGTTTCCCACATATTTTTATTTTTCTATTTGCCTTCCAAAAGTCTATGTCTCAACAGAGCAAGAAGCTCTGTTAATAAGTATAAACATTCTAAGTGATGAGATTGCATCTTAGAGTTGTAAAACAACAGTGTGTCTTTCAATGACATCTTAGTATTAATGAGATACAACATTAAGGATAATTTATCTAAATGATTATCATTATAAAATGTATTAAAAATTATCCCTTCAAGTTGCCCCTCGCCACTTCTGTAAGATGAAAAGTTAAGTACACATTAACTTCCCAATGCCCAATAGTCAAGCTGAAGTTTCATCTGGAAGAAGAATGATAATTGTATATTAAAGATATTATTATTTGTCCTTTGTAATTTACCTAATCAAACTCGAACGTTTCTTTTTAACATTTGGTAGTAAACAAGCTGACAGCCTGGGCTCACTAGGAATCTTCACATTGTTGGCCTTCTTAGGTTCCGGGGTAGGGAAAAGCAGCCTTGTGCATCTAAACCACACCCCACACCTCCGCACATGTAGAGGAAGCTAAGAACGAAGCTCAGAAAAGGAGAACCATTTCAAAGGCTATGGTACAGGCTGGATGAACTCATCCCTGTGCTGTGCCAGCAAGTGGAGGATGGAAAGTCTGGCCAATCCTTAGACATTTTCTGATGGAATCATCACACACCCATGAAGGCTGAGGTCCTTTCCACAGCTTTGGGATTATTTGAAATTGTCCAAGCCCTTCCTTAGCTGGCACTTGCCTGGCAGGCCTCAGTTTGCCCCGCCCTTCCCTTCCTTCTGTCTGCACACCTAAGTACTACACACATCTAAGTACTACATCACATATCATTGGCCACTAATATAATATGATTATGAAAAGCAGGTGTTTAGTACTTTCCCTGACCATGTAACTAAGATGCTTGAGGTCTCTGAATCCTTGCACCAAGCACACCAGGAGATTTGGGCCATTGCTATTCTCCACCCCCACCCCCCTTATTGAAGTTTCCAGAGCCATGGCTCATCTGCTAGGGCAGGTGACAACTCTAATGACTCCAGAGCAAAAAACAAAGTGGCTTCAGAAAGGGTCCCCTTGACATTTCCAGAGACATCGTGCTTGGGGAATTTAGAAGAAACAAGCATTAGGAAGGGAAGAACGTGAAACCAGATGGCGAAGTGGCTGAAGTATTCTCTCTGATTGGAGCTTAGTTGGGCACTCTCTCCTCAGCAATGCCAGAGCTCGAAAACTCTTAGAAGCCTAACTTGGAGTAGGACCAACCTACGTTCATTCACCCTGAGGTCTGGGAACAGTATACAGAGAATGCAATTAGTCAGTCTGCAATATTCGGCTCTCTGGTCCCTTACGCCACCCAGTCTCCTCCTTACAGAAACTAAGGAATGTGCTTGGGAGACTTCAGTTACTTTCAAGGAGTGTGCTTGGGAGACTGCAGGTGGCACGATCAGCAACCGTCCAATCAGTAAACTTACCAGGGTAACAGACAAGCCCATTTAGCCTGCATCCATAAGTTCCAGCCTTTTACCCCTCTCCTTTAGTTCTCTGAGAGCCTCTTTGGAAGCATGATGCCACGATGCTGCATCTTGGGTAAGTAGGACCCCAAATCCAAAAATCATCTCATCCCATCCCCAGTGCAGCTCCCAAACCTCAACCCAATTCATTCCCCTTTATCCCTAACATTATTCCAGCCTCCTGTTCCCTCCTAGTTATCTCAAAGCGTGACGAGCGTGCTGCTCAGAGCCTGCCTGAACAGGATCCCATACAGATTTAGCCCCAAGTGATAATCTCCACCTTTAAACCACCCTAACCCCTGTTTTTTTTTTTTCCGTTTGTTTGTTTCCGTACTTGTCACATTCTCAGCTCCATGTTCAACTTTTTTCTTTCTCCCTTAGTTCTTGTCTGGGGGATAACAGTCTTCCTCTCCCAGTGTTCACAAGGAACTACAGGTAAGTACAGGACAGGGAAGAAAGAAAAGGGAAGAGGTGATGGGAAGAGAGACCGGGAATTGAGTATCTGTTCTTCCTTGGATGCACACCATCAATGTCTGTCCCCAGATGCTCCTGTTGACTCAGGACCATGGCTGTGCCAGCCGGCGCCCAGGTGTGGGAACAAGATCTACAACCCTTCGGAGCAGTGCTGTTACGATGATGCCATCTTGTCCTTAAAGCAGACCCGTCGCTGTGGCTCCAACTGCACCTTCTGGCCCTGCTTTGAGCTCTGCTGTCCCGAGTCCTTTGGCCCCCAGCAGAAGTTTCTTGTGAAGCTGAAGGTTCTGGGTACGAAGTCTCAGTGTCACTCATCTCCCATCTCCCGGAGCTGTATCGGGTAAAGGCCCCTACCTTGCTCTTAACTAAAGGTATGAGGGAGGGATGAGGGACACAGAGGGCTTGAAGGGGAACTCCTGTTTGTGGAGTTCTAATAAGGGCAGAAGAGTCAGCCTGGTGGGAGCAGGGGAAAGCAAAAAGAAGAAGCAGATAAGCTATAAGTCTGCCTTTCTTCATGGTCCAGGACGAATAGCCCTCCTGTATAAATAACTCACAAACTTCTTGCACCCAGCTATCACCAGATCCTCAGCTGGTAGAAAAATACAAGTCATGCAGTTGCCTTCCTGATGTAAAAACCTAACATGCTAAATAATCCAGTGTCGGGAAGACAAAGATGCTTTGCTTCTCTGAAGAAGTTTATAATAATATACAGTATATGTATATGCAGGGAACAATTGGTCAAAAGTGGATTTTGGTTTCCCCAAGGGAAAAGACTGGCTTTGTAATTGTAATTTTTTCGTTATTTTACTTAAAACTGGTAGAGTCTAAGTATTGTATGAAGTGCCCATGATTCTGTCAGTAAATTTGAGCATATTTTTATTAGTTAATGTCCCTTTTGTTTGTTTCTATTTTTAAGGTGAATTTTTAATTCTACCTGAAACCAGTTAAGATACCTTGACAAAAACTGCAATGAGAGGAGGTAACCTATCCTTTTTCAGGAAGAACTGATATCTCTGGCTAAGTATTTCTCCTTTTATTATGGTTTCTAAATCAGTTATTTTCTTCAGCTTTAATTTCATAAAATTAAAAAACTATAAAAAAATTCCGGTAGCTGTTGGAATAATTAAAGGAAAACAGTATGGCGATTCCTCAAGGATCTAGAACTAGAAATACCATTTGACCCAGTCATCCCATTACTGGGTATATACCCAAAGGATTATAAATCATGCTGCTATAAAGACACATGCACACGTATGTTTATTGCGGCACTATTCACAATAGCAAAGACTTGGAATCAACCCAAATGTCCATCAGTGACAGACTGGATTAAGAAAATGTGGCACATATACACCATGGAATACTATGCAGCCATAAAAAAGGATGAGTTTGTGTCCTTTATAGGGACATGGATGCAGCTGGAAACCATCATTCTTAGCAAACTATCACAAGAACAGAAAACCAAACACCGCATGTTCTCACTCATAGGTGGGAACTGAACAATGAGATCACTTGGACTCGGGAAGGGGAACATCACACACCGGGGCCTATCATGGGGAGGGGGGAGGGGGGAGGGATTGCATTGGGAGTTGTACCTGATGTAAATGACGAGCTGATGGGTGCTGACGAGTTGATGGGTGCAGCACACCAACATGGCACAAGTATACATATGTAACAAACCTGCACGTTATGCACATGTACCCTAGAACTCAAAGTATAATAATAATAAATAAAAAATAAAATAAAATAAAAAAAATCTGGTGCAGTGGTGGTATACCAATCTTTAGAATTCTTAAATATTCTAATGTTTCAAGATGAGGTCATGCTTGGGAAAATCATGTCATAGCATTTACGTTACTTTCAAATGTCATTTTTTGACCCTGGAAAGAAGTCATAATGTTCATCATAATGCTAGCAGCCTGGATAGTGAGCTAAACAAACCCTTGGAAGATTAAATTTTAATCAAGTAGACTAGGAAAACAAAAAACAAATCCTTCCTCCCCTTCCTCCCACCTTTACAATCTTACTGGAAGGGTGTTCAGAAATTAAAATTTGTGTTTGCTAAGACTTTATTCTGTTGGGGGTTTTAAGAGGTAATACATGTAATGTAAAATGTATGTAAACCATTGCAAGTTTCTGGGGCATTTTTCCATGCATCAGTAAGATGTCTGATGGTAACTGAATGTAACTTACAGAAAGTAACTAGAAGTGACATTCAGAAAAATAGCAATCAGGCCTTGGATGTTCTTTATTAAACTCTTTTCAGGCATTAACTTTACCAAAAAAATCTGTCATTTTCTAAAGTTCTTTTACTAAAACCGTTGACTATGGAAAACAACAAAAAGGAATTTTTTAGTCTGCTGCTATTATTAACATTTATTATCTGTATCTTTTGGCTCAGGAAATGACTTCACCTATTCATTCCATAAGCCGGTCTTTAACAGGTCACCTAGCTAATTGGGCTGTGTAAACAGATGTGCTGGGAGAAAATTATAATATTTAGTATTTGTCCTAAATATCAAAAATATTTTGACAAGTTTCTTTTTAAGATAGTTTCTAAAGCCTTACCCTGGCTAAAGATGTTTTGTACAAATTATATATAGCCTGCCTAATCTACTAACATGGCACAGAGAATCACAATTAACAATGTGGGGAAAGTCAGGGCAGTGGAAGTGGATGTATACTTTTTATTTTGAGGGCTTCAACCAAATTGCCTTGGAGTTAAAGGTGTATTTCTGCAGCTTTCAGTATAGAGAAAAAGAAGAAAGTGAAGCTGTGTCAGTTTTAGCATTAGCTATATCACAGCAAGTTTTAAAAAGATAAATGAAGTCATTTGCATAAAGGTACAGCATTGAAATACTATGTTGTGTTTGTTTTTACATTTTTACATTTTAAAAATGCAGTAAAAGCCAAGTTAAATTTCTTTCTTTTTTCTTTTTTTTTTTTTTGAGACAGAGTCTCACTCTGTTGCCCAGGCTGGAGTGCAGTGGCCAGATCTCAGCTCACTGCAAGCTCCGCCTCCGGGGTTCACGCCATTCTCCTGCCTCAGCCTCCCGAGTAGCTGGGACTACAGGCGCCCGCCACCTGGCCCGGCTAGTGTTTTGTATTTTTTGGTAGAGACGGGGTTTCACCGTGTTAGCCAGGATGGTCTCGATCTCCTGACCTCGTGATCCGCCCGTCTCGGCCTCCCAAAGTGCTGGGATTACAGGCTTGAGCCACCGCGCCCGGCCTAAATTTCATTTAAAAAAAGAAAAATGCAAATCAGCTCACTGCAACCTTGCCATTATCAGTATTGTAAGTAGCTCCCTCCAGCACAAGCACCATCCTATAAAATCCCCAGCAAGCCTTTGTCTCTTTGCAGTCAGCTCCCCACTTGCTGTTTTGCCTTTGCTTTCTTGCAACATATTTTTCTACTTTTGCTTTAAAAATCTGCCTTTCTTTACCTACAACTGTCTTGGTGAATTCTTTTTACTACCCACGTGACACCAACCCTAGATAATCATCACCTGAGACACTGTTGTTTTATCTCTGGCTAATTCTGAAATCTTTCCTCTCTTCTCCTTGTCTTTGTCTCATAATTCCTCAATTTTTCTTTCTTCACAGTTGAGAGGAAATAATACTCATCTCAGTGAGTTGTTGAGATGCATCTTGGGAAGATGCTCAGGCTATGAGTGTGGGAGTGAGTGGATGGGAGGAAAATCTTAGAAATTTTCTTTTCTTCTTCTTATTTTTTTTTTTTCAAGACAGGATCTCACGTTGTCATCTAAGCTGGAGTGCAGTGGCATGATCTCAGCTCACTGCAGCCTCAATCTCCTGGGCTCAAGTGATCTTCCTACCTCAGTCTCCTAAGTAGCTGGCACTACACTCACATGGCACATGCCACCACATCTGGCTAACTTTGTTTTTTTTTTTTTTTTTTGTCTTTTTTTGGGACTATAGGACTGGAACTTTCTAAGCACTGACAAATGTACATGTTCCATCAAATGTGTATCTTGAAATGTAGGCTGGGCGCAGTGGCTCAAGCCTGTAATCCCAGCACTTTGGGAGGCCGAGACGGGCGGATCACGAGGTCAGGAGATCGAGAGCATCCTGGCTAATACGGTGAAACCCCGTCTCTACTAAAAACACA
>NW_012101488.1:2034740-2038300 GCF_000951045.1 Mandrillus leucophaeus | reverse complement strand
AAAGTAAAAATAAACCTCTTAAGTTTATTTTTTTAATTTTTTATTTTAAATTGACAAATTATAGTTGTGTTTATGGGATGCAGCATGATTGATGAATTCAAGGTGGAATAATTAAACTCAAGGAAATTAACATATCTATTACCTTCAATATTTGACATTTTTCCGTGGTAAGAACACTTGAAATGTACTCTCTTAATAATTTTGAAATATACACTTTCTTTTACTATATGCATCATGCTGTGCAATAGCCAAATTATAGAAGTTTATGATATCTGTATCTTCTTGGTAAATTTCTCATTCATATTCCAAACTGAATTTCTGATTTCTTTGTGTTGGTTTTCAGATTTCTATTGCATCACATTTTCTTTAAGATCCATATTTTTAATTCTTTATATGGCATTTTGAGGCATTCTTTGTTATTGGGATCTACTGCTGGACAATTGTTATGATCTTTCACGTGGTGTCATATCTTCCTGCTTTTTCATGGTGACTGTGTCCTTCTGTTGATATCTACACATTGGGTGTAGCAGCCAAGTCACTTGTTCCAGTTTGTTAAAATTGCTTTTGTAGGGGATAATTTTTTCCTGAGGATGTATGTTGTTAAGACACTTTGATTTGGGGCACTGTGATAGGAACAGGAGGCAGGAAAATTCTAGGCACAAAAGGGCAGGGTCCCTGGTAAGAGACCCACCCTCAAGGCTGGAACCACGGCCCATGGGGGAACTTTACATCCCTGTTTTCCTGCTCAAATGTTGCCTTTTCCAAAACCACTCCTGGCCTGCCCCGTCACCCCTGCCCCTGTCCCGTACCCATAAAATCCCCAGGCTCCACTGGCAGAGAGCAGAGAAGGGAAGAAGAGGAGAAGCAGCTGGACATCGGAGACTACAGATGAACTTCAGAGAGAAGCAACTTGACTTCAGAGGGATGGCCTGATGGCATAGCTTTGGAGGGGAGCCCAGCTGGGGACGGCCAGACTTCAGGGGAAAAATACCTTCCTGTTTCATCCCCTTTCCAGCTCCCCTTTCCACTGAGAGCCACCTTCATTGGCAATAAAATTCCCCACATTTACTATCTTCAATTCGTTCATGCAACCTGATTCTTCCTGGACACTGAGCAGGAGCTCAGGATACACAGGGCTGTCACAACGAGCTGTTAAACACCTAAGCCATTCGTGGATGGCAGAGCCAAAAGAGCACTGACTGCGACACTCCCTCTGAGGCTTCATGGGTTGTGAGCATCCCCCAGATGCTGCCGCAGGGCCAGTACAAAGTTGTGCTCCTGCCAGTGCCCAAAACACGCCTGCCCTGGCTCCTGCATCCCCTTGCCAGCATGCTCCACCCCCACCCCACCCCACCCACTGGTGAGCAATTGAGCGCTACAGGTATTTTGAGTACCCCTGTCACAAGTCTCATGAAGGGGTTAGGGAAATTATCCCGGTTGACCTGCAGTGGAGTGGTCTTTGTATGACTTCTTTGGCAGTATTCGGGGTCAGTGGTATCTGTGATTTCCTCAGTGGCTTAAGCTACAGCTATTAGTTAAGGTTGTAGTAAAGTTTAACTGGGGACTTGGATGTCAACTGAGCCAGTCTTTGGCCCCAGTAGTGGCAGCAGTGGGATGAGAGTGACTGTCTTTAGGCCCCAGAGCCGCATACCCTGGCTCGAGTTAGTGGGTTCTAGGGGCTGATTCTTGGGCCTCCAGGTGTCTGGCTTAGAAGCTAGCAGTGGGAGCGATGATCCCGGTGTGTGGGCAGGTTCTCAGGCCCCTGGACAGCTGGTGTGGCATGGGAGATAGCAGTAGCAGTGAGGGAGTAGCTCACTGGGACTCAAGCCCTCCATGTTGGTGTTATAAGAAGATGCGATCAGTTGGCAGGCTTGTCCCCAGTCCCACAGTCACTTGTAGCACTGCAGTGGTCACTGTCCTGTGTGTGGTGTACCCTGGAGAGCTTGGACTACCCTGTTTGGTAAGAGAGCTTGGTCTACCCTGTTCCTCTCCCAGCAGGGTGTGGAACACATCACCTCAAACTCACCTGGAGGGCGGGGCACAGCCAAGTGTTAAACACTTAAAATGGTGCCAACTGTGGGCTTGTGACCAGGCAAGACAGAGACCCCTCCTAGAAAAGCATCATCCCACAGCAGGGTGTTGAGTATTATCCTGAGTATGTATAGGAGAGCCTGGACTCCCTGTCCCTCCTAAACCGGGCCACAGCTGCAGCCAAGTCAACTCTAACTGAGGCCAAGGGTGGGGCACAGCCTGAACTTCAACTATGAAAACTGCACCTTGGGCCTGCAACCACAGAGGCTGAGGTCCCTCCCACGCAAGCAGCATGGGCAAGAAGCTATGGGGAATGCAGTCTGCTCACGTCTAAGTCTCAACTGCAGCCTTCGGCAGGGCGGCAGTGACCCTCCCAGGGGTGCGTGGGAGTGCCTGGTCTCCCTTCTGCCTTCTTGCAGCAGCACAGTGGCAGCAGCTGTCCGTAGATACCTGACGTCTGGGCTCAAAATGGTGCCCATCTGAGGCTGCCCAGGGTTCAGATGCCTGTGGGAGTGCGTGTGGGTTCCCTTTCTGGAGCAACATCTTTAGGCAGCTTCGTATGTCAGGCCTGAGGCCCTGGTGAGTCCGGTGTTTCTCCCATAGCCAAGACTATAAAAGCCCGTTTGGGAGTGTGGAGCCCAGGGGCTGTCCCTCTTATTGCCCCCCCACATCCAGGAGTCTCTCCCAGCTCAGTCAATCCCAGGCGGGCAAGCTGCCTCGGACCCTCTGCTTACTTCTGGTGCTTCCTATCTCTTCTCTGGTGAACCCCAGCATTCTCTCCTAGACCATTTGTTTGAAATGTGAGTATCTACTTGCTATTCTGGTTTTCTCTGTGGAGGACACCTACCTGCATCTATTCAGCCATTATGATTCATCTCCAAAGTCTATTCCAAATTACAGAACTTCCAAACTACAGAACTTCCAAATTACAGAAGTTTAAAAGGCTGCTTCCAAAGTGTAAAAGGCTGCTCCAAAGTCTATTCCAAATTACAGAAGTTTCAAAGGCTGCTTCTAGACTATCGGTGGTTTAATGTTAAACACATTTATGAACACTAAACTTTCCTTTAAATTTTTTTATTGTTTTAATTGCCTCCTGTTTACCTCGTTTATAAGAAAAGGATTCCCACCCTAGGGCTGTGGGGATGGCAAAACACAGGACGTTAATTCTGGGTGGATGAAATCAACAGTAGATCATTAGCCCCACCTATGCTCACAGCCTGAGGGAGGACACTGCATGCTAAGAATGGCCACAAAGGTTGCATTTAGGAGCACCCAACAAGCAGGGGCTACGGAAGGCAGGCTCTGTAGTGTCAAGAGAGTCAGGTGGTCCCTGGTTCCTGCAGGAGGAAGTGCTATCTCCATTCTGGGGCCTGTAGTCCCAAGCAAGATTCATTTTAAAAATGAATGGATGGGCCGGGCGCGGTGGCTCAAGCCTGCAATCCCAGCACTTTGGGAGGCCGAGACAGGAGGATCACACGGTCAGGAGATCGAGACCATCCTGGCTAACACGGTGAAACCCCGTCTCTACT
>NW_012101488.1:2026866-2032728 GCF_000951045.1 Mandrillus leucophaeus | reverse complement strand
GAGGCTGAGGTGGGAGGATCCCTTGGCCCAGGAGTTTGAGGCTGCAGTGAGCTATGGTTATACCACTGCACTTTTTTTTTTTGCCTGGGTGACAGCACAAACTCCGTCTCTAAAAATATCAAGCAAACAAACAACAACAACAAAACAACAAAAAAGAAGGGATTGAAAACTACCAATTCAATCAGATTTTAAAAAATGACTTTTAAGAGAATTCTTCTTGGCCTGCTGCAATGACTCACACCTGTAATCCTAGCACTTTGAGAGACAAAAGTAAAATGATCACTTGAGGCCAGGAGTTCAAGACCAGCCTGGGCAACACAGCGACACCTCATATCTACAAAACATAAAAATTTAAAAAGAGAGAAAACTTCCTAACTGCAGCCTCAATTAACCTTTATTCTCCAGGTATACTGAAAAAATTTACTGAATAAGCTTAGCTCAATTAAAGCTTAAACTTACTTTTCAAATAAATAATAAAGTACCTTACATAACGAGAAAAAAATAGTCCAAATAAAGCTCAAGATTTTAAGGCTTCATTTTAAAATCGAATCCTTGCCTACTTTTACTCCAACCAATTAAGTTTATGCCAAACCAGTATATAAAATTTTTACTAGTTATTATAATTGCCTAATTTAATATAAGATAAACAAGTTAATTAATTTAATTTGTGTAAGTTGTATAAGATAAATAATTTAATATAAGTTAAATTCAAGTGTGGAAAGATTTACTGGCTCTATTAAAACTAAAAATATAAGCAAGGTAATTGGCATGTTAATTAGCTTCATTTAATCTTTCCACACAGGTACCACTGTGGGTTGGTACGCCTTTCCCAGAACTCCGTTACATGAATTAGAGCATCACATTGTATCAGATAAATGCACACAAGCAGATGCTGCAAATAGCTAAACTGTTATATTGCTGTCCTGTATACACAGCTTTTCCTTCTTTTGTTTAGGATCATAACTGTCTCTACAGTCTGATATTAAAGGCAACAAACAGGATGTTTGTTGTATCAACTTGTACTCTTTCTCCATGGAGCTTTCGGGAATTCTTTTCTGGAACATTGACTATTGTGCCTTCTAGTAGTTTTAATAAGCCTTGCTGAACGCCTTCTCCACCTACATTTCGTAACTGATGAATGCCTGGCACACTGCCAATCATATCGACTTCATCCAGAAAGACAACTCTTTGTTGTGCTTTTTCGACACTGTAATTGGCATCTTGGAGTAGTTTGGCAATCACAGATTCAATATCCTCGCCTATGTATCCAGCTTGAGTCATAGTTGTACACTCACAGATAGCAAAACGGACATCAAGGCATTCAGCTAGGGTTTGTGCCAGCAGAGTTTTACCTGACCCAGTTGGTCCAAGTAGCAAAATATTACTTTTTTCAAGTTTTCTGTCATCATGAGAAGAATCCAATACTTCACCTCCTCATTTTTCCTGAGGTATCTGTTGATTTACCTGTTGCTGCATTGATGCTCCTAAAGCATTACCATGTGGGCTCATTCCAGCAATCTGAAGTAATTTTGTAAATCTGTACTCATCCTCCCGTCTTCTTACTTCTAACTCTCTTGGTGTTAATGATGTCTGCTTCTCAACCTCTGCTTGCTGTCTCAGATTAGCTGGGATATTATTATGTATTCCCATAATACATATGGAACCTATGCAATCGAACCACCACAATGTGATTGTACACAGCAACTGAAAGCACCTTCTTAGCAAATGACTGGCCAACAACATACTTGTCGAGGTAGTTATAAATCTTCTTAGGGGGAGGTGGTGGTTTCTGTTGGAATGCCAATTTTACAGCTTCTGCTGCTGATGCAGTTTCTTTAATTATGCTTTTCTTTGAGTCTGCTTCAGATAGCACAACAAAAAAATGATGACATTTTTCACACTTGACAAAACGGGTGGATGACACAAAGGTCTCTATATGTGTGCACAAGTCGCCACATTTAGCACAGCGCAGCTGGTTTCCGCCTTTCCCAGAATTCCCAGGGCCTGATTCCTTACTACTTCCCTCACTTGCTGATTTCTTATTTCCATTTCCAGAACCATCTTTACTTATCCCATCTTTTGAGGCAAAGTATGCTGGTGTTTCTGTAAAAGATCTAAGAGGAGCTCTTCGCAGAATCTGAGTTTCAAATGTCCCAAGCCTTCCTAAAACTGGTATATGAATGCGACCACCAGAAATACCTCTCTGCGCGGAGGCGAGTGAGGAGGTGACGAGCCGGGCGGCAGCTGCGCCGCAAGTACAAGCACCGCAGCTGGGCATTTCCGCGGGGCCTAGGCCAGGGCTTCGCCCCCTGAGGACCTCCGGGTCTCTGCGGTGCGAATCCTGCTCGCAAGGCTCGCTGACTCGGTTCCGAACCCTTCCGCGGGCCCCACACCCCGTGCAGAGTTCACCTGCCCGGCAGCCAGGCCTTCGCGCTTCTGTGCCCCACAGCCCTCTACTCACCAGAGTAGACACCCAACCCGGCCTCGTGATGTATTTTTTTAATTACTAAAATCTAGGATTTCCCAGTCAGACTATTATGTAAATGTCCTCAAACTCATAGCACTTTTTACAGAAAACCGCAGGTAGATATTGCCAGCAATGCATTATCAATATTGTCTGGTGGTGTTGCCACAAAGACAATGAGAGCTCTTTTCTGTAAGCTCACACTCACAGAGAAAATCCTTTCTTAAAAGATTGGGAAATGAACAATCCAAAAATAGAATTACCAGTCCCACTTACAACATCAACAAAAGGAAAAATGGACCCATCCTCAGTCACCAAGACCTGAGAACAGAGAGTGGCAGCTCCTTCACACAGGTGGCAGAGAAAGGAAGCTGTCAGCCAGGGAGCCTCCTGGAGTATACCTGAGATGGGCAGAACTGGGGACATCAGTTCTCTACAGCAACACTGCAATGAGGAGCTGGAGTGGCGTAGAAAAAATTCCAACACTTTTTGCTGGTGAGTGGCTCTACTCATTCATTCATCCCTGTTGCTGGTTCCCTTCTTGAAGCTTGAAAATAATCTGAACTTTGCATGTCAAGAGCTGCTGGCCTCCTCCCAGACATTAATTTTCTGTATTGGGTAGGTATTGGCTGCAAACACAAGATGAGATTACACAGAGAGTTGGGGAGTGAAACTGCTCCCACTCAGGCTGAGTCACCAGAGTCAGGCTGCATTACCAGACTCACCCCCTCAGAGGTTTCTGGGGTTGATTGACAGCTTGGGTCTGCATAGCTACCTCTCAGAGAACACACTGGCCGCAGCTCCCAAGTTGTAGCTGTTTCTGCCTCCCCGACCCAGAACTGCTACTTCCCTCAACGTTTCCAGTGATTTGTCGCATTTCATTTTGTCTTGTGTTCTCTACTGAAGCTGCCCGATTTTCGTTTTATGTGCCTTACCTGACATTTTGGGGGTTATTCACATTTTGAAAATGTATTTTCATTTTCCCTGTAAGAGAAAGCCTGTGTTTCTGGCTTGCAAATCAGGCTCGAGATGGCACCTTCCCCAGAGCTCAGGAATTCTGGGTGAGGATTGAATGTGGGGAATGTCACAAGATTTAGCCTGCTCCTGTAGGCAAAAGGACCTTTTGAAACACACAAGTGGAGATAGTTAGGTATTTCATACACATAACATAGTTGTGATACAAAAGCCAAAGACAGACAATCGCCAAATATTCTAGGACACTGGTCCTCACTATTAGTATGCATGAGAGCCACTAGGGCTATGGATGAAAATGCAAATTCCTGGGCCTCACTCCCAGAGATTTTGATTCTGTAAATCTGTGGGGAGTCCAGGGATCTGCATATTCAAAAAGCACTTGTATTAGTCAGTTTTCACAATGCTATGAAGAGCTGCCTGAGGCTGGGTAATTTATAAAGAAAAGAAGTTTAATTGGCTCACAGTTCTGCTTGGTTGGGAAGGTCTCTGGAAATTTACAATCATGGCAGAAGATGAAGGGGAACCAAGGCATATCTTACATGGTGGCAGGCGAGAGAGAGGGAGAAAGTGCCACACTTTTTAACCATCAGATCTCGTGAGAACTCACTCACTATCATGAGAAAAGCATGAGGGAAACTGCCCCCATGATCCAATCACCTCCCATCAGATCCCTCCCTAACACATGCGGTAATTCAAGGTAAGATTTGGGTGGGGAAACAGAGCCAAACCATATCAGCACCCATGACTTTAATAAATGGAGCTCACCAATAACTTCTGTGAAAATAAAGACTAACCAGATGAGAAAGCAAAGGCCATCTATTCTACAACAAATAAGTCAGCCACCATCACTTCCATTTTGGGAGAGACTCAAAGGCCAGCCGAGCAGTAGGAAAGCTTTACAGTGGAAAAGGTATCATCCTTTTTTTCACATGTTCCCTGATTCGAGGCTGTTGGCATGGGGAAGCTGAGGATAGCTAACTAGATGTACGGCATCCTATGCGATTGGTTTAGGGTACATATTTGGCTTTCCTAGGTTGCTCCTAAGTTAGAAACAGGAACAAAAATTTGGGAAGCTGTCAGTTATTAATCAAGTCCTGGCCATTTGGAGCTGACTGTTACTGGAGTTATTGTTTAGTTTCCTGGATTGTTACTAGAGATAGTCTGACTTCCTACAAGTGTGACTTACAGCAAGTGGCTTCCTGGGCTATTTATTGTAGAAAAGTGGGTTGATTTCCTAGGCAGGTAGCTGTAGGGCATAGGTCAGAGTTCTGTTTTTATATGTGGTCTGGCCATTGTCTGTATATTTTGTCTGTATATTTTGTCTCTCATCTCTGAGAAATACAGCCGTAAACCAAGCTTTTTTTGTAACACAGAGCAGAACTTCAATACAGGGGACTGCTTTCTTCATTATTGCTGTCATCTATTTGTTGCTGCTTTTTGACAGTGATGATCTCAAGGCAAAAACGGCTGAACATCCTATTTAATTAGGATAGTCCAGGGCTCTAACTTACATGCTTTACACAACCATTGCCTTCTTAGGCATGGCAGATAACAAGCATGGAATATTATTGCTAGTCTTGGCTTTGTGGTGTAAAGTTGGTTTTCATACAGCTCCCAGAAAGCTCTCTATAGACATCAGTGGAGCCAAAAGTCTTCAAGCTTTATCCCATCTTATTTCCCGCTTCTCTTGTGCCCATGGGTCATTATCTTTCCTGTGACAACTGAGATTAAAGATAAATCTTTAATCTCTTTATGCCTTCCACAATGCTTATCTTCTTTGTCGTAATCCTGGATTACATGGAATCCATTTGTTCAGTCAAAATGTAAGTTTCCAAATGTCCCCACAATTGATCCTTTCCCATTTTTGTTAGTGCTTTGGAAATTTTTGAATACATCCAACAACAGTCTGAACAAAACGGCATACCAGGAAAGTGCAGAACACATTCTGTCTGGAGGAGTGGCAGTGAGTGCTAGGTCTTCATTTTGTCTACCAATGTCTTTTCATCTCCCTCTAAGAGAGGACAGAATGCTTTTTGCCTCTGTAGAATCATTCTGTGATGTGTTGACCAGCAGTCTGGGTCTCATCTCAGATGTATTTCACACACTCTATGACTGCTGTGTTTTAGTCACGATATTTATTGCTGCCCTGATGAAAAGATGGAATGCAATGGGGATTTTTCTCCTATGGGTGCACCCAAATAGAAATTCTCTCTCAATTTATTAATAGACTTTTTCTTTTTTCCAAGAAAATTCCATTTGTATTTCAATTAGTATTAAAACAAACTTACGGCCGGGCGCAGTGGCTCAAGCCTGTAATCCCAGCACTTTGGGAGGCCGAGACGGGCAGATCACGAGATCAGGAGATCAAGAGATCAAGACCATCCTGGCTCACACGGTGAAACCCCGTCTCTACTAAAAAATAC
>NW_012101488.1:2025039-2026799 GCF_000951045.1 Mandrillus leucophaeus | reverse complement strand
GGGAGGCGGAGCTTGCAGTGAGCTGAGATCCGGCCACTGCACTCCAGCCTGGGCGACAGAGCGAGGCTCCGTCTCAAAAAAAAAAAAACAAAAAAAACCCACAAACTTACAAGTGTTTTGAAGGAATTGACCTCTTCCCTAAAATGCACCTTTCCACTCTGAGCAGCAGCTCTAATGTACTGTATTTCCTTGACACCATCACTAAGTATGAGCCACATCATCAATTTGATAGCAGATTTGTAAAAACCAAACCAAAACATTACATTACATCCAGAATGTGATGATTCTTCCAAATCACTTTCAGCCATTGGCAGCAATCACAGTGACAGGCTGTCTACTCCCACTCCTGCTCCCCAGGCTTAAGCTATCAGAAAATCTGTTCTCTAATATATTTGGAAGTTCTAAGGTCAAACAAGTTTCAGGGCTGCTTGATTCAGCTGCTCATCCATGTCCTCAAGGTCCCAGCTTGTGTTCATCTCGGCTTTGTGGTCGTGACTGTACTGGTTTCACCTCCAGGCTCCTGGCACACGGATGCAACAGTTTTGGTATCACATCCAAACACAGCAATGTCCAGATATCCAAAGAGATTCTCAGTCTTTTTCATAGGAAGGAGGGACCTTCCTAGAAGCCCCATAGCTTTTTTCCTTTCTCATTGGAAAAACACGGTCACTAGTTCACTCTGAAACCAATTTCTGACATGGGGTGGGGGCCACTATAATTATTTAAGGCCAAACAGAATGTACCCTCAGGTGGTGGTGGTGGTTTTTGTCATAATTGCAGATCTTGGACCTCCAAAATAAATGTGAAGCACAACAAAGAATACTTGCCTATTAGTTAGATTGCTTAATTTAAATTCTCAGTTTTGTTGAATTAGTATTATTGGAAATTAAACTGCCTTTTGAAAGTTAGATGGGAGCTTCTGACACATAGACGCTCAGCATCTCAGGGATAAATCTTCATAAAAGGAATAAACTGGTCACTCCAATTTCTCCTAGCTTTGAAAGTTGTAGAGTCTATTCTGGAGGACTATTTAATGAAGCAGTTTTGAATGCAACAGGAAAAGTTCCATGTAACAAAGTTTTCTGTTTCACTGCTTCATCATAATGTAATTTTTTTATTTTTATTTTTTATTTGTACAGACTTGGGGTGTACATTTACAGGTTTGTTACAAGGATATACTTCATAATGGTGAGGTTTGGGTTTCTATTAATAGATTTTTCTAATGGCAAAACTTGTTTTTGTGTTAGTCGGTGGCTCAATTGATCATCTAGGATTAGATACACATGTTAACACCAGTCTCAGTTACAGGGCTGGCAGTAAACCTGATTGGTATCTATGCTCATAACAATACCTGTTGAGCTTCTCAATGAAGATGTCACTCATCTGATCATAGCCATCTGCATCTTATACACGGACACCATGACTGTGAAACAGTCACAGCCATTAATGAGGCATGAATGCTAGAAGAAAGATGTATTTCCATATGTTTTGGCAGACACACTTGGCAATGTGGGTGTGATCATATCCATTACGCTCACAGAGCAGTGTGGGTGGTTCATTGCTTAACTCTTCTATTCCTTTTTATTGCCACATGAATACTTCTCAGTGTTGTCCCATTAACTAAAGATGCCTGTGAGGTTATCAGGTCATCCTTTTGAGACTACCACCAGAATATCCAACAGATATACATAATGCTTTTAAAAACTGAAGGCTTCGGCCGGGTGCGGTGGCTCACGCCTGTAATCCCAACACTTTGGGAG
>NW_012101488.1:2007577-2024400 GCF_000951045.1 Mandrillus leucophaeus | reverse complement strand
AAGACTTCATATTACACTGAGACCTTCACTTTTTGATATCATTCTGCCACTACTGGGACAGGACTAACTGATATAGAGGTGACATCCAATGTGCTGGAACAAAGAATAGCACTGCAAGTTATAGGAGTAAAGACCCTAGAGTAAACAATTTAACAATTCAAGTGGAAAAAGGGTTACTTTCAACATATGTCTGATCTAAGAACTGGATTTTATAATGTTCTGGCTATAACAAAACAAACAAAGAGTATGAAGTACTGCAAAAGACAGTACTTACATCATGTAAGATAACTCAACAACTACCCTGGGGTATGAGCAATAAAGAATAAATGACTCAGTATTTATGTTGCTGGAGGTAAAAAAATTGCACACAATTATACAGAAACATGTCACCATATTTAAAAAAAAATAAAGCTCCTCATTATTAAATCAAGGAGTCTTTCTTACAGGAAATTTAAATACAGAGTGAAACATTAATTGTAGAAGTAAAATAATTGTTATTTGAATTACATATATAAACAGAAGTTTAAAATGTAAGTGAACATGGTGTATCATATCATCTTGGAAAATAGACAAATAATAATGAGTTCTAATGAAGACCAAAATCACCTCTGGGTGTTTACTTCTTGTCAGAAGGTATCTCCACTATAAACTGTATTTGCATGCTTAAACACCTACAGTAAAGGTTGAACAACTTTTTGCATAGCCTAAGGATAAAATAGGAAAAAAGTTGTATTTTATGGATTCTCTGTAAATAAAAGTAGTTCCTAATTATAACTTAAGTCCATTAAGTAAACTCTACATTGCCACTTTTACTGTATACTAAACTATTTGGGAAAATTTCAGCCACTGATATGAAATAAGCAATGAGAATATGAAAGTGTAACATTACAGTTTTTGATGTATCCTAAAACCAATCCTGGAGAGCCACAGGGGGCAAGGGGAGCTCCCATCCCCAGCCAAAAAAGGCAGTGAGTGATTGTGTTGTTGCAGAAACCAGGAGGATCAGAGAGACCTCAGGGTGAAATATTGGAGGATCTTTATTGAGTGCACTCAGACCCAGCAGACTTAATGTCCAAAAACTGGGCCCTGAACAAAGACAGGGTCTTGCTTATATACCTTCTTCTGAGTGGCATAAAAGTGAATGTAAAGAAGAAGAACAAAGGCAGTTTATCAAACAGTGACAGGCTTATAACTCAGGTTTATATATGTCTCTTGCTCTGTGGCCCCTACGGCTGTTATCTAGCTTTTGCTAAAGGAGTCTTGCCCAAACTTATGTCCTTTGCTGTGGTGCCTAGATGGCTACAATCTAGGATCACTCAAGCATGTCCTGTGACCTTTGTTATGCAGCTCAGATGAAAAACAGAAACTTACAGGTATTAGTGTCAGGCCTGTGAGCCCAAGCTAAGCCATCATATCTCCTGTGACCCACAGGTATACATTCAGATGGCCTGAAGCAACTGAAGATCCACAAAAGAAGTGAAAATAGCCAATTCCTGCCTTAACTGATGATATTCCACCATTATGATTTGTTCTTGCCCCACCCTAACTGATCAACTGACTTTGTGACAATATACCCTCCCTGCCCTTGCGATAATGTACTTTGTGATATTCCCCACCCTTATGAATCATACTTTGTGTGATACACTCTCCTCATCCTTGGGAAGGTAATTTGTAATATTCTCCCCTGCCCTTAAGAAGGTATTTTGTAATATTCTCCCCACCCTTGAGAATGTACTTTGTAAGATCTACCCTCTGCCCACAAAAAATTGCTTCTAACTCCATTGCCTATCCCAAACCTATAAGAACTAATGATAATCCCACCACCCTTTGCTGACTCTCTTTTCAGGCTCAGCCTGCCCATAACCAGGTGATTAAAAAGCTTTATTGCTCACACAAAGCCTGTTTGGTGGTCTCTTCACATGGACGCATGTGACATTTGGTGCTGAAGACCCTTCAGGAGATCAGTCCCCTGTCCTCACCCTCACTCCATGAGGAGATCCACCTACCACCTTGGGTCCTCAGACCAACCAGCCCAAGGAGCATCTCACCAATTTCAAATCAGGTAAGTCGTCTTTTCACTATCTTCTCCAATCTCTCTCGCTATCCCTCCACCCTTCAATCTCCCCTTTCCTTAATTTTAGTTCCTTTCCCTTTCTGGTAGAGACAAAGGACACATCTTTTATCCATAAACTCAAAACTCCAGCGCCGGTCACGCATTCAGGAAGACAGTCTTCCCATGGTGTTTAATCACTGTGGGGATGCTTGCCTGATTATTAACCCACATTTCAGAGGTGTCTGATCACTGTGGGAATGCCTGCCTTGATCCCTCACCTTGGTGGCAAGTACCACCTCCCCTGGGTGGCAAGTACCACCCCACCTCCTCCATGTCT
The DNA here is from genome assembly GCF_000951045.1 of Mandrillus leucophaeus. Lineage (NCBI taxonomy): Eukaryota > Metazoa > Chordata > Mammalia > Primates > Cercopithecidae > Mandrillus > Mandrillus leucophaeus. Next base: position 2,022,010 of record NW_012101488.1, on the reverse strand, counting down.
CTACCGTCTCTTTTCTCTAGGCTTGCCTCCTTCACTATGGGCGGGCAAACATTCACCCTCCATTCCTCCTTCTTCTCCCTTAGCCTGTGTTCTCAAGAACTTAAACCCTCTTCAATTCTCACCTGACCTAAAACCTAAGCATTTTATTTTCTTCTGCAACATTGCTTGGCCCCAATACAACCTTGATAATGGCTCTAAATGGCCAGAAAATGGCATTTTTGATTTCTCCATTCTACAAGACCTAAATAATTTTTGTTGAAAAATGGGCAAACGGTCTCAGGTGCCTGACATCCAGGCATTCTTTTACACATTGGTCCCTCCCTAGTCTCTGCTCCCAATGTGACTCATCCCAAATCTTTCTTCCTTCTCTCCTGTCTGTTCCTTCAGTTTCCACCTCAAGTTCTGAGTTCTTTGAATCCTCCTTTTCTACAGACTCATCTGACTTCTCCCCTCCTCCCCAGGCTGCTCCTCGCCAGGCCGAGGCAGGTCCCAATTCTTCCTCAGCCTCCGCTCCCCAACCCTATAATCCTTCTTTCACCTGCCCTCTTCATACCTGGTCTGGCTTACAGTTTCATACCATGACTAGCCCTCCCCCACCTGCCCAACAATTTCCTCTTAAAGAGGTGGCTGGAGCTAAAGGAACAGTCAAGATTAATGCTCCTTTTTCTCTATCAGAACATTCCCAAATCAGTTAGCGTTTAGGCTCTTTTTTACCAAATATAAAAATCCAGCCCAGTTCATGGCCCATTTGGCAACAACCCTTAGATGCTTTACTGCCTTAGACCCAGAGGGGCCAGAAGGCCGTCTTATTCTCAATATGCATTTTATTACCCAATCCACTCCCGACATTAGAAAAAGCTCCACAAATTAGATTCCAGCCCTCAAACCCCACAACAGGACTTAATTAACCTCGCCTTCAAGGTGTACAATAATAAAAAAAAGAGGCAGCCAAGTGGCAATGTATTTCTGAGTTGCAATTACTTGCCTCCACTGTGAGAGAAAGCCCAGCTACATCTCCAGCACACAAGAACTTTGAAACACCTAAATTGCAGCGGTCAGGCATTCCTCCAGGACCTCCTCCCCCAGGATCTTGCTTCAAGTGCTGGAAGTCTGGCCACTGGGCCAGGGAATGCCTGCAGCCTGGGATTCCTCCTAAGCTGTGTCCCATCTGTGCGGGACCCCACTGGAAATCGGACTGTCCAACTTGCCCAGCAGCCACTCCCAGAGCCCCTGAAACTCTGACCCAAGACTGACTGACTCCTTCCCAGATCTTCTCAGCTTAGTGGTTGAAGACTGATGCTGCCTGATCACCGTGGAAACCTCCTGGACCATCAAGAGCTTTGGGTAACTCTTACAGTGAAGGGTAAATCCATCCCTTTCTTAATCAATATGGAGGCTACCCACTCCACATTACCTTCTTTCCAAGGGCCTGTTTCCCTTACCTCCACAACTGTTGTGGGTATTGACAGCCAGGCTGCTAGACCCCTCAAAACTCCCCCACTCTGGTGCCAACTTGGACAACATTCTTTTATGCGTTCCTTTTTAGTTATCCGCATCCGCCCAGTTCCCTTATTAGGTCAAGACATTTTCACTAAATTATCTGCTACCCTGACTATTCCTGGGCTACAACCACACCTCACTGCCACCTTTTTCCCCAGTTCAAAGCCTCCTTCACATCCTCCCCTTGTATCTCCCTACCTTAATCGACAAGTACAGGATACCTCTACTCCCTCCTTGGCAACCAATCATGCACCCCTTATCATCCCATTAAAACCTAATCACCCTTACCCTGCTCAATGCCAATATCCCATCCCACAGCAGGCTTTAAAAAGGTTAAAGCCTGTTATCACCAGCCTGTTACAACATGGCCTCTTAAAGTCTACAAACTCTCCTTACAACTCTCCTGTCCTACCTGTCCAAAAACCGGACAAGTCTTACAGGCTAGTCCAAGATTTTCATCTTATCAACCAAATTGTCTTGCCTATCCACCCCGTGGTGACAAACCCATATACTCTCCTATCCTCAATACCTCCCTCCACAACCCATTATTCTGTTCTGGATCTCAAACATGCTTTCTTTACTATTCCTTTATACCCTTCATCCCAGCCTCTCTTCACTTTCACTTGGACTGACCCTGACACCCATCAGTCCTAGCAACTTACCTGGGCTGTACTGCCACAAGGCTTCAGGGACAGCCCCCGTTACTTCAGTCAAGCCCTTTCTCATGATTTACTTTCTTTCCATCCATCTGCTTCTTACCTTATTCAATATTTTGACAATCCTCTACTTTATAGCCCATCCTACAAATCTTCCCAACAGGACACCCTCCTGCTCCTCCAACATCTGTTCTCAAAAGGATATCATGTATCACCCTCTAAAGCCCAAATTTCTTCCTCATCCGTTACCTATCTTGGCATCTTTCTTCATGAAAACACACGTGCTCTCCCTGCTGATCATGTCCGGCTAATCTCTCAAACCCCAACCCCTTCTACGAAACAACTCCTTTCCTTCCTAGGCATGGTTAGGTACCTTCTCCTTTGGATACATGGTTTTGCCATCCTGACTAAACCATTATATAAACTCTACCTGACTTCAAACTATACTACAAGGCTACAACATGGTACTGGTACCAAAACAGACACACAGACCAATGGAACAGAATAGAGATCTCAGAAATAAGTCCACACATCTATAACCATCTGATCTTTGACAAACCTGACACAAACAAGAAATGGGGAAAGGATTCCCTATTTAATAAATGGTGCTGGGAAAACTGGCTAGCCATATGCATAAAACTGAAACTGGACCCCTTCCTTACATCTTACACAAAAATTAACTCAAGATGGATTAGAGACTTAAATGTAAAACCCAAAACTATAAAAACCCTAGAAGAAAATCTAGGCAACACCATTCAGGACATAGGCATGGGAAAAGATTTCATGACCAAAACACCAAAAGCAGTTGCAACAAAAGCAAAATTGACAAATGGGACCTAATTAAAGACCTTCTGCACAGCAAAAGAAACTATCATCAGAGTGAACAGACAAACTACAGAATGGGAGAATGTTTTTGCAATCTATTCATCTGACAAAGGTCTAATATCCAGAATCTACAAAGAACTTAAACAAATTTACAAGAAAAAAAAAAAACATCAAAAAGTAGGCAAACGATATGAACATACAATTCTCAAAAGAAGACATTTATGTGACACACAAACATATGAAAAAAAAGCTCAACATCACTGATCATTAGAGAAATGCAAATCAAAATCACAAGATGCCATGTCATGCCAGTCAAAATGGTGATTATTTAAAAAGTCAAGAAACAACGGTTGCTGGCAAGGCTGTGGAGAAACAGGAATGCTTTTATACTATTGGTGGGAATGTAAATTAGTTCAACAATTGTGGAAAACAGTGGCAATTCCTCAAGGATCTAGAACTAGAAGTACCATTTGACCCAACATTCCCATTACTGGGTATAAACACAAAGGAATGTAAATCATTCTATTATAAAGATACATGCACATGTATGTTTACTGCAGCACTATTCACAATAGCAAAGACATGGAATCAGCCCAAATGTCCATCAATGATAGACTAGATAAAGAAAACGTGGCCGGGCGCAGTGGCTCACACCTGTAATCCCAGCACTTTGGGAGGCCAAGGCGGGCGGATCACAAGGTCAGGAGATCGAGACCACGGTGAAACCCCGTCTCTACTAAAAAAAAAAATACAAAAAATTAGCCAGGCGTGGTGGCGGGTGCCTGTAGTCCCAGCTACTCAGCAGGCTGAGGCAGGAGAATGGTGTGAACCCGGGAGGCGGAGCTTGCAGTGAGCCGAGATCGAGCCACTGCACTCCAGCCTGGGCGACACAGCAAGACTCCGTCTCAAAAAAAAAAAAAAAAAAGACAATGTGGCACACATATACTATGGAATACTATGCAGCCATAAAAAGGAATGAGATCATGTCCTTTGCAGGGACATAGATGAAGCCGGAAGCCATTATCCTCAGCAAACTAACACAGGAACAGAAAACCAAACACTGCATGTTCTCACTCATAAGTGGGAGCTGAACAATTAGAACATATGGACACAGAGAGGGGAACAGCACACACTGGGGCCTGTCAGTGGGGGCAGGGGAAGGGAAAGCATCAGGATAAATAGCTAATGCATGAAGGGCTTAATACTAGGTGATGGGTTGATAGGTGCAGCAAACCACCATGTAACAAACCTGCACGTCCTGCACATGTATCCAAGAACTTAAAATAAAATTTTAAAACAGAAAAAAATGAAAAATAAAAGAACAAAATTACAACAAAACAAAAACTGATTGGGGTGAGGTAATGGAGACTTTCACTTTTAGCTCTATAGACTTCTATCATTTTGAATAGAACACATATATTCATACACTGCTTATCCAATAAAATCAATCTAAATATTTTTTTAAAACCAACCCCTCTGCAAAATAAATTTTCTTACTTTTGATTAAAAAGGAAAACTCAATTGGCCATTTTTGTGTGGGTCTATTTCTGGATATTCCATTACGTTCCATCGATCTGTATGTTCTTCCATTCACCAATAAGATACCGTCTTGATTACTACACCTTTATAAAAGCCTCAGAATCAGGTCCCTAAACTTTGTTCTTCTTTTACAAAATTGTCTTGGCTATTCTAGTTCTTTTGCCTTTCCTTACACATTTTAGAATCAGCTTTACAATATGACTCCCCCCAAAAAAAATCCTCCCAGGCTGTTAGGTTTGCTTTGAATGTACATATCAAGGTGAAGAATACTGACATCTAACAATGAGTCTTCCAGTCCATGGCTACAGTATATCTCTCCATTGATTTAGATCTTTATGTCCCAGTTTTTGAACTTTTCCGCATACAGATCCACACACATTTTGTTTGATTCAGGCATAGATATTTAATTTTTGATACCCTTTTAAATTGCTTTTAATTTCAAATTTGAATTGTTCAAAGAGACAGACAGTGAACAATTCAAATGTGAATTGTTCCACAGACGATTGTTTATAGTCTATAGAAATATATTTTATTACTTTATATTAATTTACTTGGTAGTCTGTGAACTTGCTAACCTTATTTATTTGTCCTATGAATTCTTTATAGATTCCCTGGGATCTTCTACATCGGCAATAATGTCTGTGAATAGACAGTTCATCACTTATTTTCCAATCTGTATGCGTTTTTGCCTCATTACACTAGTTAGGACTTCCCATACAAAAATGAATAGAAGTGGTGAAAATAGACTCCCTTGCCTTGTTCCCGACCTTAGGAGGAAAACATTCCATCTTTACCATTAAATATGATGTTAGCTGTAGGATTTTTGTAGATGCCTTTTACAAAGTTAAGCAAGTTCCCTGATATTTCTAGTTTTCTGAGACTGCATTTTATTCTGCTTATGAATGTTTTAATTGCTCAGAAACCCATATACACTTCCAGTGAGATATTAATGTCTTGTTAAGTTTTATATTTTGATCACCATTACAGAAATTATTAATAGATGCATTTTATAAACCTGAGGTTTTCATAATCATAAAGGCAATTTCCTCATCAATTGTCCAACTGCTTCAAATATCAAGGTCTTTAAGCAAAGATCTTCAGAAAATTTTATAAGCAAAAATAAATTACCAATAAAGAGAGGCAGCTTCTAGTAAATAAATATTTAGTTGTTATTAAACTAATATTTAATTTTAATTTCCTTACAGACTTAAGTTTACTAGCTTGAGGCGAACTTTATTAGTTAAAAATTATTTATCATTTTGAAGTTTTAAAAATATAATTTTGTCAATTTTAAATTGTCACTTTTCTGGTTGAGGCTACCTTAGACATAAAAAGTATCAAACTTCCCAAAAACATTTTGGAGTCATTTCTACTTAGAGAGACAGTATGTCCTTTTAAAAGATCAACTGCATTATAACTTAGATTATCTGATAAAATACCAATTTCAAGAAATGGTCAAAAATTAGGTATTACAGACAGGCATGGTGGCTCACACCTGTAATCCTGACACTTTGGGAAGCTGAGGCAGGAGGATAATTTGAGGCCAGGAGTTCAAGAAATGCCTAGGCAACACAGTGAGATCCCATCTCTACAAAAAAAAAAAATTTTTTTTTGAGACAGGGTCTCACTCTGTCACCCAGGCTGGAGTACTAGAGCACAGTGGTGCAATCTCAGCTCACTGCAGCCTCGGCTGCCCAGGTTCAAGTGATTCTCCCACCTTAGCCTCCCGAGTAGCTGGGACTACCAGCACACATCACCAAGCCCAGCTAATTTTTGTATTTTTTGGTAAAGGCAGGGTTTCACCATGTTGACCAGGCTGGTCTCAAACTCCCAACCTCAAGTGATCCACCCGTCTCAGCCTCCCTACATGCTGGGATTACAGGTATGAGCCACCGTGCCTGGCCAAAAAAATATTTTTTTTTGATTAGTCAGGAGTGGTGGTGCGTGCCTATAGTCCCAGTTACTCAGGAGACTGAGGCAGAAGAATCGCTTGAGCCCAGGAGTTTGAGGGTGCAGTGAGCCATCACCACACCACTGCAGGCCAGCCTAGGTGACAGAACAAGACCCCAATCTCTAAAAAACAACAACACAAAGTTAGTCTTGCATTAAGAAAAGAAACAACCCCAAAATGTGAATCAAGAGCCTTGACAGTGATTGAAAGTAATTATTTAACTTATCTTAAAATCCAGGTTTGAATATAAAAAATGTTTACCAAATGTGCTTAATTTCTCCCCATTATAGAAGAAATGTGACACTTCAAACTTTTGATTATGGTATATGCACTTAATACACTGCATTTTTACAGATTTTAGTCTAACCAGTAATTCAGAAAGGCATTAAAACAAAACATAAATTCAAACTTTATTTTTATATAAAAATTTATCACACTGTTTGAGTTCATTTTTTTAAAATACTTTTGTATTTGCCATTGAAACTGTTGAGGCTCTCAAATTCCATAGCTAATGACTGTGTTTCTTTAGCTGAATAATTCTTTCAACTAAAGACATTAAGTGTACAGAGTCATCTTTCAGCTCTTGTAGCTGCTGCTTCTGTATATTAGCAACAAGAGTATGAAAACAGAAACAACAGGACTCTAAGTTGAACAAAGGCTTTCATTTCATGGTAAGCCTGTTTTACACCTACAATGAGTGACATCAGTCTTTCTTTCTTACAAAACGTATTATAAGTAAAATAGGATATAATAATAGGTTATCTCAGCAACAGAAATATGACTCACAAGTAGAAACAGAAACATGGAAAACACAAGTGCTTCTTCTAACAGAACAATCTGTATACTGATTATTTAAAGTTTTATGACTGTGTACTAATTTCAAAGAAATATGTAGGACAAGCACCTTACATGCCAAACACCTTACAGAACTGAAGACATTCTACGTAACAGTTTGCCTATATTCTTTCACAAATATCCCCCCTTAATGGCCTCCTCACACTAAAATGTGATAATAAATACATTTTCATGGAGCCAGGTATGGGGAAACAGAAAAAGAAAGTAATAGTAATTTGAACCGAAGAGAAGATGGTGTGAAAACTGAACTCCTGAAAGCATGACTGGTCTGCTAACCAAGGACATGAATAGTACTAATAAGGAATTTCCTCATTAAAGAGTGAAAGAATGAAACAGCCAATGTAGAAGTGTATACTCTGCTAAAATAGACTTCGAGATGAAAGTGAGGATTCTCCCATTTCTAGCCATGATCATGTTAACTGAAACCAGACTAGCTCTCTTGACATTAACAACTATAAAACTGCACACTGAATAAAACATATGAAGTCACTGTGTTTAGGTACCAGACAACAGGTAGCACAAGACTGCAATTCCTGAGGGGATGGACATTTACAGGGTGAGCCCTTAGATAAACAAGTTATTTGCCAAAGAACAGTTTCCCAACTGCAGTGCAGATAGCTGGGATCTGAGCAGAGGACAGCAGTTCTGCAGCAATGAGGACATTCAGGGCAGCTGGTGAGGGTGGAGTCTCTGAGGTATGGTATCAAAGAAGAACTGTGCAGAGGTAAGCACCAGATGTCCTTGTGGAGTCTTCCTCAAATTCCTGGCTGAGGGCGAGGCTGCATCAATGCACAGACAAGACTATCCAAGGCTTACCAGAGAGGTAAGCCTTAAGGAAGAACTATCCCAGGATGGAGGAGAGTAAGAAAACACAATAATGAATTGCAACACTGGATTCTGGATTGCACCATAAGGTGGACAGCAGTGGGACAACTGATGAAACTCAAATAAGGTCTGCAGATCAGTTAACAGCATCATGTCAATATTAGTTTTCTGGTTTCAATAATTTTATTAAGGCTATGCAACATTAGAGGAAGCTGAATGAAAAACACCAATTCACCATACTATTATTGCAACTTCTTTGTAAGTCTAAAATTATTTTAAAATAAGTTAGTAGTTTAAATGTTGCATATAAAAATGCAATAATGATAATGAATACTTCCTAACGATGCAATCAGGATGCCTTTACATGCTCCCTCACACCTGAAATAAGTGTTATGTATCTAAGGCTCTCTCTTCAGCGTTTTGTATCTAAGGCTCCCCTGCCCTTTGGTGTGGCCTGGTTTAGCCAGTCCAAACCAGATGCAGATAGTTGTATGGGAAGCTTGACGACAGACAGTTACACTATCATCCACAAGATAACTGGTCAATTGTGGGCTGGGCTTAAAAGGTGGGCTGATGATCCCCAGTACATGATGAGCATGGCAGTAAATGCACAGGGAGACTAGGTTCCCATCCACCAAGGGAAGCCTGCGCTAGAGTGTCCACCTGGACAGGAAGTGATGGACACAGTCCTGAAAGCACAGCAGGCACTGCTCCCACCCACCATTGGGCAGCCTGCCATGGACATCAAAGCTGGAATTCCCTTTCTGGCTCAGCAAAATTACCAGAGACCAAACCATAAACACCACAGAACTCCTTTACCTAGTCAACACTGTCTGACTCTTTCGTGACGTAAGTCTCAAACCAAGAACACCAACAGGGACAGGGCCACACATCTCAACACTGACACTACACCCCCTTGACACTCAGAATGCTTAAGTCCTGAATCACAAGATCTCAACTTCTTTTTTGGAAAGGTGTTTCTTTATCTCATGATTTACACAGATACAAAGACTTGATCAGAAGGACCAAAATACTTTCTGAAATTAGAAACAAAATTATTATAACATTCAAATAGAATCATTCCCACGAACAAACCGTGACTCACAGAATTTAATTACTAAGTAGCTGTCGTTTTTACACCTCTTTCCTTTTAAATTTATTCTTTTTTATTTTAAAAAATAAATAGAGATGGAGTCTCCCTATGTTGACTCGCTATGTCGATGAGAATGGTTTCAAACTCCTGGCCTCAAGTGATTCTCCCATCTCGGCCTCCTAAAGTGCTGGAATTACAGGCATGAGCCACCTCTCGCAGCTTAAATGTATTCTGTAGCGCTAGTTCTTCCCCCACCCCAGGATAAAAGTTAGGTCAAATCCCATTAATTTTTCTGGTCATTTTATTTAATAAATATCTGCCCGTGACTCATTTAAAATGGCCTTACGTATATAAAAGTGAAAACGACAATCTTGATTTAAACTTACATTTTCACTGTCTCTTCCAGTTCTGATCTGCAGTCAAGTGGAAGCCTGAACTCGAGGAAGGGAAGGCCCTCTGACTCATGATTTCCGACCTAGCACGGTTAAGAATCTTCCCCCATTTGCTGATTTAGTTTCTGAATCTACTGTGTTTAGGGCTCAAGGAGAGAAGCCAGGGAGCAATAGAGTTCTTCCTTGACGGGCAGCATTGTGGTGATCTAACATTGACACTGTCCTGAGGTTGCAAATACTTGAAACTGACTCTTTCCTTTAGGGGCGACTTTTGGCTTCTAGGCAGAAATCTCTCATCTGAGCTTCCTTTGATGAGGGCAATTTCATCTGGATATTTACAACCCTTATCCACCATGCAAAGTTTCTGATTCAAATCCAGGCTGCAACCGAGCTGACAGGAGTGGTGCAGACAATGATGTAGCCAAAGCAGATAGGTACCTGCCATTCACCGACGTACAAATGTTTCCAAAGCGCCTGAGGCCCGGAAACTCCGGTGGCTGGTTGGGGGATCATGGCCAGGGGCGGAGGAGAACATCTGAGCCCCTGTGTGACCTGGGTCTCATTCGGGCTATGGGGGTGCAGACAGGTTCCAATCCGCGAGGAGGATGCACTAAAGTGACCCGCTTAGGCTGCAAAACCAGGTGCACTGTGGCAGGCACGACTCGCTGAGCTCCATTTTGGAGGCGGGGAACCCTGAGGCGGCGACTTGACACCCCTCCTGGGCAGCCAAAACAAACCATTGCGGAGGATTCTTGTCCCACGCAAGGAGCGACCTCAGCCATGAACTCTGCAGTATCCCAAGTGTCCAGAACGCCCGGAAGTGGCAACGCCTACTGACACCAAGGCGGCTACTGAAACGGAAACTTGGTGGCCAAGGCCGCCTCACCCATGCGCCTGCGCGAGCTCTACTGACGACGCCTGCGCACTGCAAGGTGGGCGCCGCTCTCCAGTTTCTAAGCAGTCTCCTACTGCCGTCTAGTGTTGGCTACTGGAATATCGGCTAAAATTCCCCCAGAGAGAGTGCCTCGCAGGCCTTTTGACCAACAGTTGTGAATTGATACACTGCTATGTTTGCTGCATTTTACAGTGAGCCTTGACCCCACAATTGAATGCTATTATAACCCCTACAAAAACTAATTGACAAAAAAGACCAATGGGTTAGAGTGTGAAGGGCACTGGGTAATACAGGTCCAGGTGGTCTTATATTAAACTTGTTAATCCAAGTCCATGGAAGTCCTGGGAGGAAAAGGTTCTCAACAGATCTTAGGGCTGCTTCGTAAGTTGGCCTCAGGTGATCTTCTCTCAACACTGATTCGTTGGAACCATCCTGGGTTAAATTAATATGGAATGTGTTATCAGGCAACATTGTTTACCATTAAAAAGCCCCTCAGTATGTACTTAAAAGGACTGTGACTGGACACTTAGACCCAGATGACTGTGTAACCTGGACTACAAAAGAAAAAAAAGTTTAAAAAATAAGCCTTGGTTTTCCACAGTGGAGTTTCTTGTTACTGAGTATAACACTTGTATGCTTTGGAAGCTACACTTAAAGGCGGACAGAAGCTCATGGTTCCTGTCATGTATTGGCTATTATTTTTGCTTGGCTAAACTGCACCGTTGCTCGGTGGAGTCACCAGATATGGGAGTGACGAGCTTCAGATGATGCCAGTCTCAGTACCAATTCTCTTCAATCACATAAGAGACCTTAACTGAGAACCATCTGGCTGAGCTGGGTCAATCCTCAGAACTGTGAGAGGTAATAATAAAGTTATTGTTGTTGCTTTCAGCCATTAAGTTCTAGGATGGTTTGTCATGTAGCATTGGATAACCTGAACCTTTCCACTACATGATGACGGTTTTAATCAAATATGCACAAGGATATGCAGCTGAAAACCCAAAATGCCATTCAGTATGGGTCTAGGCACAAAGTAGGACGAATTCTGAAAACGTCGTATTTTGATGCAGAAGAGAGTTGTACTTAATTCATATTGCAAACAGTGGATAGAAAAAAAAATTGTGGAAGAGCTTACAATGGAATTGAGATGGAGAAAGTTGGGAGGACATAGAGGTGGATTTGATTTATTTGATGGATGCTACCCTAACACTTTGGTAAAATCAATTTGCAAAATCAATCATTTGGCATAGGTAGGAACTTCCTGCAGTTGAGCCCCTGAAATGATGGATATGCTTAATGTCAATAAATTTTGGAATTAATCTCATGATTATCAGACAATCCCATATTTGTCTTCATCCCATAATTATCTGAAAATTTTGCTTGTCGTGCCTCTACTGTCCCTCAAGCCATGGACGCAGAGTTTATTCCCACGTACAGGTTTCTCTTTCCCATGAACAAATGTTATAATGCCCCTCGACACTCCCAACTTCACTTTCAATTGTATCAATCTCTTTGAATAATCAATTTGTGTCTTTGCTGATTTTCTCAATTGTATGTCTGTTTCCTACTTGCAACCACTATGTAAGATCAGCAGCATACTTCCTGAGTTCAGATTGACATTCACATGCAAAAGACAACATAGCTTTAGCTTGGCACCAGGATTTTAAAAACAGGAAGGACATCTAACATGTCAACATGAAAGAGTTAGATTCATCTTTATTGGGAATACTTACAACTATCGAGGTGTTGCTTTCCAGCCGCCAAAATAGGCAGTTCAATTGAAAGGAGTAAGACCGTCTGGTTGGTGGTATGGACCATTCCTCAAACAGGACAGGCAAAAATAGCTTATATCAGTTTATGAGTGTAGCTCCCAACATACACAACTGTCATGCTCAGTAACAAAAGACTCCACCTATGGCAGCCAAGACTTAATTCCTACACCATGTTTTGTAGTTCAGGTTATGTAATCTTTCTGAGGCTATGTGTCTACTCACGTCCCTGTAGTCCAGATCAAGGGTCTTTTACATGATAAACAATGTTGCCCGATAACACAGTCAGTACTCCACATTAATTTTAACCCAGTATGTTTCCAAATCAAAGAAATCGGAAATGTAGCTTCCCGTTCCAAAATGGTGTCATAGAGGCAAGCTGGCTTCACTCCCCCAACTCCCACAGAAAACCAAAACCAAATATACAGCGCAGAGATTAACACCAGAAATATCCGATAACTCAAATATGAAGACAGAACAGTTCCCAGGGCCACAGAGAAGTGAAAAGAATTCTGAGCAGAGGGTAAGAGAATCCGACTTCCACATTTGTGACTCCCCTCCCTCCATTCTGCAGGGCACCAAACTTGTGGAATATTTTCCCCCAATCCACTGTTTCTACACTAGGAAAAAAGATCAAGGTGAACAACCAGTTTCCCCACTATCTTGGGTTCCCTGGCAGGAGACCTGTCCTCTTTTTTTTTTTTTTTTTTTTTTTTTGAGACGGAGTCTTGCTCTGTCGCCCAGGCTGGAGTGCAGTGGCCGGATCTCAGCTCACTGCAAGCTCCGCCTCCGGGTTTACGCCATTCTCCCGCCTCAGCCTCCCGAGTAGCTGGGACTACAGGCGCTGCCACCTCACCCGGCTAGATTTTTGTATTTTTTTAGTAGAGACGGGGTTTCACCGTGTTCGCCAGGATGGTCTCGATCTCCTGACCTCGTGATCCGCCCGCCTTGGCCTCCCAAAGTGCTGGGATTACAGGCTTGAGCCACCGCACCCGGCCTATTGTCCCATATTTTTATGGCCAGTTTATGCAGGCACCCCACAAGCCCTTTTCCCAACAACCTTGTCATCACCAGCACCTTTTCTTTTCTTCTTTTGTAATTACTTTTTATGTTGAACTCTTACAGACTCACAGGAAATTAAATAGTACCTATAGTCCCATGTAACATTCATCCAGTATTCCCACATGGGAACATCTTATATAATCACAGCATAATATCAAAACCAGGAAAGTGACATGGGTACATTACTGTTAACTAGATTACAGAGGACTTTATTCAGTATTCACCAGTTTTACATGCATTCCTGTGTACGTTTGTGCATACGCATGCATGTTGTTTCTATACAATTTGATCCCTGTAAATATTTGTATATACACCACCACAATCAAGATATAGACCCACAAAGGAATTCCCTTGTGTTACCACTATAGTGGCATGCGCACACACACATATACACACACATACACAAACACACTATATCTGTCCCTTTGCAACTACCAGTCTGTTCTCCATCTCTGTTGTTTTCTCATTGTAAGAATGTTATATAGGCCGGGCGCTGTGGCTCACGCCTGTAATCACAGCACTTTGGGAGGTCAAGGCGGGTGGATCACCTGAGGTCAGGAGTTCAAAACTGGACTAGCCAATATGGTGAAACCTCACCTCTACTAAAAATACAAAAATTACCCGAGTGTGGTAGTGCACTCCTGTAATCCCAGCTACTTGGGAGGCTGAGGCAAGGAGATTGCTTGAATCTGGGAGGCAGAGGTTGCATGAAGAGTGAGCCAAGATTGTGCCACTGTACTCCAGCCTGGGTGACAGAGTAAGACTCCATTTAAAAAAAAAAAAAGTTATATAATTGGAATTATATAGTATGAAATCTTTTGAGATTGACTTTTATTCACTTAGCATAATGCCCTTGAGATTTATCCAGATTGTTGCATGTATCAATAGTTCTTTTTTTATTTCTTAACCCAGTAATATTCCTGTCTTAGTCCATTTTTTGTTGCTTATAACAGAATATCTGAAACTGGGTAACTTATAAAGAAACAAAATTTATTTCCTACAGTTCTGAGGCTGAAACTGTGGGGTGCTTCTTTTTTTTTCTTTCTTTCTTTTTTTTTTTTTTTTTTTTTT
>NW_012101488.1:2003657-2005677 GCF_000951045.1 Mandrillus leucophaeus | reverse complement strand
TTTTGTTTGTTTGTTTGTTTTGAGATGGAGTCTCGCTCTGTCGCCCAGGCTGGAGTGCAGTGGCCGGATCTCAGCTCACTGCAAGCTCCAGCTCCCAGGTTTACGCCATTCTCCCGCCTCAGCCTCCCGTGTAGCTGGGACTACAGGCGCCCGCCACCTCGCCCGGCTAGTTTTTTGTATTTTTTAGTAGAGACGGGGTTTCACAGTGTTAGCCAGGATGGTTTCGATCTCCTGACCTCGTGATCCGCCCCTCTCGGCCTCCCAAAGTGCTGGGATTACAGGCTTGAGCCACCGCGCCCGGCCAATTTTTGTATTTTTAGGAGAGACAGGGTTTTATCATGTTGACCAGGCTGATCTTGAACTCCTGACCTCTAGTCATCCGCCTGCCTCAGCCTCCCAAAGTGCTGGGAGTACAAGCGTGAGCCACTGTGCCCAGCCTCCCAGCATAATTAATTATTAATTATAATAATTACTAGTAGCTCCCTCTTTCAGTCTCAAGTGTCATGATTTTTCCATTGATGGCAAAAACCGCAGTTACTTTTGCACCAACCTAGTATTAGAAAAATACAGAAGTAAATTAGAAACTACAGTTGTGACGAATGCAAAGGAGAAGAAACAATGTGAGGAAAGCAAATGGGGGATCCATCCTCCTCCAAAATAACAGAAACGAGGTATCATCCTGATGAGGCGACAGAAGAAACAACAAGTGACAATTAGATGAGGCAAAAGAAGGGAGAGAGCATTACAGGCTTGGGAGCAGCAAGGAGTGAAAGGTAAGTGAAGATTCTGCATTGTATTTTAAATATGTCCTTGTAATCATCACCATTTGATTTTATTTTCATCATTTTTAATAAAACAAAGAACATGTTTTTTGCTAACAGCAAGAAAACTGGAGGAGTTTTTTTGTTTGTTTTTTAATCTACTTTTTGAGATGGAGTCTCCCTGTATCACCCAGACTGGAGTGCAGTGGTATGATCTCAGTTCACTGCAACCTCCACCTCCCAGGTTCAAGCAATTCTCCTGCCTCAGCCTCCCGAGTAGCTGGGACTACAGGCATGCACCACCATGCCCGGCTAATTTTTGTATTTTTAGTAGAGTCGGAGTTTCACCGTGTTGGCCAGGCTGGTCTCGAACTCCTCATCTCAAGTGATTCGCCCACCTCGGCCTCTCAAAGTGCTGGAATTACAGGTGTGAGCCACCACGCCCGGCCAAGGAGTAGTTTTTTAACTGACTTAATTATAACAGATTAAATCAGGGCAGCTAGTGACTCTGATATTTAAACACATAGGGAGTAAATCTAATTTTCCCCTATCAAAAAAAAAAGTATACAAGTAATATAGTCTCTCAGGATTAAAGGCAACATAATAATCACTCATTGAAGTTGCAGTAAATGCTCACAAGGCATGTTTCAATTTTAGGCTGACAAGACACACAACAGGCCCAGTGCAGTGTCTCATGTCCATAATCTCACCATGTTGGGAGGCTGAGGCAGGAGGATCCTTGAGCCCAGGAGTTCAAGGCTGCAGTGAGCTATGATGGTGCCATTGCACTCCAGCCTGGGTGACAAAGCAAGACTGTCTCTAAAATGAAATTTAAAATAAAAATAAATTTAAAGAGTGAGGTGGGGGCCAGAATTTGAGGGCTGAGGAAGGAAGTAGAGGAGCCAGACAGGCCAGGTCTTACCTCAGCTTCTTTCCTCAAGGTCACCGAGTTACTGGGCAGGACCAGCTCACAGGGACAGGGTACACAGGTACGCACAAAACTTATGGACTACATGAGCCGCTCCATTATCCACAATGCAAAAGGCCCCATGCCACAAGGATAGCAAGCTCACCCTGTTGGAGTCAAGAGTGAGAGGCTCAAGGGCTACCCTGAACTTGACAGCTGGATCCTGGGTGTTGGGCTTGACCACTTGGTGCACGGAGATGATCTTCAACTCTATTTAAAGTCTTTATATTGTACATAAAAATAAGTAAGTAAATATGGCCGGGCATGGTGGCTCACACCTGTAATCCCAGCA
>NW_012101488.1:1999225-2000480 GCF_000951045.1 Mandrillus leucophaeus | reverse complement strand
TTTTTTAGTAGAGACAGGGTTTCACCGTGTTGGCCAGGATGGTCTCGATCTCCTGACCTCGTGATCCGCCCATCTCGGCCTCCCAAAGTGCTGGGATTACAGGCTTGAGCCACCGTGTGGGGTGCTTCTGATGAGAGCCTTCTTGCTAGTGGGGACACTACAGGGTGTCAAGGCACCATGCGGCATCCCATGGCGAGGGGGCTGAGGATGCTAGCTACTCTCTCTTCTTCTTCTTATAAAGCCACCAGTCCTACTACCATGATAACCCATTAATCTATTAACCTATTAATTCATGAATGTATTAATTTATTTATGAGAACAGAGCTCTCACGACCCAATCGCCTTTTTTTTTTTTTTTTTTTTAAAGACACAGTTTTGCTCTTATTGCCCAGGCTGGAGTGCAATGGTGCGATCTCGGCTCATTGCAACCTCCACCTCCCGGGTTCAAGTGATTCTCCTGCCTCAGCCTCCTGAAGAGCTGGAATTACAGGCGCCCACCACCATAGCCAGCTAATTTTTTATATTTTTAGTAGAGATGGGGGTTTCATCATGTTGGCCATGCTGGTCTCGAACTCCTGACCTCGGGTGATCCACCCACCTCGGCCTCCCGAAGAGCTGGGATTATAGGTGTGAGCCACCATGCCCAGCCAATTTTTTTAAAGGAAAGGAAAAAAAGAAAAATGAAATGCCCTATGACTTTGGACATCAGCATAAAACTCACTAACTCTTTGCTCTTAGTCTCTACATTATGGTTGCTATTACTGTTCATAGGAGCCTGTTACTCCCTGGGAGAGGCAGGCCCCCAGGAACATCACAGAACAGGATCTCTGTTCCGCTAAGGGGCTGCCCTGTGACTGACAGCAGCGGGAGAAAAAGTGCGCTAAAGACGACACGCGGGGAGGGCGCGCCCTCTGGTGGCTGAAGCGGGGAACCGTGTAACGTATTTTCCCCAGCTCCAAGACCAAGCTGAGGATGCGAACCGGAAGTCTGTTTACCTGACCCGCAGCAGGTCAATCGGGTCATCCACGTGAAATATCGTATATCTGGCTTTTTAAAATAGTTATTAGATGTTTGTTAATTTGCTTCCTGTCTTCCCCACTAGAATGTGGGTACAGGAACTCCTGGGGGTTTTGTTGCTGTTTTGTTTTGCTTTTTTTAGACAGGATCTGGCTCTGTTGCCCAGACTGGAGTGCAGTGGCGCGATCTCAGTTCACTACAACCTCTGCCTCCCGGGCTCAAGCGATTCTCCTGCCTC
>NW_012101488.1:1994138-1996759 GCF_000951045.1 Mandrillus leucophaeus | reverse complement strand
GGGCACCTGTAATCCCAGCTACTCCGGAAGCTGAGGCAAGAGCATTGCTTGAACCCAAGAGGCAGAGGTTGCAGTGAGCCAAGATTGCACCACTGCACTCCAGCCTGGGCAACAGAGTGAAACTGTCTCAAAAAATAAATAAGTAAATACATTTTTTAAAGATACAGACTAAATAAAACTCTCACAATGGAAGGCTTCGCTCCAGCTAGCTAATATTTATATTCTTAGTGTCTTTAAGGAATCTGTGCCTCAAACGAAAAAACAGGCAAAAGAAAGGGAAAAAAAGAAAATAAAAATTTAAAAAAGGAATCTGATGTGTAAATAGTCCTGTCTTTTTACAAAAGGCTGGCTTGGTGTTTTGTTGTCTTAAAGCTCAGGTACAAAGTTTCTGAATTAGTTCTAGGTTCCTCTATTTAAAACTTATACCCGGTGTGTTTGAAGTCCCCAAGTGGACAGGGTAGTCAAAGCATGTTCAAGGACAGCAAGAAGGGGACAGTGGCTGCAGGAGTCAGAAAAAGGTTTTTGGGAGTGAGCAAGGTGAGGCTGGGATGGGGTCAGCCCACACTGTAGGCAGCCTGTGCTGTTGGCCATGGGGAGGAGCTTGGGCCTCATTCTAGGAATCATGAGATGCCACTGAAAAATGTGACTCATTTTTGAGGGTGACCTTCAGAAAAGACCTGGGCAGAGCTTTGGCCTCACAGAGGCCAGAGTGCATCCTGGGAGGTCACTGAAGAGGCAGGACAAAATCCAGGTGAAAGGAGGCAGTGTCTGGACCAGGGTGCAGAGACTGGAAGTAAATAGAAGAGTTCTAATTCATCACAGTGTCATGACTTGGTGGTGGGTAGAATATCCATTCAATCAAGTAGCTATTTAGTGAGCACCTACCATGTGCTGGGCATTCTTTTGGACGCTGGGTACAACAAAGGAGGGAACAGGAATTAGTCAAGGATGATGCTCAAATGTATGGCTTTTATAATGGGAAGATGGTGATGCCATTCCCTTAGACAGGAACTCCTGTGAGAGTGCTGATGTGGAGGAGAAGATCATGAGTCATTTTGCGTTGGAGGTGCCTGTGGGACATCCAAGTGGAGGCGTCAAGTGGCCAGGCGGATACACAGATCCAGAACTCAACTGAGCGCTCCAGACTAGACACTGAAATACAGGAATCCTCTGCATTTTGACTGTGGCTGAAGCCATTATGTGGATAAGATCACTCAGCACAAAATATATGGTGTGAGGGTCCAGGAGGGAAGAATTACTCTGAAAAAAAGAGAGAAGAAAGACCAGCCAGAGAAGCAGAAGGAAAATCAAGGCAGTCTTACATCACAAAAGCTAAGGGAAATAAGTATTTTGAGAAAGAGGAAGTGGTCGACTGTGTCAATTGCTATCCAGTTGCCCAAGATCATGCAACTAATAAGGGGAAGAATGGAAATTTAAAACCAGGTCTACCTATATAATAAACAGAACTTGGGCAAATGGCTTACCATCTGGAAACAAGGTCAGACCCCTACCTCACACCACATGCAAGTGTACATTTTAGCTGAGGTAAAGATCTAAAAGTAAAACACAAAATAATCTTTCTTAAATACAAAAAGTTCTACAATCTGAAAAGTCCCTCTTAAGGCAAGACAGGAAACACAGAAACCATAATAGAAAAACCTAGATATTTTTTTAACAGACTAGAGGAAAAGGTTTGCAGCACATTCAATAAGACATAGGGTTAATATCCCCCATATACAACTCAACAAGAAAATGATCAGAAGAGAAGAGATTAACAGATGGTTTGAAGATGGATGCTGATACCCATAAATATGTAAAAAGATAATCACCTCTCTAATGTTCAAGGAAATGCAAACAAAGCAATAATGAGATCTTGTTCTTTGGATTAGTAAAACATTTAAAAACTGATCACACTGTGGGAAAAATAAATACTAAAATCTTTTTGGTATTGTATTTACCAACTCCTATTAAAATTTTAAGTGTAGCTCTACTTCTTAATCCAGGCACTGGACACACAGGTGTATTCACTTCATGAAAATTCATAAGCTCACTACTCTATTAAGTCTATCAACTCTATAAAAAATGTGTTTGTATACTTTTTATATTACATTATTCTGTAATGCTTCTAAAAGAAACTGAAATACACAAAATGTACACACCCAAGAACTCAATAATCCCAATTATGTGATACTTTTGTTCATTTGCAAATAATAACAAAAAGGCAAACAACCCAATTTTTTTTAATGGGCAATGGAAATGAATAGGTAAATGACAAAAAAGCAAGCCCAACTATAGACAACAAATATGGAAAAATACCCAGTCTCCTGAGTGGGCATAAAAATGCCAAAGGAGCTGTCACTTTATACCTATAAATTTAAGAAGTGATAACGCTGGCCAGGCAAGGTGGCTCATACCTGTAATCCCAGCACTTTGGGAGGCCGAGGTGGGTGGATCACCTGAGCTCAGGAGTTCGAGATCAGCCTGGCCAACATGGTGAAACCCCATCTCTACTACAAATACAAAAATTAGCCCGGTATGGTGGCACACGCCTGTAGTCCCAGCTACTTGGGAGGCTGAGGCAGGAGAATGGCTTGAACCCAGGAGGTGGAGGTTGCAGTGAG
>NW_012101488.1:1992016-1992774 GCF_000951045.1 Mandrillus leucophaeus | reverse complement strand
GTTCCCAGGTGGCCTCAGGTTGGTGGCGCTGGAGGGGTGGGACACAGGTGATTAACATTTTGTATCAATTCAACTTGTTACAGCATGTGTTACTTTTGTAATTTATTTTGATTTCCTTGCCAGAGGGCAAATGAGAGATCCCTTTTGTAATTTTTTAAAGAGCCACTAAAATAGAAGGGGTAGAAGAATGAACCAGGTAGTCTGCCCTGAACTCACCACATGCTCTAGGAAGGCATGGGAAGGGGACCTGGGCAGGACAGAGGGCCCAGGAAAGCCTTCTGCCCAACATGTGACCCCAACCCACTCCGGCCCTGGGCAAATGGCTGTTCCTCTCCAGACCCCAGATTCCCTCCTCTCCCGAACTGAGCTGCCAGAGGTCCCCGTGTATAAAGCATGTTTCTTCCTACCAAGGGTGGGCTGGAGTTCCGGTCCCACGGGTGTGACTGTGGGACTCTGTGCCAGACACCTTCTAAGGGCTCTACCCCTGCAACCCATCTAATCCCTCATCAACCCTCTGACTCAGGTACTATGTCATCCCCATATTGCAGGTGGGGAAAACTGAGGCACAGGAAGGTTCAATCACTTGCAGGGTGCTGGGACATGGTGGCTGACACCTGTAATCTCAGCATCTTGGGAGGCTGAGGCAGGAGGATGGCTCAAGATCAGGAGTTCGAGACCAATCATGGGCAACCTGGTGAGATCACGCTCTCTCTCTCTCTCTCTCTATATATATATACATACACACACACACACACACA
>NW_012101488.1:1985694-1986741 GCF_000951045.1 Mandrillus leucophaeus | reverse complement strand
AAAAAAAAAAAAAAAAAAAAAGAAGTGATAACACCCACTTCTGGGGTCGGGGTAAGGAGGCTCCAAAACATTACTGGTGAAAAATATGAATTATTAATAGCTTTTTGGGGAAAACAATCTGGTAATATTAATTAAATATGTATACTCATTGACCTAATAACTCTGTGTTTATAATTTACTTATAAATGCACCAGTGCATAGGGACATATGTCTGAAAATATTTTGCGTAGTGTGGGGAAAATACTGGAAAACTTCAAAAACTAAAAAATCCACAATGCTGAACTGATACTACAGCACATTGTGCAACTATTACAAAGAATAAATTAGAATTAGATATACTGCCCTGGTGAGATGCCCATGAAATATTAGGTGACAAAAGGTAAATTGATGCACATGGTTTTGATTTTGTTACTTTTTTTAATGTCCTTATATAAGTTTGTAGGGAAGAGAATATGGTTTGTAACTCTGCAGGCAGAAAGCCTGTAGCCAAACCCCGGCTTCACCACCTCCTGTATGTGATCATTCGCCCGGGCCTCAGTTTTGTCAACTGTAAGAGGGGTTAATAATAACATGCATCTTGCAAGCTTGTCATGAGTATGTGATAATTTCTAAAAAGTGCCACAGATGCCTGGTGCACAATTCAGTAACAGCATGAGTACACTGTACGTGAGAATGCAGGACATGGAAGATGAAAACACACCACACTGGTCAGGTGCGGTGGCTCATGCCTGTAGTAATCCCAGCACTCTGGAAGACTGGTGGGTGGGTCACCTGAGGTCAGGAGTTCGAGACCAGCCAGGCCAACATGGTGAAACCCTGTCTCTACCAAAAATACAAAAATTAGCTGAGCATGGTGGCGCACGCCTCTAATTGTAGCTACTTGGGAGGTTGAGGCAGGAGAATCACTTGAACCCAGGAGGCGGAGCTTGCAGTGCGCTAGACAAGATCATGCCACTACACTCCAGTCTGGGTGACAGAGGGGGACAAAGAAAAGAAAAGAAAAAGAAAAGAGAGAGAAGGAAGGGAGGGAGGGAGGAAGGGAGGGAG
>NW_012101488.1:1977629-1984408 GCF_000951045.1 Mandrillus leucophaeus | reverse complement strand
TAAAATAAAATTTAAAAATATATATATATTTTTAAATACACATTTTTAAAAACCATTGCAGGCTCTCACACACTGGGTATCCAGGATTCACACACAGGCAGCCTGGCTCTAGACGCGGGGCTCCAGTGCCTCCGTCGTCTCAGACTGTGACTTACCTGCTCCCAACCTCAGTTTCCTCCACGGTGAAATGGGCTTCCAGATACTCACCTCGTGAGTTTGCTGCAAGGGTAAATGGCATCAGGCTTGGACCTGGGAGACGGAAGTGTTTTTAAAATGAACACCTTTGTTACCTCAGTCCTTGCGGAGAGAAGATGTGCCAACGCCCCAGGGCTCTGCCATGTAAGTTCCTGTTGAGTTGTTCAATGTTCCACTGAGAGGGGGAGAGACAAGCAGGACCGGGATCCCAGCCCCGGGTCTTCCGGAAACGGCGGGGCGAAGCCTGTGCGGCCCTCCCTGCTGAGCGAGGCGGCCTGTCATTGCCATGGGCGCAACCCAGACCCCAACCACAGTGCATCCTGCCCTGGCCCTGCCAGGAAAGGAAGCTGAGTCTGGGGTCTGCTGGGCCAGCAGGGAAGTCCCAGCAGGGTGTAAAGCAAGACTTTCCGGGCCACTCCCGGAATCCCCCAGCAGATAAAGGCGGCCCCGCCACCTGGCTCTCCTAGCGGTCTCCCCGCCCCTGCCGCCTGCCGCTATGTCCCGCCGCTGCGGGCTGCTTGCCTGGACTCTCCTCGGCTTCCTTCGACTCGGAGAGGCTCAGAAGACAGAAGCCCCGGCCTGCTGCAGCCCTATAGTGCCCCGGAACGAGTGGAGGGCCCTGCAGTCAGAGTGCACCCAGCGCCTGAGCCTGCCCTTGCACTATGTGGTGGTGTCGCACACGGCGGGCAGCAGCTGCAACACCCCAGCCTCGTGCCAGCAGCAGACCCAGAATGTGCAGTCCTACCACGTGAAGAGACTGGACTGGTGCGACGTGGGCTACAAGTGAGTGCGGCGGGGAGGCATGGGTTGGACCGGGGACCCCAGAGGCAAAGGTGTGCAAGTGCCCGCCAGCGGGACCGGTTCTAGGCCGGGTGCTGGGGCCACCTGGCTGACACCCTGAGCAGCTTACTGAACCTCACAGGGTCTTCGTGTCTTCCTCGGGTCACCGCGTGGGCCGGTGCAGGTGCTCATAGCACCAAGATGCGTGAGGGCCGGGGATGGGCTGAAATCCAAGCCCCGCTTCCCCGGAGGAAGGGGCAGACTTTGCCTAACACGCACCAAGGTGTCTGCGGCGCCTTATGAAGGCGCCCCGTCCTGATGCCTGGTGCCTTTGTTAGGAGGCAGAAAAGCAGGCTGACTCAGTGCGGAGCTGGGTTCCAGAGTCAGCTCAGCTTATTGCTGGCTGAGGCCTGGGGCAGATACCTCCCCAGCTGGGGCAGGTCCTCCCGGCTTCAGCTTCCTCCTCCGCAAAGTCAACGGGATCGCAGCCCATCTGCTCCTTAAATGAGGCAATACAGGCAAAGCACCTAGGAACTGCCTAGCACACAGGGGCCCGCAAAGCCACAGGCTATTGCCATTAGGCACCTACTATGTGCCAGCCAGTGTGCCAGATGTGGCATGGAGAACGGTGCCACCCTAGCCTCCTGGGGCTGAAAGACCAGCAAGGAGAAAGAAGCCCAGGCCACAGGTGAATTCAGACGGTGATAGAGGCGATGGATAAAAGGAAAGAGGTGAGGGAGGGTGACCTCAGGCTGGGACCAGACCCACACAGGCTCCTTGAAAGGGTGGGGCAAGGGAAGTTCCCTGAGAGTGGCTGCCTTGGCTCTGGGATCGGGGAGCTGACAGAGGAGTGCTGGTGGCAGAGGGTGCTGGGGGCAAAGCCAACGGGGCTGAGTGGGTGGGTCCCGTGGGAAGGACAGGGTGGCTGAACACAGCCGGGGGAGCGGAATGAAATGGGGAAAGGGCCGGACCAGGCAGGGCCTTGTGGACCACAGTGAGGACTGTAGCTTTTACTCCAAGATGGGAGCTTTGGGAGGCTTCCCCCTGCAGAGCAGGGACGGGGACTGGTGTAGGTACAAGAGACTCCCTCTGGCTGCCGTGGGGAGAAGAGATCATAAGGGGTGCCGGCTGAAGCAGGTCCGGGGCCATGCCTACCAGCTACCTCCTCCTTATAATGGGCTGCAGTCCAGCCTGAGGATTTCCAAGGGAAGGGAACGTTTGAATCCTGCAAGCTCTCAGACCCAGGTAGCATCAGAATCCCCTGCAGAGCTTACTGGAGGAACACACAGGTCCCCAGATCCCCAGGTCCCCAGAGTCCACTTCAATAGACCCCACCCAGGGAGCACATGCTCTCAGGACCTCGTAAGGCTGTGTTACAAAGAAAAAAAAAACCCACCCAGAGAAGTCTAGAGGTTTCCAAAGGTATTCCCAGCCCTTCCAGTTCAAGATTTTCTCAAAGAATCCAACTTCAACGTTTTGTTTCCAAGACTCAGGTGCTCCAATTCTAAGCGTTCCCATGAGGTCATGAAGGCCCAAGCTTGGCTCTACAGCCTCGGGTCCACGTCACCACATACAGAAGCAGCCGGTGTCCGGCCCTCAGCTTTTAGGATTCAGAATCTGGTTCTAACATTCTGAATCCCCTTTACATGTCATGTCACGTTCTCTCTCTGAGCCTCGTTTCTTCACCTGTAAAGGGGGCTTTTGACTGTACCCGCTTGGCGATGGTGGCTGAGGTTTAAATGAGATGCATTCATGCAACAAATGACCAGGGAGAACCAACCATCCCTGACCCCACCACCATCATGCCAGGCTCTGGGAACATGGCAGGGCCATAACCAGCCAGTCCCAGCAGCCAGCGTCACCAGGGCCAGATTCTGGGAGCTGGCTTCCTAAGCAGCAGATTCAGGACTCGAGATTTGGAAGTTCCAACATTCTGTGCATCACTAATGACACTGTGAGTGCGAGGGCTGAGCTGGCACATACTGCAGCTGCAAGGCACTGATCTTCTAGTTCATCCCCATGTGCCAAGTCAGACATGCTCAATCAGACCTGCTGAATGAATCAGCCTTAAGGATCTGCTGCCAGGCTTGGAAACCTCAAAGAGGCAGGTGCTGGGGCTCCGGGGTCGGTATGTGATTGTGACCCCAACTTTGAGTCTCTGATCCTGTCCCCCAGAGGACCCCAAGGGCAG
This sequence comes from Mandrillus leucophaeus, assembly GCF_000951045.1. NCBI lineage: Eukaryota > Metazoa > Chordata > Mammalia > Primates > Cercopithecidae > Mandrillus > Mandrillus leucophaeus. The sequence continues at coordinate 1,981,242 of NW_012101488.1, read as the reverse complement.
GAAGCAGGCGGGGGCGAGGGCAGAGATCTGAGAGGCAGGGAGCTCTGAGGACCTTGTACAAATTATGTCGCTTTCTGAGTCTCTGCACTCTCAGCTTAAGATGAGGATGATAAGAGTCCCTGCCCCAGCCAGGCACGGTGGCTCATGCCTGTAATCCCAGCACTTTGGGAGGCCAAGGCGGGCAGATCACCTGAGGTCGGGAGTTCGAGACCAGCCTGGCCAACATAGTGAAACCCTGTCTCTACTAATAATACAAAAATTAGCCGGGTGTGGTGGCTCATGCCTGTAATCCCAGGTACTCAGGAGGCTGAGGCACGAGAATCGCTTGAATCTGGGAGGCAGAGGTTGCAGTGAGCTGAGATCACCCTACTGCACTCCAGCCTGGGCAACAAGAGTGAAACTCCATCTCAAAAAAAAAAAAAGAGTCCCTGCCTCAGAGGGCTGTCCTGCAAGGATTCAGTAAAACAGGACTTCCACAAATCCTCTAGGGAGGCAGGAGAGAGCAAGGCACAAGATCACATGGGTGGGGACCATGGAGGCCTGGGTACAAACCCCAGCTATGCACCAGACGGGCTGTGTGACCCCAGGGCAGGTGATTCTACCGCTCTGATTCTATCTATATAAAATGGGGTGATCAGGGTTGCCATGAGGATGAAAAAAAGGTGTATGCAGAGCTGTGCTTGGCACATGGCAGGGGCCCAATAAATGACCACAGTCATTGTTACTATCATGGGAAATTAAGGGGTGAGAAGGATGCTGGGGAAGTTGTGTGCACCAGGGCAGGAACGGAGGCAGGGTGAGTGGAGGAAGAAGGAGGAGTTCTCCTCGGGAAACCCTCCCTCACTCATCAAGCCCCCCCCCCACCTCCCCATGCAGCTTCCTGATTGGAGAAGATGGGCTTGTATACGAGGGCCGTGGCTGGAACTTCACGGGTGCACACGCAGGTCGCTTCTGGAACACCATGTCCATTGGCATCAGCTTCATGGGCAACTACATGGGTGAGTGACTGTCCAGCCAGTCGGGATGGGGGCTGACACAGGGCCCTACACTACCACTGCCCTTCAGGGAAGCCCCTGCCTAACTCTTACCTCTGTCTCCTCCAGATCGGGTGCCCCCACCCCGGGCCCTCCGGGCAGCCCAGGGTCTACTGGCCTGCGGTGTGGCTCAGGGAGCCCTGAAGTCCAACTATGTGGTCAAAGGACACCGGGATGTGCAGCGTACACTCTCTCCAGGCGACCAGCTCTACAACCTCATCCAGAATTGGCCACACTACCCCTCCCACTGAGGCCCTGCTAATCTGCCCCCCATTCCTCTCCTCTCATGGCCAAAAACCCCACTGCCTCCTCCTCCAATAAAGATGTAGCTCAAAATGTGTTCCTCAGCAGGTCCCACCACAAACCTCCCCTCCTTCTCTCCCTCCCACAAGACCAAAGCCCTCCACCCTTTCCCTCCCAGCACTCTCCTCACTGGTGCTTGGAACCCAGAGGCCCCGGCCCTGAACCAAGACCCCGGAGATCCCAGCTCGAGAGCAACATCACAGCTCAGAACCCAGAGGTCTCAGGTCAGAGCCCAGGAATCAGCACCAAAGCGGCCTGGATGTCACCAACAGGGGGTCCTGGGGGTCCTCCTGGGCAGTGAACCACGCTGCAAGACACCCCCTTCCCACCACACAGCCAAAGGCATCCTGCGCAGAATCTTTGCTTGAACTCCTTTGGGGACAGGCTGCTCACTACTCCTCCCAGGTCTGCCCTTGCACTCATTAGAGAGTGTACAAGCTTTACCTAGGCCTGAGTCCCAATCTGCCTCTGAGGCACACACAGGTCCCAGTTATACCCCCTAATTTCTCTTCCTCCACATTTCTCCCCACTCCACCCTCAACCTTTAGTCATAAGCTGAGGGGCCCCCAGGGCAAAAATGTTTATTTACAAAATGCACACATCCTCTTTCCCAGCATGCACTGCCTGGGGAGAGGGCAGGGTCAGAGCCTCACACACCTGAGACCACAGAGACAGCAGGAGGGGCGGGGCCGGGGTGGGGCCAGGGCAGGGCCTGGGCAGGGCTGGAGGCTACCCTGGCCCCACCCCCCACGCCATACCCAGCAAGTGGGTGGGGAATGGAGGGGCAGTACCCCTTCTCCACATCATGACCGCATATCCAGTCGGTTCATGTACTCCTGCAAGGCCTTCAGGCGTGCGTCTATTTCGGCCATGTCAGCCGCCTGGTGGTCCGAGCTGTACTCTGTGAGAGCAGGTGGGGGTATGGGGGACTGTGAGGGTCCTGAAGCCCCAGGGAGTTCCTGGGCCCAATATACCACTGCCCCTACTACCATTCCAACGGGTCCTGGGGCTGGGAGAGGGGATGTGGAGTCCCAGGCTCACCTTTGATGGGGACCCAGCCCCCAGAGTTGGCCAGAGATTTCTGATGGTGGCTGCGTTGCACGGGGGTGGACTTCTGGTGATGGGGAACGTAGGAAAGGGGGTCAGCCACCGTCCCTCTATTCCTGTCCCCCTAAATCCCACTGGAAATCCTGAGCCTAAGGACCTTGGGGAAAAATAAGGCCTGACATCTACTGGGTATTCATTATATGCAAAATAACCTCCTAATGTCCTCAGAGAGCCCTCACCTCACATGTGAGGTGATGCCATTACCATCCCTGGTTAACTGATAAACAAAAACTAAGGTACAGAGAGGCTAAAGAACTGCCTTGAATCATACAGCTGGTAAGAGGAGGAGTCAGGTTTCAAGACCTGACAGTGAGAAGCCAAAGCCCTAAAGAGCATCATGGGCCCCTCATTATTCCTTCTCCAATCTAATGCTCTCAAAACATGCTGTTCCCAGGCCAGGTGCGCTGGCCCAGCCTGTAACTCCAGTGCTGTGGGAGGCTACGGATAGCTTGAGGCCAGGAGTTCCAGACCACCCTGGGCAACATAAAGAGACAATACTACCCCCTTATCCTGTCTCAACCTCACCCTCCCCCGCAAGAAAAGCCTAGTCCCAGCTACTCCGTAGGCCGAGGTGGGAGGGTCTCTCGAGCCCAGGAGTTAAAGGCTGCTGTGAGCTACAATTGCCCCACTGCACCCCAGCCTGAAGGACAGAGCGAGAGCCACTCTTACACAAAAAAAGCCCTGTTGCACAGGCATTCAGAGTCGCCTCTGCCCCGATCCCCAGGAATGAATCACAGCAAATGAGGACAGCTGTGTTCCAGCGGTTTCTGCTACCCCTTCTACTCACCGTATTGGACCCACTCCAGGGCGTTGGGCCGGGAGGCTTCCCACGGCGGCGGTGACCCCTGAGAAAAAGGAGTAACCAAGAACCAGTGGTGCGGAGGCTCCAGTATTCCCACCTCCCCGACCTTTGTGGCGGCCCCCAGGCTCCATCACCCAATTTCCCTGAAAAAGATTGTTTATAGTCTCTCCAGAAACCCTTTTGAGGTGATCCTTTTCCCATGTCCAAGTTTTACCCTCTGGAGAGCGACTCAGAGAAATCCTCCAAATCGCTGCAGGAGCTGGCAGACGAGCAGCGGCTGCGGAAACTATCCACTAGAGGGAGACGGAGGGCGTGAGCGCTGGCCCTCGCTGGCCCCGCCCAGTGCTTCCCAGGCCCTCCCAGCCCG
>NW_012101488.1:1974419-1975794 GCF_000951045.1 Mandrillus leucophaeus | reverse complement strand
CCAGCGCCTCCTCGCGCGATCGGCCCAGCTGCACCTCCAGCTCCCGCTTCTCGGACGCCAGGCGCGACACCCTGGGGAAGACGGGGAGAGAGCGCTGGAGAGAGAGGCATGGCCCCATTCCCACGACTCCATGGGGGTGGGACGCCTCATCATTTCACCTCTCCGGAAGGAGGAACAGGGCTCCATCACTCTCAACTGCCCCCAAGGGGAGGGGCAGGCTCCTATCATCTCCCCTATCGACGTGTGAGGAGGGATGTGGTCACATCACCCCCATCCACCCCACGAAGAGGACATGACCCCACCACGCACAGGACGCACACACACTCCTCCCCTGGTGCGGGTGAAGGAGTGGGAACACAGCCATGTGAGTTCCAATTCTAAACGATTTCATCAATCTGTCCACACCCTGAAAGCCTAGCACTGCCTCCCTCCTCCTCCCACCTCGACAGGCCGGTCTCCCAGTCACGAAATCCTCTGCAATACAAATTTGATCAGGTAACTACCAGGCTCAAAACCCTTCCTTAAGAAAGTATATACACAAGGCTATTATTCATTGCAGCACAATCTGTAATTGCAAAAGAGTAGAAATAGCCAAAATGTACGTCAAAACAGAACTAACTGAATTTCTAATACATCTACTCAATTGAGTCGCACAAAACTATAAAGAGGAAAGTAGAGGATCTCTACGTCCCGTCACCGAGTGACTGCTGTGACACAGTATGGTGCAGACAGTGTGTTCAGAATGTCCCTTTTCGTAAAAGAAACGAGAATTATAAATTACATGTTTATATTTTCAAAATTATATAATAGAATAAACCAAAATCTATGGGGGAAAAGGATTATGGGGAAGGGGGAAATGAACAGAAATTGGACCTCTCTGGCTGGACAAAGTGGCTCATGCCTGTAATCTCAGCACTTTGGGAGGCCGAGGCAGGTAGATCACTTGAAGCCAGGAGTTTAAGACCAACCTGGCCAACCTGACGAAACCCTGTCTCTACTAAAAATACAAAAATTAGCCTGATGCAGTGTCACATGCCTGTGATCCCAGCTACTCAGGAGGTTGAGGCACGAGAATCACTTGAACTCAGAAGGCAGAGTGCGCAGTGAGCTGAGATTGTGCCACTGCCGTCCAACCTGGGAGACAAAGCAAGACCATATCTCAAAAAAAAGTCAGAACTACAGATAATTAAAAAAATTTTTTTTTTGCCGGGCGCGGTGGCTCAAGCCTGTAATCCCAGCACTTTGGGAGGCTGAGGCGGGCGGATCACAAGGTCAGGAGATCGAGACCATCCTGGCTAACACCATGAAACCCCGTCTCTACTAAAAAAAAAAATACAAAAAACTAGCCGGGCGTGGTGGCGGGCGCCTGTAGTCC
>NW_012101488.1:1971884-1974298 GCF_000951045.1 Mandrillus leucophaeus | reverse complement strand
AAAAAAATTTAAGAAATTGGACCTCTCTGAATGTACCCTCTTTTTCAGTTTTGACTTTGGAACTATAGAAATATTTTATATAAATTAATTAAGTAAATTTTAACAAATGCCATCACAAAAATTTTAAACGAAACTGGCCCAAACAGACCTGACTCTATATCAAAGTTGGTGGCACATTGGAGAATTATAGGAGGTAACTAAAACACACCATTTGAGCAAGTGGGATATAGCCTAAGGCCAAAAAGAACTATGAGGAAATCTTTTTTTTCTTTTTTGAGACAGAGTCTTGCTCTGTCACCCAGGCTGGAGTGCAGTGGCACGATCTCAGCTCACTGCAACTTCTGCCTACCAGGTTCAAGCGATTCTCCTGCCTCAGCCTCCCGAGTAGCTGGGATTACAGGTGCCCACCACCACCCCCGACTAATTTTTGTATTTTTAGTAGAGAAGGGGTTTCACCATGTTGGCCAGAATAGTCTCAAACTCCTGACCTCAGGTGATCCACCTACCTCAGCCTCCCAGTGTGCTGGGATTACTGGCATGAGCCACTGCACCCAGCCCTGGAAATCATAAACTTCATTCAAAATTCAATTATTAGTAATAACACTGGTATTGTTTAAGATAAAGCAAATAAATATGTTATTATCCCTAGAAACCAAGATTTTCATTATAAGAAAAGACATATAAGTAGGTCAGGTGTAATGGTTCACACTTGTAATTCCAGCACTTTGGGAGGCCAAGGCAGACAGATAGCTTGAGCCTAAGAGTTTGACACCTGCCTGGGCAAATCCCCATCTCTACAAAACTTAGCTTGTGGCCAGGCACAGTGGCTCATGCCTGTTATCCCAGCACTTTGGGAGGCTGAGGCAGGCAGATCACCTGAGGTCAGAAGTTCAAGACCAGCCTGGACAATATGGTGAAACCCCCTCTCTACTAAAAATACAACATAAAATTAGCCGGGTCTAGTGGCGAGCACCTGTAATCCCAGATACTCAGGAGGCTGAGGCAGGAGATCGCTTGAACCCAGGAGGCAGAGGGCAGAGGTTGCAGTGAGCTGACATGGTGCCACTGCACTCCAGCTTGGGTGACAGAACAAGACTTCGTCTCAAAAAAAATTAGCTTGGCATGGTGCCATGTGCCTGTAGTCCCAGCTACTGGGAAGGCTGAGGCAGGAAGGTTGTTTGAACTCAGGAGTCTGAGGTGACAGTGAGCCGTGACTGCACTATTGTACTACTGCACTCCAGCCTGGGTGATAGGGTGAGACTCTCTCTCTTAAAAAAAAAAAAAAAAAAAAAATTAAGTTAAATTAAATTAAGTGCAAAAAGAGATACAACTAAACTATATCATTTAGGGATGCGTAGTTCAGCTGGCAAAACCATAAGCAAATCAAATGAGTGAGATTAGGTGCATTTGGGAGCATGGTTAGAGCAAGAGGGTCTCTCCTGGAAAAAGACATGCAGAGGCTACAGGAAAATGACTACTTTCAATTTTTTTTTTTTTTTTTCTTTCAGAGTCTGCCTCTGTTACACCAGGCTGATTGCAGCTCACTGCAACCTTGAACCTGGGTTCAAGTGATTCTCCCGTCTCAGCCTCCCGCGTAGCTAGGGCTACAGGCATGCGCACTCTGCCCAGCTAAATTTTTGTATTTTTAGTAGAGACAGTGTTTCACCATGTTGGCCAGGCTAGTCTCAAACTCCTGACCTCAGGTGATCCGCCCACCTCGGCCTCCCAAAGTGCTGGGATTACAGGCGTGGAACACCGCGCCCGGCCTCGATTTCTTAACCTGGGTAGTTGTTACATGGGCGCTGGCTTTATGATAATTTGTGAAACTGTACATTTATATTTTATACTCTTTGGGGCGTATTATATTTCACAATAGGAAAGTTAAGTAGTGAAGTAGTGGGACTCTTGGGCAGGAGGGAGGGGTCCCATCCCAGAGATTCAGGTGTAAATGGTGTGTCTGGAGGAGTCAGGGCCTGCCCTGGAACTCCTCACTGCTCACAGAATTTTTAAAAACAGAAAAATAGGCAGAGCGCGGAGGCCCATGCCTGTAATTCCAACACTTTAGGAGGCCGAGACAGGCGGATCACTTGAGTTCGGGAGTTCGAGATCAGCCTGGCCAACACGGTGAAATCCTGTCTCTACTAAAAATACAAAAATTAGCCAGGTGTGGTGGCACATGCCTGTAATCCCAACTACTCGGGAGGCTGAGGCAGGAGAATCGCCTGAACCCAGGAGACAGAGGCTGCAGTGAACCGAGATCACGCCACTGCACTCCAGCCTGGGTGACAGAGCAAGACTCGGTCTCAAAAAAATAAAAAGAGGCCGGGCGTGGTGGCTCAAGCCTGTAATCCCAGCACTTTGGGAGGCCGAGACGGGCGGATCACGAGGTCAGGAGATCGAGACCATCCTGGCTA
>NW_012101488.1:1966724-1971409 GCF_000951045.1 Mandrillus leucophaeus | reverse complement strand
AAAAAAAAAAAAAAAAACAAAAACAAAAACAAAAACAAATGGTGAATCTACAGGGCAGCCAGGGCACTGGCGTTTTTCAAAGCTCCCGGGCAATTTGAGTGCATATCTAGAATGAACCACTGCACGGGCTGAAAGGCGGAAGAGAGCTTTATAAAAGAGGGAGCCAGCTCTCAACAGCTGAAACCATCAGTCTCAACACCACCAAAGGAGGCATCTTGCCAAAACCTACCCGACATGTGATTAAACCTATATAACCTATATACGGTTAGCCACCACTTCACTGCAAGTACGGGGGACAGAGGAGGACATTAAACACACCATGGCGATATAATCAGCAAAATCTATTTTTCATTTTTCCATCTGAGTATGCTTGCTAGGGAAAATTTCAGCAAAATCTAGACTGCAAAACTCTACAGGACAAATAACCTGATTTCTTCCACAAATAAGTAGCATGAAAAGTGGTGAAGGGGATATAAATTAAAAGAGATTTAAGAAATACATCAGCCAAGCTCAGTGGCTCATGCCTGTAATCCCAGCACTTTGGGGGGCCGAGGCAGGTGGATGGCTTGAATTCAGGAGTTCAAGACCAGCCTGGACAACATGGGCAAACCCTGTCTCTATAAATATATATATATATATGAAAATTAGCTGGGCATGATGGCATGTGCCTGTAGTCCCAGCTACTCAGGAGGCTGAGGTGGGAGAATCACTTGAGCCCAGGCAGTCAAGGATACAGTGAGCCGAGATCATACCACCACACTCCAGCCTGGGCAACAGAGCAAGACTGAAAAAAAAAGAGAAAAGAAAGACCTCAACAAACTGCAATGTGCAGCCATATTTAGATACAGGACGAATTCAAACCACTTGCAAAAAAGACACTTGAGAGGTGATCAGAGAAGTGTAAGTGTGAACACATACGCAATGGGTTTCAGATGACATGATGGAATTTTTGTTAATGTTGTTGGACGTGATGACAGCACTTATATCCTTATATGTTAAAGATACACACTGAAGCTTTTACAGAGGAGATACGAAGACTGGGATTTGCTACAGGGAAGGGGGTGGCAGTACCTCAAACAAGATGGGCAAACGTGGGTAACTGTTGAAGCTGGGGGACAAGTACGTGCAAATTATACTACTGTTTACTTTTGTGGTGCTTGGAATTTTTCCTAATAAATCCTTCTTAAAATCTGTGGTTCCCCACACTCTCCAACAAGGAGCTTTCCTTTCTATTCAGCCCTTACCCACCTGACTTCTCCCCTCCTCGCCTCCTGCCTCCCTCTCCCACAGGCTCCAGCCAGATGCAGTTCTCACCTCCCAGAACCTTCTCTCCTCCTTCTCCTGGCAAAAACCACCCCACTCATCCGGAAAGCCTACCTGCCCCTGACGTTCTCCGCTCTCCCAGCCCTCTGTACCTTTCCGTCCTAGCACCAACCCTGGCAGACCTGGCATGTAGAGGAGTGTCCGTTTCCCATGTGGATCCCACCTTTCTGGGGGCAGAGCCTCCACCTGTCTGGTTCACTGCACAGGACCCCAGGCTGCATGGCCGGGCGCACTGCATTCAACTCTATTCCACTTGTTAACAAGCTGGGTGGCCCTGGGCAGTTTCACTTCACATCTCTGAGCCTCAGGCCATCTTTTCTCATCTGTGAAGAGGGACGATAATAAGAATGCCAGCCTGTTAGGCTGTAAGAATCTATTCACAGTGCTTAGACCATGTCTAGCATAATAAACATTAACCAGAGTCGGGCAGTGTGCCTGGCACAGCATGAACTCCATAAATGTTGGCTGAATGAAGGAATAAATCTCAGAACCTTTCCAAACTCCCTAATTCCTGGCTGGGAAGAGGAAGAGAAGCCACTGAGCACCGTTGGGATCTCAAGGCTTCTGTGGTTGGTTCCAAAGGGTGGAGAGCGCCACCTTGTGGCCATCTTGGGAAACACACATCCAGAAACACAAACCTAGAAACACATACACACCACCTGAGACAGAGCGTGCGCGCGTGCACACACACACACAGCCTGAGAGCAGATCCTGAGGATAAATTCTGGCCTCCCCACTGAGGCCTTCCTCCGCCCAGCAGTACACAGGCGAGCTCCTCCGAAGACCGTCGGGGTTCCCCAGCCCCGTGAGCTCCCATAAGGACTGGTCCTCCCGGTCAGCACTTAGAGCTCTGTCCTGGGCTTGCAGCCACAAACAGTGCAAACAGCTGGGAAAACAACAGAGGCTCGGCGCTGGCTGCCTGGATCTAAGGTCCAGCCTAGCCATATTACCCACTATGTGACCTGCACCAAGGTCCCTAACTTCTCTGGGCCTCTGTCAAACGGTGATAATAGCAGTGCCTACCTTATAGGGCAGCTGTGAGGATAAAATGAATTCAATCATAAAGCACAGAGCAGCCCTGGCATACAGTTAAATGTTCAATAATCATTAATTACTGGTGTTATTATTACTAAAAATATTATTAGTCCACAATGAGCCAGGCCTCTCCCCAGTAGAGATCAAGCCCCAGATTCACCTCCCCAACAGAACCGAGCACATGGCAGGCATGAATATATACGCCAGAAGCCTTTGCTTCTTTCACTTCATTCATTCCCTTGTTCTCACCACATTCCCATCTAGCACAAGGACTTGGCCCAGGCTGTTCCCTCTGCCTACACCACTTCCCCAGCCCCTGTGACTGACCCACCCCACACCCCAGTGGAGTCCTGTGACAGCCTCGCATGGCACAGGCTCCCTGTCCTGCCCCAGGCATCTCCGTCTGTAATGATATACTCAGGTGGTTATATACTTAGCACCCATCTCCCCCAGGGCTGGGCACCACGTGAGTGGCAGGGACGGGGCTAGCACAGAAGGGGCACCCTGTGAAGGTGGATTCACCTACATAGAGCTCGACCTCCCCGCACCCTTGCACATGCTGCTCCCTCTGCCAAGAACACCCTTCCCATTCCAGGCAGGGTCAGGTCCCCACCCACTCTGAGCCTTCACTGTCTGCAAACACATCTGCCTCCCTCCCTGGACTGGCAGTCCCAGGAGGGCAGTGCCAAGATAGTCTGGTCACCGCTATGTCCCCAGCACCACCCAGCCCAAAGGTACAGAAGAGGGGCTCAGAGGCCACGCACAGTGGCTCATGCCTGTAATCCTAGCACTTTGGGAGGCCAACGCGGGCAGATCACCTGAGGCCAAGAGTTTGAGGCCAGCCTGACCAACAGGGCAAAACCCCTTCTCTACTAAAAATACAAAAATTAGCCGGACATGGTGGCATGTGCCTGTAATCCCAGCTATTTGGGAGGCTGAGGAAGGAGAATGGCTTGAACCCAGGAGGAGGAAGCTGCAGTGAGCCAAGATCGCACCACGGCACTCCAGTCTGGGCGACAGAGTAAGACTCTGTCGCAAAAAAAAATGAATAAATACATGGTAGGCAAAGGACAGTCATCCTCCCCACAGGGCCAAGCATGGGCCCTGCAGTGCATGATGGGAGGGCTCCAAGGCTCCCACCCGCCCCAGCTGCCCACCCCTCCGAGACTCACTGCTCCCGCAGGCGCCAGATCTCACTCTCCCGGGTGTCCCGAGTGTTCTGGCCGTCCAGCCCTTGCAGGCGGCCCAGTTCCTCCTTCAGTGACCGGATGATGCCCTGCAGAACCACAGGGTCTGGCTTGCCCTGGTACGGGAGGGGCAGCGGGTAGTGAATCCTGAGGAGGGGGGATTAGAACCATGGCATCTCAGAGGCCAAGAATGCACCTGAGGGTAAACACCAGCCTCTAAGAGCCACAGAATGCGAAAACACACAATTCCAAAAACTGCACCATCCTAGGGGCTTATGAGCACATCCTCAAGGCCCCTTCCTGTCCCCAGACCCCTTGTTCCAGTCACCACCTCTGAAAGTCTCTTATATAACAATTTGGAAACCACTGGGATTGGCAGCCCTGGTGTAGTCTGGGGGAACTTCCTTGTCGCATACTGCTGATGAAGGGAACGCTGGTATCATGTTACTTGCAGCCAAACACAATCCTAATTCAGATGCCACAGTGGGGGATTCTGGTTGGCCTGGCCTGGGTGACCCTGGCTTGGCTGGGGAAAGGTGGGCCATTGTGATTAACAGCCTCATGAGATGCTATTCACAGAGGATTGGTAACTTCCCACTAAGAAATCCAGTGGTTACCAACACATGGGGCAGACACGGTCACCCAGCTACACAACTGCCATTCCCAACTCCCTTGCTGCCTCCCCCTATAAAGGCTAGAAAGCCAGATATTCATTTTCCCAGCATCCCTTGCATGTGACCACTTCTGGCCACATATTACAGGAAATCTGTTGGGAGTCTTCTGGGAACACGTTTCTTTTCCTGATGAAAACAGCAGATGCAATTAATAAACTTAGCCCTGTCCCTCTTCTTCCTGCTTTGATATAGATGCAATGACTGGGGGATCCAGCAGCTATTTTGTGGCCATGAAGAGATAAAGATGAAGTCAAAAGGCCAAGCCGGGCGCGGTGGCTCATGCCTGTAATCCCAGTGCTTTTGAGAGGCTGAGGCGGGAAGATCACTTAAGACCAGGAGTTCGAGATCAGCCTGGGCAACATGACGAAACCCCATCTCTACTAAAAATACAAAAATTGGCCGGGCGCGGTGGCTCATGCCTGTAATCCCAGCACTTTGGGAGGCCGAGGCGGGTGGATCACGAGGT
>NW_012101488.1:1963136-1966411 GCF_000951045.1 Mandrillus leucophaeus | reverse complement strand
GCTACTCTGGAGGTTGAGGCACAAGAATTGCTTGAACCTGGGAGGTAGATGTTGCAGTGAGCCGAGATCGCACCACTGCACTCCAACCTGGGTGACCCAGTGAGACACCGTCTCAAAAAAAAAAAAAAAAAAAAAAAAAAAAAGCCAACACATTAACAATGGTAAAGGGGAAAAAAAAAAAGAAAGAGCTTGAGTCCCTAGTGAACTGTTGCACAGGTGGCAGCCAACCTACCTAGACATCTTGTTATGTGATGCATTGTTTGTTTAGGATACTGGTGATGGTTATTCTGCTACTTGTAACCAAACACAATACTAAATGATACAAATCCCAACAGGTGAGATTCCCAAGGCAAGGCTTAACCAATGTCACCTTGCCTGGGTGCCAGGACTTCCTAAGATCCACCCACACGCTCTCCCACCCGCCTACCAGCCTGGCCCTGGAGCCAGTCCCTTCTCCCCACCTGTCAAACTCCACAGAGTAGATGAGGATCAGGTAGCGCTTGGAGTTGAGCTGGGCCGATCTGGGGGCCAAGGAGCCTGGGCGGCCCCCCATCTTGCGGTTCCGCAGGGACTCCAGGTCTGTGTAGGTCAGCAGGTCCAGGGTGACTGACTCACTACTCTGTCAGGAGAGGAGAGGAGGAGCTGCCACGGCACCCGCCACCACCACACTGAGGGCACCTAGCACACACCTGGGCCACAGCCCTTCCTGTTCTCTAGGCGGGCTAGCATTTCCTACGCGAAGGCTGGCGATCAACATGGCCCTGTCCCAGGGCAGACACAAGGACTTCATCAAAGGGAGAAACCAGAAAGAACCTAAATGCTCAACCACAGAGAACAGCTTAGACCTGTGACTCTCCGAGTGCTGTCTCCAGATCCCTGGGGGGGGTCCCCGAGACCCTTTAGGGGATGTCCACTGAGATCAAAGCTACTTTCATAATAATACAAAGATGTCATTTGTCTTTGGCACTGTGTTGACATGTGTGCAAATGGTACAAAAGCAATGGTGGGAAAAACTGCTGGTGCCTTAGCAGAAACCAAGCTCCTGGCACCGAATGACACTGGAGGTTACTGTATCTCCCCAGTCTCAGCGGGGAGCTGGGCAAGAGAAATAAACAAACAAGTAAATAAGCAAATCAACCATAAAACACAGGAAATGAAACATCGGAATGTTCTCGATGAAGCAGTAAAAATTATTAATTTTATTGAATCCAGCTCCTAGAGGACACATCTCTTCATTATGTTGTGCAAGAAAATGGGAAGTACACATCAAGTACTTCTGTGCACGCCAAAGTATGACGATGGTCTCAGGAAAAAGCGATTCTGCATCTGAGTTTTGAGCTAAATTAGCCGTTTTTCATGGAACACGATTTTTACTTGAAAAAAAAAAAAAAAAACTACTGACAGACAAAACTATGGTTATTTAGACTTGGGCTATCTGGCAGACATTTTCTCAAAAATGAACAAAGTGAGCTTGTCACTTCAAGAGAAACAGCTAACAGAATGTCTTGCCAATAACAAAATTCAAGCTTTCCACTTAAAATTAGAATTTTGGAAAACCTGTACCTTCCACTGGGTGTTTGATAGCTTCTTGGTGTTCACAGACTTTCCTGGGGAGATCGGTGAGGATATTAACAAATGTGATTTCTGGATACTGTATAAGGCAATGTGTCAACATTTGAAAAATCTGCGCAACTTAGTGAACCAAGATTTTCCAAATGACCAATGCATGATGTTACAAAGTCATCCAAAGGTAAAAAAAGATCCATGCAAAATGCAAGATAAGTCAGTGGAATTTAAGGTAACAATACAAAAAGTTCACTGATGAGGATGCAGATTCCACACTGCAACTAACCTTCAAGAAACTATCGCTTGTCCAGGCGGGCGCAGTGGCTCACACCTGTAATCCCAGCACTTTGGGAGGTCGAGGCAGGTGGATCACTCGACGCCAGGAAGTCAAGACCAGCCTGGCCAAGATGGCAAAACCCCATGTCTACTAAAAATACAAAATTAGCCGGGCATGATGGCACATGCCTGTAATTCCAGCTACTCGGGAGGCTGAAGGACAAGAATTGCTTGAACCCGGGAGGCAGAGGTTGCAATGAGCCACTATCGTGCCACTGCACTCAAGCCTGGGCGACAGAAACGGTGTCTCAAAAAAATAAATAAATAAATACAAAAATTAGCCGGGCATGGTGGGCACGCCTATAGTCCCAGCTACTTGGGAGGCTGAGGCATGAGAATCACTTGAACCCAAGAGGCGGAGGTTGTAGTGAGCTAAGACTGTGCCACTGAGTCTGGGCAACCGAGAAAAACTCTGCCTCAAAAAAAAAGAAAAAGAAAGAAAGAAAAAAGATATCTAAATACCACTCAACCCCGTCACTCTAAGTTCTAACCTTCTTTTTTTCCCCCGATTATTACTTTTTAGGTTGGGCACTGTGGTTCATGCCTGTAATTGCAACACTTTGGGAGGCCAAGGTGGGTGGATCACCTGATGTCAGGAGTTCCAGACCAGCCTAGTCAACATGGTGAAACCCCATCTCTACTAAAAACACAATAAATTAGCCAGGCATGGTGGCATGCACCTGTAATTCCAGCTACTCAGGAGGCTGAGGCAGGAGAATCGCTTGAACCTGGGAGGCGGAGGTTGCAGTGAGCTGAGATCTCACCACTGCACTCCAGCCTGGGCAACAAGAGCGAGACTCCATCTCAAAAAAACAAATAAACAAACAAACAAAAACAAGCAGGTTGCAGAATACCTTGGAAAATAGATAAACTATATATAATTACAGGTCTGCAAATACATACACATACACACACACACACACACACACACATACACGCAGGTATTTGGAAACAGAGACATGGAGAAATGGCTGGAGTGATTTTCACCGAAATATTAACAGAAGCGAGTATTAGGGATGGAGTGATTTTTACTTTCTTGTTTGTATTTCTCTGTGACCTGAATTTTCTACATGAGAATAACTATCATTAAATTCAAAATGAACCATTTACATTTGGCAAAAGAAGAAAACGATCGCCCTCTTCCCACGATGAAAGAAGAGGTAGAGGGTCTGACACACATCAGTTGGGCATCAACCCCCCAGGAACCTGGAAGACAGAACCCCCCTCCCACCCGCACCCGCCACCCCGGGCCCTACCTGAGTGAGGGCTGACTCCAGCATATGACAGAAGATGTTGAATTGTTTGAAGTTCCCTGTCTTGTGAGTCAAATCTTCAATGACTGGGTGGGGAGAAAAGTCTCTCCTGAGGTCTGA
>NW_012101488.1:1959961-1961556 GCF_000951045.1 Mandrillus leucophaeus | reverse complement strand
GAGCCTTCCGCAGATAAATGAATAGTCCCACCTTTTGCAAGTTCATTTCAGGGGCTCCCAAATTACCACCCGCCAGGCCCATCCATAGATCTCTTTTCTCAGAGGCCCAAGGGCAATGGCCTGGGCCCTAGACATCCTGACAGACACCTCTCTCTAGATCACAGCTCTTAACTTCATTTGGGAGAACAGTGCTTTGGAAGGGCTGAGGAATTCGAGGACCCCCTTCCCCTGGAAAAGTCACACTCTGGCAATTGTGCTTTCATTCTCTGGTGGTTCATAAGTCCAGGTTAATAATTTCTATCTCGGCCGGATGCAGTGGCTCCCAGCACTTTTGAGAGGCCAAGGCGGGCACATCATTTGAGGTCAGGAGCTTGAGACCGGCCTCGCCAACATGGTGAAACCTCGTCTCCACTAAAAATACAAAAATTAGCTGGGCGTGGTGGCAGGCACCTGGAATCCCAGCTGCTCGGGAGGCTGAGACGGGAGAATCGCTTGAACCCATGAGGCGGAGGTTGCTGCACGCCGTCGTGCCCTTGCACTCCAGCCTGGGTGACAGAGCAAGATTCTGTCTCAGAAAAAAAAAACAAATAAATAAAAAATAATAATCTCAATCTCGCTGCAAACAAATTGCTGCACGTTTCAACATATCCCACATCCCCTGATCCCAACGCAGTGAGTGGCAGAGCTGGCCCCGCCCCACTGGGTGTCCTAAACCCCGCCCATCAACCCGACCCCCTACGGCTCCCAGAACCAATCAGCGGCGACGCCGCCGGGTTACCAAGGCGTAGGAGGCACCCACGCAACTGAACACCTGAGGAGCCGCACAGCATCACCGCCCCCACTTGTGGTCCCCAACTCCCGGGAGGAGACCGCACAGAGGAAGGGGGCGCGCCACACCGCATCCCCGCCGCCAACTCCCCCTTCCCCACTGCCCGGCAGAAACCCCCCATATCCACCCCGCGAAGACCAGCCCCTTTCGGCATCCCACGGCCTTATCCTTAGCCCCCACCCCGCCCTCATCCCAGACATTGAGCCCCCGAATACTCTGCCTAAACTCAATTCCCCTTGCACACTTACACCTCTCTCACCTCCACAAACTTCACCGGCTGCCCGGCCCCATCCCCTCCTCTAGGCATATCCTAAGCGCTCAGTAACTGCTGATGGAATAAATCCCACACCCGTGCCCGCTCCACACGACCTCCTTGACCCCAGCTGCCCGTCACTTGTCCCACAGATGGCCAGGGAATTCTGGGCTCCCTCTCCCCTCTTCTCTGCAGAACCTCCCACTCCACATATTCCAGCCCAACCCTCATGCTACATTCCCCAGAAACCAGCCCCCTCTTTCCCGTCCAAAGCCCCTTCATTCCATCCTGCTCTCCCAGATTTGGGGGCAGGGAGGCAGCCGCACTCTCCTCCCTACACCAGCCAACCACGGTCTCCTAGGGCTCCCGCATATTGAACTTCAATGCACCCCATTATTCCACCTGCATTCTTCCCGCATATTTGCTCAAGGTTCTGCTCCACACACCCCACTTTCAGCCTGTATTCCATCACCTCCATATTTCACCTGCATTCTGTTCCCTCTCAAATTGCTT
>NW_012101488.1:1955818-1957520 GCF_000951045.1 Mandrillus leucophaeus | reverse complement strand
CAGAAGCGAGTATTAGGGATGGAGTGATTTTTACTTTCTTGTTTGTATTTCTCTGTGACCTGAATTTTCTACATGAGAATAACTATCATTAAATTCAAAATGAACCATTTACATTTGGCAAAAGAAGAAAACGATCGCTCTCTTCCCACGATGAAAGAAGAGGTAGAGGGTCTGACACACATCAGTTGGGCATCAACCCCCCAGGAACCTGGAAGACAGAACCCCCCTCCCACCCGCACCCGCCACCCCGGGCCCTACCTGAGTGAGGGCTGACTCCAGCATATGACAGAAGATGTTGAATTGTTTGAAGTTCCCTGTCTTGTGAGTCAAATCTTCAATGACTGGGTGGGGAGAAAAGTCTCTCCTGAGGTCTGACGGCTTGCCCAGCCCCAGGGCAAGGCATCTAAGCTCTCCAATTCTACCCAACTCCAGTGTCTCTGGCTTGAGCACCAAGACCTACATCCCTCCCCACACTGGAGAGCTTCTGGAGCTAAATTCTGCTCTCTGGTGGGTTTTATAACCACATAGAAGAGGCGGGTGGGCAGGATTCAGGGTGGCCTCATCTTCTGGGAGAAGCTGATCCCAGGAGAGGAAACGTGAGCCCACCCCAGGCAGGCACACTCACAGCCAGCATCGAACTCGCCCCGCCACTGGTCAGCCGTCATCCGGTCCTCCACCTCCAGCTCCAGCACCTGCCCAGAAACCATCACCCGCACGGCATGCTCCACACCCCGGAAGACGTAGTCCACCTGCAGGCCGGCCGGCTGGTCCATGGTCAAGGTTGCTGGAGAAGGGGATGAGAGAGAAATCCAGAGGAGCTGAGAGCCCAGGCTCACGAGTTGGAAGGCCAGGCCTCATATCCTGGCTCCATCATTTACCAGCTGTGGCATCCTGGGAAAGCGAATTCACCTCTCTGTGCCTCAGTTTCCTCATCTGGAAAATGGGTATAACAATGGCACCAACCTCCTGGACTTATTGTGAGGATTACACTGGGCAATATGTATAAAAGCTCTTGGTACTAAGACCTGCACGCTGCTGTGTCCAATACATGCTGGATACTAGAAATACATGATTGCCAAGCCAGGCGCGGTGGCTGACAGCTGGTATCCCAGCACTTTGGGAGGCTGAGGCAGGAGGATCGCTTGAGCTCAAGAGTTCAAGACCAGCCTGGGCAATGTGGTGAAACCCCACCTCTACTAAAAATACAAAAAAATTGCCAGGTGTGGTGGTGTGTGCCTGTGGTCCCAGCTACTTGGGAGGCTGGAGGCAGAGGTTGCAGTGAGCTGTGATCTTGCCACTGCACTCCAGTCTGGGTGACAGAGTGAGACCCCAACTCAGTTAAGAAAAGAAAGAAAAGAAATAAAGAAATATATGATTGCCAACAAAAGGATCATGATTAATATTAGCATTACTTTATTAAGTCTTATAATCATTATATATTTATTATTCATTCATTCATTCATTCATTCATTCATTCATTCAGCAAACATTGCGGAGAAAAGTCAAGCTGGAAAGAGGGATGGGGGTATTGGAGTAGGATGAGCCAAGCTTTTAAAAGGGGGTCAGAGCAGGCCAGGTGCAGTGGCTCACGCCTGTAATCCCAGTACTTTGGGAGGCTGAGGCGGGTGGATCATGAGGTCAGGAGTTCTAGACCAGCCTGGTCAACAATGATGAAACCCCATCTCTACTAAAAATACAAAAA
>NW_012101488.1:1945813-1953808 GCF_000951045.1 Mandrillus leucophaeus | reverse complement strand
GGACCCTGAGCCCTCTCTCCCCTCCCACCGCTGACCCTGTCCCTCTACCTGCATCCTCCATCCTTGCTTCGGAATGACCAGTGGTTCATCCTGGTGGCTGATTTCATTCCAGTCCTGAGCCTCTCCCAGCTAGCTCCTCTTCTCAGCCTCTGCCTCCTTCCTGACCTCACGCATCCCAGCGGTGCCTTCGAGGCCCCGCCCTCACCAACCCATGACGTCACCACCCCATCCCTGCGAGCACTGTGCGGCTGCCCCCCAGACCCCATCCTGGCCCACACACCTGACCCAGTTCTCGGGCCTCATGACATCACGGCGCCGGCACACTTAAACTGAGTGTTTCAGCCCCCAGTTCTCTCCCTCTCATCATTCACTAGGATGACCCCTTTCCCCTCCAGTGTTACATCACCACCCCTGGCTCCACCTTCCAAATGGCTCTCCCCGGATAGCTCACAGATTTCACAGCTCTTACCCCGGGGCTGGAGCTGAAAACTCTCCACGCTGCGCTCACCAAAGACAAATTTACATCACTACCTCCCATACCAGACATGGGCAAATCACTGCCCTTGGCAGCCCCCACCTGATGGCTGTTTCCCCACACTCTGCAGCTCCCCACCACCACCAACACATATTCCAGCCCAGTCATACCCTAGCTGGGCTCTCCCCTGCAGCAGACCTCCGCCCCACATTCTCACACGTGGCCTGGCCTGGATGACCCCCTTCCCGATCCCATTCTGACCTCACCTCCCCACCACGTGGGTGAATTGAGGCTGGATAGAACTCCCCCTTCACTGCCCCAGAATACAGACCAAAGCCTTCCACATTGTCCCCAGGGAATGTAGAGACAGAAAAGCCCTCTGGGGAACCAAGCAATGAAATCTCTACAGCGTACACTGCGGCACCCCAGTTCCCCCTGGGGCATCCAGACTCCCTCTCCCTCTGTCTCTCAAAGGCGTTTTGCCTTAGATAAGAACCATGCACACTTAATAACCCAATGAATGACTCACCCTAAATTCTGCTCTCTGCTGGGTATTATGACCATCCCCATTATACAGAGGATAAAACTGAGGCTTGTCTAGGATCCCACAAAGAAGGACAGAAACATTCGTCCTCCTTCCCCTTACCCAGCTGCCCTTCCCTGACCACCTCCTGTTTCCTCCCAGAACTAACCCAAATGCGGCCTCACACCTTAAGCATAGCACATGCTGCACACTGGGTACTTCTGCGTTCAGATTCCAGCTGCCTTTATCCTTCGTGTGTCCTTGGGCAAAGCACTTGCCCTCTCTGGGTCTTCCCCCATCAGTAAAGTGGGATAATAAGAGCTCCCACCTTACAGGGTTGCTGTGGAATTAAACTATTTAATGTATATAAGGTGCTTCAAACAGTGTCTGGCACTCCCTGTTACCATCTGTGTGATCTGTTGATTATGTGACAGACCAGGAGCCTGTGAGGGGCAGAGCCATTTTAATCCATCTTGTATCTTCAGGGACTGCTTGTGAATTTAATGGGAGATGCCAGGAAATGGGGTTCTAGGCACTGGGGATACAGCCCAGGTTTTCTCCCCTCAGCTCATTCCCTGTCCTCCTCCAGGTCTCAGCTCCAATCCCCTCTCCTGCACTGCAGGAAGCCCTCCCTGACTCCCAGGCTGGGCCAGGAGGTGTCTCAATCACCACGGTGGCCCCAGCAAACTCCGAACCAGCTAACAGTGTTTCCCACAGTGATGGCCAGGGAACATAATCCTTACCACAAGTGCTTCTGAAGATGCAGCTTCCTAGGTCGGGTCCCAACCATACACAAGCAGAAACCCTGGGGGTGGGCCCAGGAATCTGCATTTCCTCCCAATTCCTTCAGACACTAAAGGCTCCTTCTGCCCTTGGGTGCCACAATCTGTCCAGTTTATTCCCCCACCTCTGACCCCACCACCCCACACAGGACCCTCCTAGTTCAGCAACCCCGCCCCATATCACCCTCACCAAGGATGGTGAGGATGGTACAGGAGAAGCAACACGTTTTAAACACCATGTGCTCTTCCAGGTGCCAGGTTCCATATTCACATGGAGTCAGACACACTAGTGGGGAGGTCCAAAAAGCCCCGTGGATATAAACCAACAATAATTGATGTGAGGGCCAGGCGCGGTGGCTCATGCCTGTAATCCCAACACTTTGGGAGGCTGAGAAGGGCAGATCACTTGAGGTCAGGAGTTTGAAACCAGTCTGACCAAGATAGTGAAACGGCATCTTTACTAAAATTACAAAAAATAGCCAGGCGTGGTGATGAACACCTGTAGTTCCAGCAACTTGGGAGGCTGAAACAGGAGAATCACTCGAACCTGGGAGGTGTAGGTTGAGTGAGCTGAGATGGTGCCACTGCACTCCAGCCTGGGTGACAGAGGGAGACTCCATCTCAAAAAATAATAATAAGCTGGGCGTGGTGGCTCACGCCTGCAATGCCAGCACTTTGGGAGGCCGAGACGGGCGGATCACGAGGTCAGGAGATCAAGACCATCCTGGCTAACACGGTGAAACTCCGTCTCTACTAAAAATACAAAACATTAGCCGGGCATGGTGGCAGGTGCCTGTTGTCCCAGCTACTCAGGAGGGTGAGGCAGGAGAATGGTGTGAACCTGGGAGGCAGAGCTTGCAGTGAGCTGAGATCACACCATTGCACTCCAGCCTGGGTGACAGAGCGAGACTCCATCTCAAAAAAAAAAAGTAATAATAATAATAATAATAGGCCCGGTGCTGTGGCTCACACCTGTAATCCCAGCACTTTAGGAGGCTGAGCTGGGCGGATCAACTGAGGTCAGGAGTTCGAGACCACCCTGGCCAACGTGGCAAAACCCCATCTCTACTAAAAATGTAAAAATGAGCTGGGCATGGTGGCATACACCTGTAATCCCAGCCAGTTGGGAGGCTGAGGCAGGAGAATCACTTGAACCCAGGAAGTGGAGGCTACCGTGAGCTGAGACTGCACCACTGCACTCGAGCCTGGGTGACCGAGCAAGAGTCTGTCTCAAAAATAATACTAATAATCATCTATGTCAGGTAGTTGTGTTATGAACAAAAATAAAACCAAGTGAGGGGCCACACGGTGACAGGAGTTATTTTAGCTTGAGTAGTCAGCAAATGCCTGGCTGTGAAGCTGACATCTGAACGGAGACCTGAAAGAGGCGTGGGAGAAGCCACGCAGACACCTGAGAAGACCTGATTGAGAAGGAGAGGACAGCGAGTACAAAGGCCCTGAGGTGGCAGTGCGTTCGGGGACAGCGAGTACAAAGGCCCTGAGGTGGCAGTGCGTTCAGGGACAGCGAGTACAAAGGCCCTGAGATGGCAATGTGTTCGTTATGTTCAAAGGACAGCAAGGAGGCCAGGGTGGCTGCAGCAGAGTGAGCCAGGGGACTGAGAGAGGTGATGGGAGTTGAGGGGAGGGAGGAGGAGGAAACCAATAGGTCGGGGCCTCGTGGATATGGTGAAGACTTCTGCAGTGTAAGGTGGGAGCCAGGACAGGATTTGAAAGGAGGAGCAACCTGACCTGACTTCTGTTCTACTAGGATCCTCCTAACAGTGAGAGGCAGGGAGCCCACCTGGAAGGCCACTGCAACAGACCAGATAAGAGCAGGGGACAACTTAGGCCAGAGTGGTAGCAAAGGAGCCGGTGAGGCGTGGTTGGATTCTGCATGTGTTTTGAAAACAGAGCTAATGCGATCTGCTAGACCATATATAAGTGAGACAAAAGGGAGGAATGAAGAACACTCCAAGCTAGGCGGGCACCATGGCTCACACCTGTAATCCCAACACTGCGGGAGGCTGAGGCGAGTGGATCGCCTGAGGTCAGGAGTTCGAGACCAGCCTGGCCAACTTAGTGAAACCCCTTCTCTACTAAAAATACAAACAATTGGCAGGCGCCTGTAATTCCCTTGAACCCGGGAGGCGGAGGTTGCAGTGAGCCGAGATAGCGCCATTGCACTCCAGCCTGGGCAACAAGAGCAAAACTCTGTCTCAAAACAAAGAGAACACTCCAAGCTTCTTGATCTTAGTACCTGGCAGGATGAATGTGCCATCAACTGGGTTTGGAGGTTGAAAGGAAGAAACCTCAAGTTTGGTTTGAGACAAGTTTATGTCTGAATGTCAGATGAACTTCCAAATAGAGAAGAGTCGGCCACGATATGAGTCTGGAGTTCAGGGCAGAGATCCAGGCTGGAAATACACAGCTGGGAGTTCTCATTAGATAAAGAGGGTGAAGCTAGCCAATGGTATAGAAAGAGATGAGGTCATTCTACCGATGATGAAGCTGAGGCACAGAAGGGTTAAACAACTCACCCAAAGCCGGCAGAGCCAGGATTCAAATTCGGGATTCAACCCGACGCCACAGCCCACACTCTTAACCATCAGTAGAGTAAGTTTAAGAGTTAATTCACCTAAAACACTTGGCAGGTGCACAGCATGTAGTAAACGCCACAGGCATAATAGGGCTTCATATCTCTTTAAAGTACATCCTTATCCCTGGAGGTCTCCTTCCCTCCCTTCCTCAAGATTGCTTCTTCCCACGACTTTCACCCAAATCAAAGCTTGTAAATCACAGTGCGCTGTAATGACCCCCTGCCTTAAAACCTCCTACTAAATCGCCACGCTGCATTTCAAGGGCATCTGTATATTCTACCATCTGCTGTCTCCTGCTTTACAACTTTCCCCATTGAAGACCCTCCTGCGATATACAGATCACCCCCAACTCACACGCTGCGCTCAGTCTCACAACACCTCAATCAAGCACCTACCCTTGTTAAAGGGCACCCTCCCTCCTGATTCCGACAAGGCCGGGTCAGCTGCCCACCGCAGGCCACTCTCCCCAGAGAGAACCCCCTCCCCTCCCCCCAAGACCTCCACCACGGCCCGCGCACCCGCCACTCCGGCTGCCTCTCACCTTCTCCACTGGCAACCCTCCTCGCGAGCGGTTCAACTGACGAAGCTCCAGCCCCGCCCCAGGATCCTGCGTTCTCGCTTCTGATTGGTCATGGCTTACAAGCAGCCAAGTTTCCATTAGCCAAAAGAGACACCCGTCACTCTGTCCCGCCCCAGAGGAGAACCCGCCCTCCAAAGCTTCCAATTGGCTAACTTGGAAGAGGAGTTCCGAACCATTTTGAGGGAAGCACCTACCGTCGGGCTCTTCTCTAATCACTACTGGTTAATAATGCTGCCAGTCATACAAAAGGGTTGTTCCCCAGAGTGGAAGGGAAAGAATCCCGGAAGCAGCCCCTTGGCTCCGCTTATTACCCGCTAAGGGAGGGTAGGCCGCGCCCACGTGGTGGGGAGGGCCTGGAAGGGAGAGCCGGGTGTGCACGCGCCTGGGGAGATAGTGGCCGCGGCTCCGGAAACTGGGGAGTGGTCTCAGCATAAAGACAGGTTGAGATTTGTCATCGCTCGGTGCATTCCAAACCTGCACTAAGCATTTTGCAGGCCTTGGCTTGTTTAAACTTTATAATTAGCCCTGCAGAGTTGTTATGATTTCGATTTTACCACTAAGAAAACTGTCTCAGAGGGGTACAGCCACTAGCCCGGGATCACTCGGCTTTTGAACGACCCATATTTTAAACCAATCAGTCATGAACTGGAAGGATCCAGCTAAAGGAACTGAGCGCGGGGATGGGGGAGGAGAGCCCTCTTTAAGAAAGGAAAACAAAGTTTAAAGAAAAAAAAATACTGTATGATATGAAAGTTTACTTAGAATATGAAATAATAACAAATTACATATTTAAAAGAGCCAAATACCACAAACATTGCAAAATCCCAAAGGATAACGTAATGTTTTTATTAATTTTCTGCCTGACACAACTGTGTGACGTTTCCTACTTTTTCAGCTGCATGTTTCACAATATCCTTGTCTACAAAGAGAAAAGTAAGTTATCTTTCCTCTAGTGTGGTTGATGGAACTTTTTAAAAATTCATTATAATTTAGAACAAGTTTCAGCTTCACAAATCAGTATTGGTAATGTTATCTAAATCTTTTGCAAATCTAAAAAAACTTTTAACCTGGCGTGGTGGCTCACGCCTGTAATCCCAGCACTTTGGGATTTGCCGCGGCAGGTGAATCACGAGGTCAGGAGTTCGAGACCAGCCTGACCAACATGGTGAAACCCTGTCTCTATTAAAAATACAAAAAAATTAGTTGGGTGCAGTGGCGAATGCCTGTAATCCCAGCTACTCAGGAGACTGAGGCAGGAGAATCGCTTGAACTCGGGAGGCGGAGGTTGCAGTAAGCCAAGATCATGCCACTGCACGCCAGCCTGGGCAACAGAGTGAGATGCCATCTCAAAAAAAAAAAAAAGAAAAGAAAAGAAAAAGGAAAACTTTCATAAAGTTTCGTTCATATATTAACTATGTTTTGGAAAATGTTTCCACAGACTAACTTCTGCCTCAATCCTTTCAATTTTTTGTTTGTTGGTTTGTTGGTTTGTTTGTTTGTTTGTTTAGACAGGGTCTCACTTCATCGCCAGGCTGGAGAGCTGTGGGATGTTCATGGCTTACTGCAGCCTTGAACTCCTGAGCTGAAGTGATCCTCCTGCCTTACCCTCCCAGGTAGCTGGTACTACAGGCACACGCCATCAAGTCTGGCTAATTTTTTTAAATTTGTTTTTAGTAGAAATGGGGTTTCACTATGTTGCCCAGGTTGGTCTCGAACTCTTGAGCTCAAGCAATCCTCCCACCTCAGCCTCCCAAAATGCTGGGATTACAGGTGTGAGCCACCACGCACGCTTCCTTTCAATTCTTGACACTTCTGTTACACAGATGCTTCTCGAATGAGCAGCTAAAAGACACATTTATGCCATTAGTAGGCTGTGGCCTCGCATCTAGTGAGTTAGTACCTTACACAATGGAAGCACTCCGGGAAGCCATTTCTACACCGTGACAACTAATCAGGTGGTTTAAGTACCCAAGAAGTATCTATGACCCACATAAAAATATCCCTCTAAGCCCAATCTTAATGTATTCTCACTTCACCTTCCCCTCAGCTAAATCCCATAAATGCCTGCACTCCAGCCTGAGTGACAGAGCAAGACTCTGTCTCTAAGAAAATAATTAATAAATAAATAACATTTTTTTAAAAAAAAGAACATGGATTAGAATCTCAAGGCTTTCCCTTACCAGCTGTGAGACCTCCCACAAGTCATGCCTCTTCTGGAAACTTCACTTTCTTCATCTGTAAGTGGAGTTCAATTCATTCCTTAACTTATTTCTTCACTCACTTGTCAGGCCATTTATTGGGCACCTGCTATGTTCCAGGCACTTTTCTGGGTGCTGGAGTAGAAACATCTGGTAACAAACAGGAAAAGATCATACCCTAGTGAAAGGAAAGCAGACAACAGCATATAGTAAAGAAATAGGCTGGGCGCGGTGGCTCACACCTGTAATCCCAACACTTTGGGAGGTCGAGGCAGGCGGATCAGCTGATGTCAGGAGTTCAAGACCAGCCTGGCCAACATGGCAAAACCCCGTCTCTACTAAAAATATAAAACTTAGCTGGGCATGGCGGTGCATGCCTGTAATCCCAGCTACTTGGGAGGCTGAAGCAGGAGAATCGCTTGAACCCAGGAGGCAGAGGTTGCAGTGAGCCAAGATCGGGCCACTACACTCCAGATTGGGCCACAGAGCGAGACTCCATCTCAAAAAAAGAAAAAAGAAAAAAAGAAATGTCCAGGTCTGGGGTGATAAGTGCTACATAGAAAATAAAGCAGAGTGAAGAGGCTGGAACCAGGGGTTGGAGGGGCAGGAAGGTATCTCAGAAAAGCTGACTTAGAGCAGATACCTGACGCAAGTGAATGAGTCACGAATTTTTTTATTCATCTATTTATTTTGGAGACGGAGTCTCACCCTGTCGCCCAGGCTGGAGTGCAGTGGCGCCCTGGCTCCCTGCACCCTCTGCCTCCCAAGGTCAAGCAATTCTCCTGCCTCAGCCTCCCGAGTAGCTGGGATTACAGGTGCCCACCATACAGCCCAGGTAAT
>NW_012101488.1:1940899-1945488 GCF_000951045.1 Mandrillus leucophaeus | reverse complement strand
TGGCGCAATCTCAGCTTACTGCAACCTCCACCTCCTGGGTTCAAGCAATTCTCCTGCCTCAGCCTCCCAAGTAGCTGGGACTACAGGCACACACCACCATGCCTGGCTAATTTTTGTATTTTCAGTAGAGACGGGGTTTCACCATGTTGGCCAGGCTACTCTCGAACTCCTGAGCTCATGTGATCCACCTGCCTTGGGCTCCCAAAGTGATGGGATTACAGATGTGAGGCACCGCTCCTGGCCAAGCCACCCTTGAGGGTACCAAGATGGCGCGTTCCAAGAAGATGAGACAGTGAGTACAAAGGCCCTGCGGTGGGAGCATGCCTGGTGTTTCTAAGAAACAGCAAGGACGTCAATATTGAGTGCATGGAGTGTGATAGAAGATGATGTCTGGGAGGATGCCTGAGACCAGGTTATATAAGGCCTTGTAGGCCCTTGTGAGGCCTTTTGTTTTACTCTGAGTGAGGTGGGAGCCATTGAAGGTATTAGGCAGAGAGGACATAATTTTACTCATGTCTTTTTTTTTTTGAGACAGGATCTCACTTTGTCACCCAGGCTGGAGTGCAGTGGCTCCATATCGGCTCACTGAAGCCTCAGCCTCCCTGGTTCAAGCGATCCTCCTGCCTCAACCCCCCAAGTAGAGCAGGATTACAGGCAGGTACCACCACACCTGGCTTACTTTTGTATTGTTAGTAGAGACGAGGTTTCGCCATGTTACCCAGACTGGTCTGGTGCCTGAGTTCAAGCAATTCACCCGCCTCTGCCTCCCAAAGTACTAGGATTACAAGGGTGAGCCCCACCGCCTGGCCTACTCATGTCTTAAATGATCATGATGGTGGCTGCATTAAGAATAGGCTGTTAGCTACTCGGAAGATTGAGGCAGGTGGATTGTTTGAGAACAGGAGTTCAACACTGCACTCCAGCCTGGGAAAGTGAGTGAGAACCGATCTCTAAAATTAAAAATTTAAATTAAAAAAACTTAGGCTGTTAAAATAATTTGGACATGGAAAACAGCCAGTTTCTCAGAAAGTTAAACAGAATGAATACATGACCCAGCAATTACACTCCTAGGTATATACCTGAGAATTAAAAGCTGGTATTCAAATACTTGTACGTGGATGTTCATAACAGCGTTATTCACAATCGCTAAAAGGTGGAAACAACCCAAATGTCCATAAATCGATGAGCAGATAAGTCCGGGCGCGGTGGCACGCCTGTAATCCCAGCACTTTAGGAGGCCGGGGCGGGCTGATCACCTGAGGTCAGAAGTTCAAGACCAGCATGGCCAACATGGCAAAACCATGTTAGTCTCTACTAAAAATACAAAATTAGCCAGGCGTGGAGGTGCATGCCTGTAATCCCAGCTACTCAGGAGGCTGAGGCAGGAGAATTGCTTGAATCCGGGACGTGGAGGTTGCGGTGAGCCAAGATCGTGCTACTGCACTCCAGCCTGGGTGACAGAGCAAGACTCCATCTCAAAAACAAAAGAAAAAGAGAAAATAAATAAAGTGCTGGTAGATGCTACAACATGGATAAAACCTTGAAAACATGATGCTAAGTGAAAGAAGCCAAACACAAAAGGTCACATAGTGTATGATTCCATTTATATGAAGTGTCCAGAAGAGGCAAGTCCATAGAGACAGAAAATAGTGTTGTGGTGCCAGGGGCTGGGGAAAGAAGCGAATGGGTAAACACTGCTTAATGGGTGTGAGGTCTCCTTTGGGGGTGATGAAATGTTTTGGAACTAGATGGAGGTGATGATTGCACAACATTATGAATGTACTAAACGCCGCTGAATTGCTCACTTTAAAATGGTTAATTTTCTGTTAATGTGAATTTCACCTCAATAAAAAAAATTTAAGCAACAGATTAAAAAAATCATTAGAATGAGAGGTGATGGTGGCTTCCACGAGGGTGGTGACAGCGGAGGTGGTGAGAAGTGGTTAGAATCTATTCTGAAGGTAGAGCTGACAGAATTTGCTGATGGATTGAGTGTTGGGAGGAAGAGAAAGAGAAGAGTCAAAAATGATTCTAAGTTTCCTGGAGTGCAATGGCGCGACCTCGGCTCACTGCAACCTCCGCCTCCCGGGTTCAAGCGATTCTCCTGCCTCAGCCTCCAGAGTAGCTGGGATTACAGGCGTCCGCCACCATGCCTGGCTAATTTTTTGCATTTTTAGTAGAGTCAGAGTTTCACCATGTTGGCCAGGCTTGTCTTGAACTCCTGACCTCAGGTGTTCCACCCACCTCAGCCTCCCAAAGTGCTGGAATTACAGGCGTGAGCCACCACGCCCAGCCAACTCTAAGGTTTTTGATCTGAAAAGATGCCAAGATGAGATTTCCATTTATTGAGATTAGATGAATTGCAGGTACGGGGCGACAGGAGGAGAACGTGAATCAGAAATTTGGTTTTGGACATGTTGAGGTACCCAGTAGACTTCCCAGTGGAAATGTTGAGAGTACGGGTGAATATGAGTCTGAGTTCAGGGATAAGATCCAACCTAGATTGATTGATTTGGGAGTCCATCACCAAAACAGTGAGTAAAGAGAGAAAGGAGAAGAGAATCAAGAACTGAGCCCTATGGCCGTCCAATGTTTAAAGACTCCAAGGACGGGGAGGACTGCAGAGGAGGAGCCACTGGGCCAGAAGGGAAGTCTTGAGAGTGGAGTGTCCTGGAAGCTAAGGGAGAAAATAAACCAAGGAGGAAGGCATGACTGTCAATGAGGAGGGAGTTCAAGTAGTATGAGGACAGGCCACTGGACGACGGGACTGAGCCACATAGCGGTCATTGGTAACATCACCAAGAGCTGATTTGGAGCTGGGCATGGTGGTTTGCACCCACCATTCCAGCTATTTGAGAGGCTGAGGAGGGAGGATCACTTGAACCTAGGAGTTCAAGACCAGCCTGGGAAACATAAGGAGACTCTGTCTCTACAAAACATTTTAAAAACAGCCAGGCGTGGTGGCACATGCCTGTAGTCTCAGCTACTCATGAGGCTGAGACAGGAGGATCAGTTGGCCCCAAGAGTTCAGGACCAGCCTGGGGGAAAAAAAAAAAAAACAGCTGATTTGGCAAAGTCACAGATTTGCAAGGAAAAGGAATCAGAGACGCAAGATGAGTACAAATACCTCTGATGACTGTGTTGTTTTATTTTATTTTATTATGTTATTTTTTGAGACAGAGTCTCACTTGGTTGCCCAGGCTGGAGTGCAGTGGCACGATCCCAGCTCACTGCAACCTCCACCTCCCGGGTTCAAGCCATCCTCCTGACTCAGCCTCCCGAGTAGCTGGGATTACAGGCGCCAGCCACCACACCCAGCTAATCTTTGTATTTTTAGTAGAGATGGGATTTCACCCATGTTGGCCGGGCTGGTCTTGAACTCCTGGCCTCAAGTGATCTACCAGCCCAGGCAACAATGCAAGATTCCATCTCAAAGAAAAAAAAAGAGAGAGAAAAGAAAAAGCAGGTTTGTATTAGAATGTGCTTTGATGCCAATGAGAATGCTCCAGGAGATACCGGGGAATTGATGGTACAGGAGAGAAAGCAGAGGTTTGCTTGACTGATGTCCCTGAGTAGGCGAGAGAGAAGGGGACCAAGTGTACACACATAGAAGTCGGCCTTGGCTGAGAGTGTTTCTGCAGTTAACATGAGAGAGGCAAACAATAGGTCACAGGTAGGTGGGTAGGTGGGTAGATGTGTTGAAAACCTGCGTAAGAGCCGGGTGCAGTGCTCACGCCTGTAATCCCACCACTTTGGGAGGCCGAGGCAGGTGGATCACAAGGTCAGGAAATCAAGACCATCCTGACCAACATGGTGAAACTCCATTTCTAATAAAATAAATAAAATAAAATAAAATAATAAAATAAAAATAAAAAATTAGCCGGGCGTGGTGGTGTGCACTTGTAGTATCAGCTACTCAGGAGGCTGAGGCAGGAGAATCGCTTGAAGCCGGGAGGTGGAGGTTGCAGTAAGCCGAGATTGCACCACTGCACTCCAGCCTGGGCGACAGAGTGAGACTCCATCTCAAAACAAAAAACAACAACAACAAAACAAACAAGCAACAACAACAAAAAAGAAAAAACAAGAAAACCTGAGGAAGTTTCCTAATGACTTCTCTTCTCTCTAGGAACTAGGAACAGGGTCAAGGGTGAGTGTGAGGATGGAGAAGAGGTGGGCAACGTTGGAGGAGGGAACCACAGGTAGGAAATAGATTCCCAGGAGGGTGGGAGAGTGAATAGACAGGATTGGGGTTGGCAGGCAGTCCCCAGTCCCCAGGCGAGTAATCGGGAAATTGTGGTGAGCTCAGTCTCACCACTGTATTATGTGTTTTTCTCCAGTCACACTCAGCAGGTGCAGGTGCAGAGTAGGAAAGACCTGGGTGACCACTGTGTGCCCTGCAGAAGTGCTGCTCTTGAGGATTCACATAAAAACCTAGCTGTTGGCCGGGTGCGGTGGCTCATGCCTGTAATCCCCACACTTCGGGAGGATCACTTGAGGTCAGGAGTTTGAGTTCAGCCTGGCCAATATGGCAAAACCCCGTCTCTACTAAAAATACAAAAATTAGATGGACATAGTGGTGCATACCTGTA
>NW_012101488.1:1934532-1935569 GCF_000951045.1 Mandrillus leucophaeus | reverse complement strand
ACACACACACACACACACACATATATATAATATTGAAGGGTTCATGTTGATAGCCTTATACACATACACACACACACACACACACGTCAGTTTGTGATAACTCTGGGTAGAGATGAAGACTGAGGAAACCCAGAGAAGCTAAGCTGATCTACATAAGAAAGTATTAAGGCTGGGTATGGTGGCTCAGGCTCAGGCCAGCACTTTGGGAGGCCGAGGCGTGTGGATCACTTGAGGTCAGGAGATCGAGATCAGCCTGGCCAACCTGGTGAAACCCCGTCTACTAAAAATACAAAAACATTAGCTGAGTATGGTTATCCCAGCTACTTGGGAGGCTGAGGTAGGGGAATCACTTGAACCCAGGAGGCAAAGGTTGCAGTGAGCTGAGATCGCACCACTGCACTCCAGCCAGAGTGACAGAGCGAGACTCTATCTCAAAAAAAAGGAAAAAAAAAAAAAGTATCAAAGCAATACATTCATTCTCTGACATCCAACAGATTGGCAAAAATTAGACAATCTAAGAACACCAAGTTCTGAAGGAACATATGCAAGAATGGATCATTCACCACGGATGGTAGGTGGCCAAATAGGTGCATCCCTTCTGGTGAACAATCCAGCAATACTTTAAGAAATTAAATGTGAGGATGCCTGATGACCCAATTATCACGCTGTCCAACAGGACTGTAAATGAGGTTTGTATGAGGATGTCCATTGAAATGCAATTTAGGCAGCAAGGAGTTGGAGGGAACTAGATGTCCATCATTAGGGCTGGAGAAGTAGAATATGGAATACACAGTGGAATACTACACAGCAATGTAAAAGAGGGAGAAGCTAACATCAATGTATTGCTCAGTAAATGCCAGATGCTGAGTGCTTTAAGATACCAGTTGGGCCGGGCACAGTGGCTCACACCTGTAATCCCAGCACTTTGGGAGGCCAAGGTGGGCAGATCACAAGGTCAGGAGTTCGAGGCCAGCCTGGTCAATATGGTGAAACCCCATTTCTACTAAAAATTACAAAAATTAGCTGGGCATGGTGGC
>NW_012101488.1:1924141-1929142 GCF_000951045.1 Mandrillus leucophaeus | reverse complement strand
TAGCCTGGGGGCCAGAGCAAAACACTGTCTCAAAATAAATAAATAAATAAATAAATTTTAAAACCTGTGATGGTTTTAAAATTTGTGATGGTTATGGTTATAAATGCTTTGATGTGGTAAACACAGGGACTCTGGAAAGGAGAGGGACCATGGGTCTTACCCTAACCTTTTACAGATGCGGAAATAACCCCAGTGAGGTCCCTTTCAGGTTTTATACACTCTAAAATGATGTTTTTCTCCCAAATGTAACATGCAATTATTATTATGCTTGGAAAATGTCCCAATAGCTCAACCCATTATGAAATGTATGGAGGAGATGCAATGGTTCATGTCTGTAATTTCAGCACTTTGAGAGGCTGAGGCAGGCAGATCGTTTGAGCCCAGGAGTTCAAGACCAGCCTGGGCAACATAGTGAGACCCTATCTCTACTAAAAATAAAAAATTAAAAAAATTAGCTGGGTGCGGTGGTGTGTGCCTGTAGTCCCAGCTACTCAGGAGGCTGCGGCAAGAGGATGTCTTGAACGGGGGAAACTGAGGCTGCAGTGAGCTATGATTATGCGTGCTGCTGCACTCCAGCCTGGGCAACAGAGCGAGACCTCATCTCGAAAAAAGAAATTTGCAGAGGCAATCAGAAAACATTCCCCAAGCCCTTCTGGATTGCCCTACCTGAGTATCACAGGTGAGATGATACAGAACAGTCGTGAAGCCCTGTGTGTTTTTCCTGCATAGGTTCATGGAGAGGCAGTGAGATGGTTAATTAGCCTCTCTGCCTGGATTTCAGTCCTAGCTCTGCTTCTTGCAGTCAACTTCTTCATGTGTCAGTTTTCTCATCTATAAAATGGGGGTGATGGCAGCAGCAGGGACCTCCCAGAGCTTTTAGAGGAAATAAGTGAGTAAATACATACACAGCTTAGCACAGCACACACCGTGTAGTAAACACATAATAAACGGTGGCTATTATCATTCATTGAATCTTCTTAATAGTTTAGAAGGGATGTACTATTATGATTCCTTTTCTACTGTGTCAGCAATTAAAATATGAAAGTGTTTGGCCCAGGCATGGTGACTCAGGCCTGTAATCCCAGCTCTTTGGGTGGCTAAGGCAGGTGCATTGCATGAGCTCAGGAGTTTGAGACCAGCCTGGGCAACATGACAAAACCCCGACTCTACAAAAAAATACAAAAATTAGCCGGGTGTGGTGGTGCATGCCTGTGGTCCCACCTACTCAGGAGGCTGAGATGGGAGGATTGCTTGAGACAAGGAGGTTGAAGCTGCTGTGAGCTGATATTGCACCACTGCACTCCAGCCTGGGCAACAGAGCAAGACCCTGTCTCCAAAATACTAATATATATATATATATATATACACACACACACACACACACACATATATATAATATTGAAGGGTTCATGTTGATAGCCTTATACACATACACACACACACACACACACGTCAGTTTGTGATAACTCTGGGTAGAGATGAAGACTGAGGAAACCCAGAGAAGCTAAGCTGATCTACATAAGAAAGTATTAAGGCTGGGTATGGTGGCTCAGGCTCAGGCCAGCACTTTGGGAGGCCGAGGCGTGTGGATCACTTGAGGTCAGGAGATCGAGATCAGCCTGGCCAACCTGGTGAAACCCCGTCTACTAAAAATACAAAAACATTAGCTGAGTATGGTTATCCCAGCTACTTGGGAGGCTGAGGTAGGGGAATCACTTGAACCCAGGAGGCAAAGGTTGCAGTGAGCTGAGATCGCACCACTGCACTCCAGCCAGAGTGACAGAGCGAGACTCTATCTCAAAAAAAAGGAAAAAAAAAAAAGATATCAGCTTGCACTTTAGCAAGTCAAGTCAGGAGGATCGCTGGAGCCCAGGACCTTCCAGCATAAGGAGGTACCCTCTACTCAGTTCCTTGTTCCCACCTTTGCAAAACTCACTGTTCTACTGTTTCCCAGTGGGTTTCAAGACCAAGTAAGTACCAGAGTTTGAAGCTGCAGTGAGCTATGATGGCACCACTGCATTCCAACCTGGGTGACAGAGCAAGATTCCATCTCTAAAAAACAACCCAAAAACCATCTTGCAACAATCCTATGAGAAAGTGACCATTATTTAACAACTTTCATCTTACAAATGGAGAAACTGAGACCCAGGGAGGTTAAGTAACTTGCCCAAGGTTGTTCATCCCATAAGCAGTGAGGATGGAACTTGAACCGGGGCAGCCTCTCCAGAGTCTGCAAGACTCACTCATCTCCAGCTAGAAATAAGCATATCCACCCAGAGGGCTCTCAAAAAGAACAAAGAAAGAAAGAGAATGAGGTTTGTAGCTTAACGACGACTCTACAAATTTAAAACACACATACACAAAACTAACTGTAAGGATACACAGGGATCTTGATAAAAGAATAGAAGGATGGGAAGGCCAAAAATTAAGTACACAAGAGTGGGCGCCTGTGGGGGGACAGATGAAGGGGAGAAATTACTAAAATTAAATGTAACCGAAAATGATTGCATAGGATCAGCATAAGTCTACGCACTTGCGGTTCTAAACCAGGGAAGCATCGAGATCGCCAGGGAGGGAGAGGACCATGGGGTGGGGAGGCGTTACAGCTGAGGGAGGGGGACACGTGAGACAGGGAGGCAGCTGGCGAAGCACTTAAAAAGACAGCCCCTGTAGCCAGGCTGCCAGGGTTCAAAGCCCAGCTCTGTTACAGTTCAACTTGGGTTTTTTGTTTGTTTGCTTGTTTGTTTTGTTTTGTTTTGTTTTTTTAAGACGGAGTCTCGCTCTGTCACCTAGGCTGGAGTGCAGTGGCATGATCTTGGCTCACTGCAACCTCCACGTCCTGGCTTCAAGCGATTCTCCTGCCTCAGCCTCCCAGGTAGCTGGGAATACAGGCACGTGCCACCTCGCCCAGTTAATTTTTGTACTTTTTGGTAGAAATGGGGTTTCATCATGTTGGCCAGGCTGGTCTCGAACTCCTGACCTTGTGATCCACCCGCCATAGCCTCCCAAACTGCTGGGATTACAGGCGTGAGCCACCACGGCCGACCCGTTCATACTATTTGTAGTCATAAGAGACACACAGAAAGTGCCTTCTTCTTCTACAACCTAAGCCAAGAAATAGAGCAATGTAAATTGCTCCTCAAGGTTCTTATGGAAATCACCCACACACACACACTTTTTTTTGAGACAGGCTCTTGTTTTGTCACCCAGGCTGGAGTGTGAGTGGTACCATTAAGGCTCACTGCAGCCTTGAGTTCCTGGGTTGAAATGATCCTCCCACCTCAGCCTCCCAAGTAGCTGGGACTACAGGTGCAAGATACTGTGCGAGGCTGAATTTTTTTTTTTTTTAAGAGATGGGC
This sequence comes from Mandrillus leucophaeus, assembly GCF_000951045.1. NCBI lineage: Eukaryota > Metazoa > Chordata > Mammalia > Primates > Cercopithecidae > Mandrillus > Mandrillus leucophaeus. Next base: position 1,925,783 of record NW_012101488.1, on the reverse strand, counting down.
TTTCACTGTGTTGCCCAGGCTGGTCTTGAACTCCTGACCTCACAAAATCTTCCTGCCTCGGCCTCCCAACGTACTTGGATTACAGGCATGAGCCACTGTGCCTGGCCAGAAACCCCCATTTTATTTCTTTTAGATACCGCACAGTGTATGATCTGACTCACCTTTGAAAAGGATGACTCTGGACCGGGCACGGTGGCTCATGCATGTAATCCCAGCACTTTGGGAGGCCAAGGCGGGTAGATCATTTGAGGTCAGGAGTTTGAGACCAGTCTGGTCAACATGGTGAAACCCCGTCTCTGCTAAACATACGAAAATTAGCCAGGTGTGGTGGCACATGCCTGTAATCCCAGCTACTCGGGAGGCTGAGGCAGAAGAATCGTTTGAACCCAGGAGGCTGAGGCTGCGGTGAGCTGAGATTGAGCCACTGCGCTCTGGCCTTGGCGAGAGAGCGAGACTCGGTCTCAAAAAAAGGATAACTGGATAACTCTGGTTTCTCGTGAAGGGTGGACCGGTGTGGAAGTGGGTGGCTGAGAGAAGAGGCCCCTGGGAGAATCCAGGTGGGAGCTAATGGACCCCCACTCGGTGGTGCTGCTGGAGGTAGGGAGATGGGGTGAGATTTGGAACTCGAGGTAGAGCAGAAAGGGTTTGCTGATGGAGTGGATGTGGGTGTGAGGAAGAAAGGGGTGTCAAGGGCAACTGCAAGGTTTTGGCCTGAGCAACCGGGAGAGTTTGGAATTTCTCCCAGAGGCAGCAGGGACTCATAGGAAGATGTTGAGGCTGGGGCGGGGGAGGGGGCTCAGTCAGTTGCCAAAATCACCAAGGTGGCAGCCAGGACTGGGAACACAGGCCTGAGAAACAGGAGGCAGGGATAGATCTCTAGCCCTGGCTCAGCCCCCAACTCACTGTGGGCTTCTGGGCAAGCTAACACTCCTCACTGGACTTCAATACTGCCTACTACAGTGAGGCTGTTAGGAAGAGAAAGCCCTCACTCAGATATCCTCAGGATCAGATAAGCACACAATCAACACACAAGATTAAATCTCTTCTCCTTATCCTCCTCCCCAAAGCCCACCTGTGCACCACACTGGGTAGGGTACAGAGGTGCCCTGATCCAGGAATCTTGAGGATAAAATTAGTGACAATGGCAGGCGGCCCTTGTGCCAGGGGCTATTCACGCTCAGTGAAATGAAGACCACACAGGAACCCTGTGAGGTGGCAGCTTTATTATCATCCTCATCTGTAAATAGAGAAACAGGTTCTGAAATGACTTGCCCAAAGTCACAGGGGAGAACTGGGATTCCAAGACATCTCCCCACCAGCACTGCTGCCTCACATCCTGGTCCAACCACCAGCACCTCTCACCTGGATCACCCAAGTCACCTCCCATTGGGCTTCTTACTTCTACCCCTATCCCTGATACCATGTTCTTCATACACAGCCAGAAGGATTCCCCCAATCTTTTTTTTTTTTTTTGAGACAGAGTCTTACTCCACCTTCCAGGTTCAAGTGATTCTCCTGCCTCAGCTTCCCGAGTAGCTGGGATTACAGGCGCCCGCCCCCACACTTGGCTAATATTTGTATTTTTGGTAGAGACAGGGTTTCGCCATGTTGGCCAGACTGGTCTCAAATTCCTGACCTCAGA
>NW_012101488.1:1920567-1924091 GCF_000951045.1 Mandrillus leucophaeus | reverse complement strand
GATCTGCCCGCCTCAGCCTCCCAAAATGCTGGGATTACAAGCATGACCCACCGGTGCCCGGCCTCCCCCACTTTTTTTTTTTTTTTTTGAGACAGGGTCTCACTCTGTCACCCAGACTGGAGTGCAGTGGTGTGATCTCAGCTCACTGCAGCCTCAGCCTCCTGGTTTCAAGGCAACCCTCCCACCCTGACCTCCCGAAGTGTTGGGATTACAGGCATGAACCACTGTGTCCAACCCAGAAGGATCCTGTGTGGTCTTCATTTCACTGAGCGTGAATAGCCTGAGTTTAAGTCTGCTCAAGTTCTTCCTCTGTTCAAAACCCTCCCATGGCTCCCACTTAAATCAGAGTCAAATCTAAGTCTTAAAAAAAAAAAAAATTATTTAGAGTCATGGTCTTACTGTGTCACCGAGGCTGTCGCAATGGCGTGATCTTGGCTCACTACAGCCCTGGCCTCCTGGGCTCAAGCGATCCTCAGCTTCCAGAGTAGCTGGAACTACAGGTATATGCCTCCACATCTGGCTAATTTATTTTAATTTCTTGTAGAGACACAGTCTCACTATGTTGTCCAGGCTGATCTCGAACTCCTGGTCTCAAAGGATCCTCCTGCCTTGGCGTCCCAAAGTGTTGGGATTACAGGAGTGCAAATTAAAGTCTTTATGGTGGTTCTCAAGGCCCCCTGCACAGTTGGCTCCCTGACTAACACTCTAGCCTTATTCCTCCCACTATTTCCCTCCCCTGCTCTCCTCCACCTTCCCTAGGCTCTTTGCTCTTCCTCCAACACACCAGGCATATTCCTGCCTCAGGGCCTTTGCACCTGCTGCTCCCCCTACAGACCCATGCAGCCCACTGCCTCCACCTCCTTCAGGTCTCTGCTCAAATGTCACTCCTCAGCGAGGCCTTCTCTCTCAATGTCAACCCTATTTAAAATTGCAGGCCAGGTGTGGTGGCTCATGCTTATGATTTCAGCACTTTGGGAGGCTGAGGTGGGCAGATTACTTAAGGTCAGGAGTTTGTGACCAGCCTGGCCAACATGGTGAAACCCGATCTCTACTAAAAATACAAAAATTAACTGGGCATGATGACGCGGGCCTGTAATCCCAGCTACTTGGGAGGCTGAGGCAGGAGAATCGCTTGAACCCAGGAGGCAGATGTTGCAGTGAGCTGAGACTGCACCACCACACTCCAGCCTGGGCGACAGAGTGAGACTCCATCTAAAAATAAATGAATAAATAAATAGGCCAGGCGCGGTGGCTCACGCCTGTAATCCCAGCACTTTGGGAGGCCACAGCGGTCGGATCACGAGGTCAGGAGATCGAGACCATCCTGGCTAACACGGTGAAACCTGTCTCTACTAAAAAATTACAAAAAAGGCCGGGCGCGGTGGCTCACGCCTGTAATCCCAGCACTCTGGGAGGCCGAGGCGGGTGGATCACGGTCAGGAGATCGAGACCATCCTGGCTAGAACAGTGAAACCCCGTCTCTACTAAAAAATACAAAAAATTAGCTGAGCATTGTGGCGGGCACCTGTAGTCCCAGCTACTCGGGAGGCTGAGGCAGCAGCATGACGTCAACCCGGGAGGCGGAGCTTGCAGTGAGCTGAGATTGCACCACTGTACTCCAGACTGGGCAACAGAGCGAGACACCATCTCAAAAATAAATAAATAAATAAATAAATAAATAAATAAATAAAATTGCAGCCATCTCCCCTGCCCCCATATCCTATGCCTCCTCCTCCCCTGCTGCATTTTCCCCACAGCACTTACCCTCATCTATCACACTCTATGTATTCCCTTTTTACTTGATTATCTGTCTCCCCGGTACGTGAGCTCATGAGGTCAGGAATCTGTATCTGCTTTGTTCACTGCTGTATCCCCAGCGCCTAGAACAGTGCCCAACACATAGTAGGTGCTCAGTAAATATTTGCCGAGCAGATGAGTGTCTGGGGTTTACGCTCCTCCCCACTATACCTTTTTGTGCAAAGCGCTGAGATAGCTGCTTTCTGCTGTTGGTATATGACCACACCTCTCCATCTCACAGCTCACTGCAGCCTTGAATTCCCAGGCTCAAACAATCTCCATGTCCCCTGCTTCTGCCAGGGGGTAAAGGCAAAGAAGCCCTCCTCCATAGAGTCCATTGTGGCTTCATCCCAGCCCCCATCTAGCCCCCTTTCCTTCATTGCCCCTATGATGGCCGTGTCACTTCCCTACTTGAAATCCTCCAGGGACTCAAGGATTCCACATTCTAATCTCCACACCAGGGTTTTCTGTACTGTCGGTCACAACTGCTTAGCAGGCTGTGGAATCAACCAGTAGTTTTTTCGATAGCATATAATAAATCAGAGTCAGCCAGGCATAGTGGCTCACACCTGTAATCCCAGCACTTTGGGAGGCTAAGGCGGATGGATCACCTCAGGTCAGGAGTTCCAGACCAGCCTGAACAACACAGTGAAACCCCATCTCTACAAAAATTAGCCGGGTATGATGGCAGGTGCCTGTAATCCCAGCTACTTGGGAGGCTGATGCGGGAGGATTGCTTGAACCCACGAGGTGGAGGTTGCAGTGAGCCGAGATCACACCATTGCACTCCAGCCTGGGTAACCGAGCAAGACTCTGTCTAAAAAAAAAAAAAAAAAAAAAAGATCAGAGTCTGTGCACATAGTGTCGACATAATGTAGACTAAGGTGGAGATGAAGCGTGGTTTCATGAAACTTTCATTTCAGTTGTATTAGATTGGTGCAAACATAACTGCGGTTTTTGCTGTTGCTTTTGATGACAAAAATCGCAATGAATTTTGTACCAACCTAATATATGCATTGCATCATGAAGTGTGTTTCTCACTGTGAGTCAACAAAGTTTGCAAAAACCCTGCAAAAAAGTTTGCAGTCCTGCCTCTCCTAAATCCTGTGCACTGAGTGGATGGAGGATATTAATAGCAGCTCAGATTTATCTCTTTGCTGAGATCCATGCCAAGTGGTTTTGCCTGCTTTGGCTCATGGACTCCTTGTCATACCCCGAGTATGGTCATGATTCCCATTTGACAGATGGTGAGACTGAGGCTTAGGCTGGAGACAGCCCGTGCCTGAGATCACCAGGCTGGGAAAGCTGAGGTTTGAGCCCCAGTGAGCTTCCCTCCTGAGCCTGCACAGGTAATGCTTGCCCATTTGCCCACTCGCCCAACCTCTCCTGATCTACTCTGCACCTACAAGAGCACTCAGGGGCACCAGCCTGTCCTCAGAGCCCAGCAGGTGCATTGATCCTCCTGACACTCCAGCCAGCAGTATCATTTCAACCTCCATTCTGCAGGCTGGAAGACTGAGGCCTTTCATCTCATCCCAGAAAACAAAAGCTAGAAAGCCTTTCCAAGGATGTACCATTCTATCACCCTTCTCCAAACTGCCCTCTTTGAGGGCCAGGAGAGAGAAATGGCTAAAGATGTGTCTTTGACTGCCCAGGCTCAAATCCCATCCCATTCATTCTTCTCCTTCATTGTTTTTTTTTTTTTTTTTTTTTTTTTTTTTTTTTTT
>NW_012101488.1:1917460-1920517 GCF_000951045.1 Mandrillus leucophaeus | reverse complement strand
TCTCTCTGTTACCTAGGCTGGAGTGCGGTGACACGATCTCAGCTCACTGCAACCTCCGCCTCCTGGGTTCAAGTGATTCCTGTGCCTCAACCTCCCAAGTAGCTGGAATTACAGGTGTGCACAGCCACTCCTGGCTAATTTTTGAATTTTTTAGTAGATATGAGGTTTCACCATGTTGTCCAGGCTGGTCCTGAACTCCTGGACTCAAGTGATCTTCCCATCTCGCCCTCCCAAAGTGCTGGGATTACAGGTGTGAGCCACTGCGCCCGGGTGCATCCTTCTAAACTGTGTAGCTATGTGACACCAGGCAAGCTCTCTGGGTCTCAGTTTCCTTTTCTGCAAGATGGGTATAAGAATAGTAGTCTACCTATAAGACCGTGTTTAAGACTGAAATACGTTAGAATACATGCAAAGTTCTTAGGACAGTTGCCATACCGCTTGGCTGGGGAATCTTCCCAGCAGCCCTGTGTAGTTGGACTATTTACCCCCGAGACTTGTCATAGAGAGGAGAAGGCCCTTGCCTGAGTTCACATGGCTAAGAAGTGGGAAAGCCAGAATCTGGATGTAGATCTGCCTGGACTTTTAACTACCAAATCATAACAGTTATTTAAAGGGGACATTGACCAGACACGGTGGCTCACGCCTGTAATCCTGACACTTTGGGAGGCCGAGGCGGGCAGATCACCCGAGATCAAGAGTTCAAGACCCACCTGGCCAACGTGGTGAAAACTCGTCTCTACTAAAAGTACCAAAAAATAAAAATAAATAAAAAATAAAAATAAAGGGGGTATTAACAGCAGCAGCAACATTTTCCAAATTAAAGAATGCGAGACTCAGAGAGGGTAAGGGCATGGCCAAGTCACACGGCATGTAAGTGGCAGAGCCAGAATGCACACCCAGGTTTGTGCAGGCCAACCTTCACTCCAGCGAGCCTCTCCATATAGCTCTGCCAGGATGGAAGGAACAGGCAGGTTTGGGGATGCCCCTGTCCCAGCTTGGTCTGGCTCTCTGGTATCCCTGACTCTGGCCCCTGCCCAGACTAGGGTGACTGCTCCCCTGAAAGCTCTGGGGTGGGGGCACAGGGGAGGCATGGATGATGGTAAAGGGTGCAGCAGCTCCCTCTGCCAGCCTCTGATTGGGGCCCTGCAGTCCCCCAGGATTTGGTGCTTGGAAAGCTGACGTTGGGTTGCTATGGTGATGGGTTTGGGGCGGTTGCCATGGAAGCAGAACTAGCCTGGGTTTAAAAATATCTAGCAGGAGGTTTGTGTTTGTGTGTGAGTGTGAGTGCGTGACCGACCGTGCTGTTGTGTGTGTCCAAATGGGAGGGCTCGATGGGGGGAGCGCAGGGTTGGGGCTGCAGGCATGACTCGGGGGTGGGGGCTGAGTGGCACACAGCTTTCCATGTGTGTTATGCGTGTCACTGAGTGACCCGTGAAGTCCAGTTATTGTGTGTGTTAGCCTGTGTGGGCTGTGTATCTAAATGTGCGTGTTTACCCGATGTGTGTGCAAGGAATGACTGAGTCTGTTCGTCAGTCTATACATCACATGTCGCTCATATGTCTTATGTAACATAGGCCATGGATGTCCTGTGGCTTTGATCATGGATTTGTAACTTTTCCGAGTGTGCGGGGCCAAGTGTGGAACTGTCGTGGCTCTGAATATGTGCACTTGGGACATACCTCCATATTAGATATGTGTGTGTCTATTTGTGTATGAGAGCCTGTGTTGTGGCTTTGCGTCTGCATGATTGAGTGTGCATTACAGATGAGTGTGTGTGTGTGTGTGTGTGCCTATCCCCTGTGAGTGTTTCTGTGTGAGACTGTGTTGAAACTGTGCACCTGTGCACCTGCAACAGGGCCAGTGTGACTCTGTGTGTGTCACACAGAGGGGGAAACTTCACAGCTAACTTCATGGATGTTGGGATACGTACCTGTGTGGTGTGAGGCTATTTGACTCAAAGGGTCTAAGGTGTGGAACTCAGCCTGACCCCCGTATCTCTCTGCATCCCTCTTGCCTCTTTCCTGTCTCCATGGCAACCAGCTCCCCAGTTCCCTCCAGGAAGATGGAGGGGGAGGATCCAGACTGCACTGGACCACAGCCCCCTTCCATCCCCCTTGGCTCTGAGGACAATGGGGGTGAGGGGACAGATGGGTAGCCACCCCATCCACCCCAGGCCATCTGCTACCCCCCCATCCTGGGGACCTGAGAGCATGGCAAGGGAGGAGCAGGGGGCATGTTGGAGCCGATCCCCCTGCCACAGATTCCACAGTAGCCACAATTACCCACATCCAGACCCCCTCTAAGCCTAATCTTGCCTCTGACCAATGCAGGAAGGAAAGATTCCTTGGAGATTAAGAATCCAGGGAGAAGGAAATTCTGGTATCAAGGAACACAGAATAACAGCAATGATCCATTCCAAAGAAAGGCCCCCTAGTTCCAATGATTTTGGGCTCTGAAATTGGACTTGTCCTGCGTTCACATCCCAGTTTCTCTCTCTCAAGCTGTGTGCCCTTGGACAAGCCACCCTCGATGTTCCCAGGCCTCCACTTTGTCATCTGAAAACCAATTTTTCTTAATGACATGAGTAGTAATACTGTACAAGGGCCAAGGCTGTTTTGTTCCCTGTTGTATCTGCGGCATCAAAGACAGTGCCTGGCACTTAGTAGGTAGGCTCTAAGTACTGTTGTTTGAATGGAGAGCCAGTTGTGCCCCAGGGCGGGTGCTCAGGCTGCAACTCCTGCTCAGTGAATTCAATCCCTTGAGGCCTTTCAGCATCACGGTGCTGATTCTTCAAAGGATGGATGAAAGAGTTGAAGGAGAATTTCCCAGCTGAAAGGATTGAAAAAGAGTGAAGTGAAATTTCTTTCTCTTTCTTTTTTCTATTATTATTATTATCATCATCATCATCATCATTATTATTTTGAGACGTCTTGCTCTGTCTCCCAGGCTTGATCATGGCTGACTGCAGCCTCAAACTCCTGTGCTCAAGCGATCCTCCCACCTCAGACTCCAGGATACCTGGGACTACAAGCATGTGCTACCACGCCTGGCTAATAA
>NW_012101488.1:1907198-1916144 GCF_000951045.1 Mandrillus leucophaeus | reverse complement strand
CCCCCCGAGGTGGTCTGCACCAAGCGCAGCAACACGGGAGGTGAGAAAGGGCTGCGGCTCCGGGCGGGGGAGCGGGCAGGGGGCCTCGCCTTTCTCCATCCTTCCCCCCCCTCCCGTGGCAGGTGCAAGGGCTCTGGGGAGGGGAGAGACACCCCTCCCCGAGGTGGGGGACAGAGCGGAGAGTTGAGGAGGGGGCTGGACCCCCTCCTCCTCTCGCCGAGGCCCGGGGCTGGGAGCTTTGTCTGCGAGGAGAGGGATTGGGGGGGAGGGCGTGATAAGTGTCCTTGGGGGGCGCAGAGGATGGGGGGCGTGAGAGCCTCAGGGCAGATGTCTTGTGTGTCCTTGAGGGGTGTGTGATGTGACCCTTTCGGGGCAGGGGTGTTCCCCGGGCTCGCGTGTCCTGGCTGGGGGAGGGGAAGGAGTAGAGGCCTGTGGACCGGGAGCTTCCCAGCCTCCCTCCCTGGGGATGTCCTGAACAAGGGTTGTCCCAGAGGAAGGCTTGTGTGGCCCTGGCGGGATCGTGCGTGGGAACAGGCTGGGTGGGTGTGTGGGGTGAAATGGAGGAAAGGGTGGGTGTGTAAAGCTAGGTGGGAGAATGTGAGACTAGGACAGGTATGTATGTGTGTGTGTGTGTGTATGTGTGCCCTCTACGGCCTGGATGTGTGACATTAGGGATCAGGAATATGACAGCATAGAGGGGGTGTATGAGAAAGGGGACAGGGGTCGGGCTCCATATTTGAGACCCTCCAGCGGGTACGTGTGACAAGGAAAGGTGTGTGCTTGTCACCCCCGAGAGGGCTGTGGCAGAGTGTGACACATGAGAGGGTGTGTGTGACAAGCAAGGGGGTGTGTGGGGGACGCCGAATGGGCTGGTCCTGGGCGTGAGCCAGAAGAGGCCGTGTAGATCAGAGGAAAGGGGTCCAGTGTGTGTGACACAGGCGTGGCTGGGGTGGGGTGGGACTCAGAGAAGCTGGTGAGGGGATGTGACAAGGAAAGGGTGTGGGTGTGACTCCAGAGAGGCTGTGGCTGGGTGTGACACATGGAGGTGTGCAACAGTGACATCAGAGGGGGTGTGTGCAACAGGGAAGGTGGGTGTATGACGAGGGAAAGACTGGGGCTTGTGGGTGAAACGCACGAGGGTGTGTAAAAAGGAGAAGGAAGGATGGGTCCCCATGTGACAGGGCACGTGTGCGTATGACACCCAGCTGTGTGTATGGGTGTAACAAGGAGAGGTGTGTGTGTGAAATGGCTGACTGTGTGACACCAGAGATATGGGGATGATTCTGCGTGTGTTTGACAAGGGAGAGTGTGTGTGTGTGTCCTTGTGTATTGGAGATTGCTGAATGTTTGACACCATGCAAGGCGGTGTGAGGGAAGAGAGGGGCTCTCCCTGGGTGTGTGACCCAAGGAGGTGTGCGTACCCGAGAAGAAAAGCCCAGCTGGGAGCTCTAGGTGCATGCCCTGCTGTGGAGGGCTCAGGGAAGAGGTGGGATTTCTTGGGGTCCTCAGAGCCCAGTCCCCTAGCTCCCTGGTAGGAGGGAGACCCCAGAGAGGACAAGCCCCTCCCCGCGGTCACCTTGCCAAAATCTCCACTTCCTCTGGTCTTTTCCTCCGGATGGGAGAGGGATGGCTTCAGGCAGAGTGCACCCTTTCCTCTCCGTCAGGCCTGGCGGCAGTGGGTGGGGTGGGGGCCTCCCACCTCCTCCCTGCAGATGAATACAAGCCAACTTTCTTCCTCCCATCCTAGCCCTCCCCGACCTCCACCCAGGTGGGACAGGAATCAGGGACCCCCTGGATGCCCATGAGGGTGTCCAGCAGAAATTGGAGGAAAGGGAAGTTGGGGGAGGGGATGGGAGGGAGTTTCCTGTCCTTCTTCCTGCTCCCCCACCCCCAGCACACACATGAATATGTCCCTGACTTCCTTCCCTCCTTCCTGCCCCACTGCTGTTCCCAGTCCTGGAGAGATCAGGGACCCAGGAGGTCCCTGAGCCCAGTCAGACTGTCTAGCCCTCCACCCACTAACCTCTAGAGGTTAGGGGGTTCCCACCTTTCTCTTAAAGGGACTGAGATGCTTAGAATCTGATCACTTCGCAGCACAATTTAACACTGATGCCACTGCTGCTAATAACAGTCACATCTGCCTACGTGGCACCTACTACTCTGAGATATGGGTTAATATCTCAATACAACCCCTGGGAGAGATGATTTGAGCATCTTTTTACAGATGAGGAAAACTGAGGCTCGGCAAAGTGAAACCGCTTGCCCAAGGTCACATGGTGTCTAAGTGATGGAGCTAGAATTTACCCAACCTTGGGCTGCCTAGTTCCGGAGCTCCTGGACAAAACCACTGTGCTATCCTGCCTCCCTCCACAGCGGGGAAATTAGGATGAGCCTTTAGGGACCATCTCCTCCAGACCATCTCCCACCCCACTTCTGTTTACCCATGGGGAAACTGAGGCCAGGAGATGCAGAGGGACAGGCCTCCATTGACAGAAACACACTCAGGGGCAGGGCTGGGCAAGGGTCCAGGACTTTGACCCCAAAATTGAGGGCTTCTTTCAATAATATACATTCATAGCTGGGGGATGCTGTCTCAACTCATCCCCTTTTCTGAGCCTCAGTGTCCTCATCTGCCATATAGGCACATAAAAATGATCATAAGGAGCCAGGCACAGTAGGTCACGCCTGTAATCCCAGCACTTTGATAGGCTAAAGCGGGTGGATCATTTGAGATCAGGAGTTCGAGAACAGCTTGGCCAACATGGTGAGACCCTGTCTCTGCTAAAAATACAAAAATTATCAGGGCATGGTGGTGGGCACCTGTAGTCCCAGCTACTAAGGAGGCTGAGGCAGGAGAATTGCTGGGACCCGGGAGGTAGAGGTTTCAGTGAGCCGAGATCACGCCACCACACTCCAGTGTGGGCAACAGAGCGAAACTCCATCTCAAAAAAAAAAAAAAGTGACCGCAAGGATAATACTAACAATAGCTACCTATATTATTGTTTAATGCCTTATGTGCAATTTCTTGTCATTCTCCCAACATGCTATGATGGAATAATAATAATCAGTTATAATAATGGCTAGACTTATGATACTACAGTATGCCAGGAACTGTCATGGGAAGTGCTTGACATGGATCAATTCCTTAATCCTTACAACAATTCTATGATGTTAACCCATGTTACGGATGAACAACTGAGGCACAGAGAGGTTAAGTCACTTGCCCAACGTCACTCAGCTGATAAGCAGCAGAACCATGATGTGAACTCAGGCGGCTGGCTCCATTGTGTGGGGAGACACTAGAATGGACCTTATTTTTGGATGGGGAAACTGAGGCTCAGAGGAGTGAGGGCTTTTCCTGGATGTCCCAGAAAGCAGTACCCTACTGGACAGATGAGATTCTTGCCCCTCCTGCCCGCCTCTGGGAGCAGATGGGAGAAATGGAGGAGATGGTGGCGGTTCACACTCGCTTCTGGGCACTGCGAGTGGCTGGCAGGTGCTGCTGGGAGGAAAACAAGACACTAAGGGCAGGAAGACTTGGGTGAAGAGGTTGGACGGAAACTCTAGTCAGGGACTCTTTGCAGAAATAAATGACCCCAGTCTGGCAACGGTGGCCCCCCTTGATACAGATCGTAATTCTTAAGGTGCAATGATAATGGACCCCCGTACTCCTGACTATATTCCCACCTCTGTCAACCCCCCAAAAATAAAAACCCATATACAGACACATATACATATCTCACACCCTCAACATAGCTTACACCAGCCAGATCTTGCTCCTAACGTCCCTCTTTTTTTCTTTTCTTTTCTTTTTCTTTTTTTTTCTGAGACGGTCTCACTCTGTCACCCAGGCTTGGAGTGTAGTGGTGCAATCATGGCTCAATGCAACCTTGACCTCTCAGGATCAGGTGATGATCCCATCTCAGCTTCCCCAGTAGCTGGAACTACAGGTGTGCACCACCACACCTGACTAATTCTTTGAATTTTTTTGTAGAGACAGGTCTTACTATGTTGCCCAGGCTGGTCTCAAATTCTTGATCTCAGGCGATCCACCCGCTTCATCCTCTCAAGGTGCTGGGATTACAGGTGTGAGCCACTATTCCCAGCCATATCCCTCATTCTTTGTTTTTGTTGTTGTTGTTTATTTTGTTTTGTTTTGTTCTGTTTTTTGAGACAGAGTCTCACTGTATTGCCCAGGCTGCAGTGCAGTGGCGCCATCTCGGCTTACTGCAACCTTCACCTCCCGAGTTCAAGCAATTCTCGTACCTCAGCCTCCCGAGTGGTTGGGATTACAGGCATGCGCCACCATGCCTGGCTAATTTTTGTATTTTTAGTAGAGATGGGGTTTCATCATGTTGACCAGGCTGATCTCGAACCCCTGACCTCAGGTGATCCACCCACCTCGGCCTCCCAAAGTGCTGGGATTACAAGCATGAGCCAGCATGCCTGGCCACATTCTTTATCATGAAGTCAACATCACCAGGGTTAAGAGCCCCTCCTAGAATGAGATCTTTCAGGATTCATGTCTTGCCACCGTCATGTGCTTGGTGTGGAATCCTCGGGCGAGTTATTTCACTGCTCTGGGCCTCAGCCTGCTTGTCTGAAACATGGAGGCAGGAAGATCTACCTCTCCGGGTTGTGTGCGTTAGATGAGATTATGTATGTGAAGTACGTAGCGTAAGGCTGGTAGATGGTAAGTGCTCAGTAAACAGTCGCTATCATCATCATCATTATTATTATTATATAAGTGCCACTGAGAATGTCATTTTCCCTTTTCACCATCCAATGGTGATTCACTCCAAGAAAACTGTGGCCCATCTGCCTTTCTCTCACTCAGAGACAGTCACAACTCAAGGCAGCATCACACCTTTCAGCATCTCATCCCTACATAAGCACACTCTAGTTGTATTGCATTTCACACCAAATAGGCAACACCGCCATTCACAAAAACACATCACATGTCTGAAGTCCCGCGCCTCCTTGGCGTACTGCTCCCACCCCACACCCTCACCATCCTCTGCCAGCAGCATCCCCATAGGCTCCTGATGATGATACCGATGTCAAACCCCAGCCTCCCTCATAGAACATGCCAGCTCTCCCATCCCCAGCCCCCAAACAAAACCATGAAGTGCTATGAGGACAACACCTAACATTGATGTTGCATCCAGACTAACACCAAAAACAACACCTCGACAACCCACAGCCCTTCAGCTTTACTTTTGTCATTCATGACCCCCAAGATCAAAGCCACTTTAGAGGGTGAACTCTCTGACACTAAAATAGGCCACTCTTACTACAACACCATAAATCTCTTGGGTAGGCAATGGTTATTTATGGAAGGGGGAAGGGAGTATTGGCTGATTTTTTTTTTTCTTTTTTGAGATGGAGCCTTGCTGTGTGACCCAGGCTGGAGTGCAGTGGCACAATCTCGGCTCGTTGCAACCTCCGCCTCCCAGGTTCAAGCGATTCTCCTGCCTCAGCCTCCCAAGTAGCTGGGATTACAGATATGCCACCACCATGCCTGGCTAACTTTTGTATTTTTAGCAGACAGGGTTTCACCTTGTCGGCCAGGCTGGTCTCAGACTCCTGACCTCAGGTGATCTGCCCACCTCAGCCTGCCAAAGCACTGGGATTTTTGAAAGCCGTCAGAAGCATCCCTGAGGGGGTGGGTACAGAGGGGCAAGAGCAGAGACTCAGTGACTAGAAGGGGAAAGATGGCACCTTTCCAAGGTGGAAATGTTTGAAATTGCAGCAGGAAATTAATCAAGAGACCTGAACTTGCTATCTTCGGTTCTTCAGACTCTGCCATTGGGTAGAGGGAGCTGCCTGGACCCAAGCGAAGAGTGAAGAGTGGGATGGGAATGGGTGGGTGCGGAGTTCTGGTATGTAGATTCTGCCTCATTAGAAGGGAGAACTTTCTCACAAGCAGTGCCTTGGTTGTTCAAACAGGGTGGGCGTGCGTGATGGCTGAGGGCTCTGAGTTCAGCTGAGGTCACGTGTCTGCCCTTGCTGCAAGGAAGGCTGATCAATAGAGACCTGGTTTCTTTCTGGGGAGGTAGGACTCACATGGTAGGAAACTCCCCCAAACAGAAAAGATGTGCAGAAAATTCTGGGAAGGACCGGCACGAACTGATGCTCACAATGGGGGACTCCTGGGAATTCAAGTTCTGAGTCTCTGCAGGGGAGGTCTTAGCCAATCACTGTCCATAGGAGACTCACTTGAAGAGGGGTCTCCAGGAGTCAGATTTGCACTAGTTTAATACAACAAGATTATTTAAGGTGGTCCATGGACAAACTTTTTTTTAAATTTTTGAACATCGTATGTTTATATTAATGTACGTTAGGGAGAACAAAACATAACCAGCCCTTCAAGCTCCAATTATTAGCAATGATTTTTAAATTTCTTCTTTATTTATTTTTTTTATTTGAGACGGAGTTTTGCACTTGTTGCCCAGGCTGGAGTGCAGTGGCACCATCTCAGCTCACTGCAACCTCTGCCTCCCGGGTTCAAGCAATTCTCTTGCTTCAGCCTCCCAAGTAGCTGGGATTACAGTCATGTGCCACCATATCCAGCTAATTTTTTGTATTTAGTACAGATGGGGTTTCATCATGTTGGTCAGGTTGGTCTCGAACTTCTGACCTCAGGCGATCCATCTGCTTCGGCCTCCCAAAGTGCTAGAATTACAGGTGTGAGCCACCGCACCTGGCCTAATTTCTTCTTTAAATAGATACATTTAGGCCGGGCACGGTGGCTCACGCCTGTAATCCCAAAACTTTGGAAGGCCAAGGTGGGCAGATTCCTTGAGCCCAGGAGTTCAAGACCAGCCTGGGCAACAGGGTGAAACCCCGTCTCTACTAAAAATACAATAAATAAATAAATAAGTAAATAAATGCATTTTAAAAGGAATTTAAAGGAAAGGGACCTTGTCTGTTCCCTGCTGCATCCCCAGCACCTGCCCCAAGGACTGGAAGGTCATGGGTGCTCAGGAAGGATTTGTTGGAGGAAGGAAAGGAAGGAGAGAAGAAGAGAAGAAAGAATAATTCCAGTACAGAAGGACATAAAAGGGGCAAAATTCTATAAGTTGGCATGAGAAAGACAGGAATTAGAGAGAGGCTGAGTGCAGAGAATGGAGACAAGGTCTCGCTTGTATCAGTGAGAGGACATTCCTCCTCCAAGACGGAGGGAAAAGTTTGGGACAGCCCCCTAGGGAAATGGTTGATTAACAAAGTGGGATTGCCCCTCCTTCTCCTACCTCTCAACCCAACCCACAAATCCCACGTGTAGGGTGCTTGCTCTGTGTCTGATGCTGTGATAAGCACTGAAGTTGTGTTCATGGTGTAGGCAATACTGATAATGATGATATCTAACATTTCTCAAATCCTCCATGTGCCTGGGACCATCCCAAGTACCTTTCCTTACATTTTCTTTCATTAATTACAGTAATCCCATGAGGTAGCACTATCACGATTCCCATTTTATAGATGAGGAAAACTGAGGCCCAAAGAGGTGAGGCAACTTGCCCAAGGGCATAGAGCCCATTAGTGGCAAAATTCACTTTTTTTATTTTTTTGAGACAGAGTCTCACTCTGTCACCCAGGCTGGAACGCAGTGGCCCGATCTCGGCTCACTGCAACCTCTGCCTCTCAGATTCAGATGACTCTCTTGCCCCAGCCTCCTGAGTAGCTGGGAGTACAGGCGTGTGCCACCAGGCCCGACTAATTTTTGTAGTTTTAGTAGAGACGGGAGTTTCACCATGTTGGCCAGGCTGGTCTCAAACTCCTGACCTCAAGTGATCCGCCCGCCTTGGCCTCCCAAAGCGCTGGGATTACAGGCATGAGCCACCGTGCCCGACCACAAACGTCACTCTTAGTCTAGAGTAGCTTCTGCTGTTTCATACAAAAATTCTCAGGCACAGTTTGAAGAAGTACAAGAGAGAGGGGGCAGAAAATGGGGAAGAGGGTGACCCCAGTTTTCTTCAGAGAAGATGAATCCCTTCCACCCTCAGAGGGAAGCGGAGAAGATGCTCTGGCTGGAGAGAAGATGGGGAGTGAAACTGAAGACACAGAGAGAGGATGGAGTCATAGGGATTAGTGAGAATTCCCTCCCCATCTTTCTGAGCCTTCCAGAGATAAAGTACCCTGTATCTGTGACAAGTTTAGGGTGAGGGTGGGGAAGAGGACATCTCCGTGAGCCCATGGAAGAGAATGAATTAAGTAGGGTTCAGGATGATTGGTAGGAAGGCACCAGAGAGGGGTTAATTACCTAATAGGCTTAATGGTCTGATTAAGCAAGTTTAAGAGGATTGCCTTGGTTTCAGGGAAACTCCTTAATTCTGGACCCTTCCCCATGCCTGCAAAGCCACATCTAGCCCCTCTTCCTACACCTCCATCTTAAACACATAAGGAAACACAGAACTTTCATCTTAAGAGACCAGGCAGAGGCTGGGTGTGGTGGTTCACGCCTGTAATCCCAACACTTTGGGAGGCTGAGGCAGGCGGATCCCTTGAGCTCAGGAGTTCGAGACCAGTCTGAGCAATGTGGCAAAACCCTGTCTCTACAAAAAAATTTAAAATTACCTAGGAGTGGTGGCATACGCCGGTAGTCCCAGCTACTTGGGAGGCTGAGGCAGGAGGATCGTGTGAGCCCAGGAGGTCGAGGCAGCAGTGAGCTGTGATGACACCACTGCACTCCAGCCTGGGCGACAGAGAGAAATCAGGGAGAGTTAGAGCAGTTTCTCTTTTATCTGTTCTATATGTTGAGGTTTTACGTGAGACATTGAAAATAGGCTTCCTGGCTGGGATCTGTGGCTCACCCCTGTAATCTCAGCACTTAGAGAGGCCAAGGTTTGAGACTAGCCTGGCTGACATGGTGAAACCCCGTCTCTACTAAAAAAAAAAAAAAAAAAAAAATATTCTCTACCGGGTGCGGTGGCTCACGCCTGTAAT
>NW_012101488.1:1895230-1907009 GCF_000951045.1 Mandrillus leucophaeus | reverse complement strand
GAAGGAAGGAAGGAAGGAAGGAAGGAAGGAAGGAAGGAAGGAAGGAAGGAAGGAAGGAAGGAAGGAAGGAAAATAGGCTTCCTTCGCTTAAAAGATAAAGTTGAAAAACCATTGGGGAATGGTTTAAGACCTTAAAATGTGGAAGCAGGATGGCCTGACTCCTCCCTGTCTTTTCCCAGTGCTTATTGCAAACCTACTATGTGCTGTTCAAGTTTTGGGGACACTGTTCGAGTCCCTGGGACACGGGTGACCTCTATGGATGTGGTCCACAGTGGACCTCTGTGATCAGTTACTCTGAAGGCATGAAACAGGGGGATTCATCCCATCTTTGGGGTTCAAGGAAAGCTTCCAAGAAGAAGCAACATTTGAGTGAGGACCTAAAGGACAAAAGATATTGACTGAGGAGGGCCGGGCGCGGTGGCTCACGCCTGTAATCCCAGCACTTTGGAAGGCCGAGGCGGGCAGATCACAAGGCCAGGAGACCAAGATCATCCTGGCTAACATAGTGAAACCCTGTCTCTACTAAAAATACAAAAATTAGCTGGGCATGGTGGCGGGCACCTGTAGTCCCAGCTATCCGTGAGACTGAAGCAGGAGAATGGCGTGAACCGGAGAGGCGGAGCTTGCAGTGAGCCGAGATTGCGCCACTGCACTCCAACCTGGGCGACAGAGTGAGACTCCGTCTCAAAAGAGAAAAAAAAAATTGAGGGGAAGAGAAGCTGCCAGGCACAGAGCATGCGCAAAGGCCCAAAGGTAGGAAGGAGCAGGGCACATTTAAGGAACAAAAAGTCCACTGAACCTGAGGCCCACGGAGGAAGATGAAGTGAAGCTGGAAAGGTGGGTGGGGCCAAATCACAAAGGGTCGCCAGGCCGGAGTGGAGTGCAGTGGCGCGATCTCGGCTCACTGCAACTTCCGCTTCCTGGGTTCGAGCGATTCTCCTGCCTCAGCCTCCCGAGTAGCTGGGACTACAGGCACATGCCACCACACCTGGCTAATTATCGTATTTTTAGTAGAGACAGGATTTCACTATGTTGGTCAGGATGGTGTCGGTCCCTTAACCTTGTGATCTGCCCGCCTCCACCTCCCAAAATGCTGGGATTACAGGCGTGAGCTACCGCGCCCGGCCACAAAGGATCTTCTTACACTGAGAAGGGTCCAGAATTTCCACCCTGAAAGCACTTAGGGGCAACAGGGGCAGGAGAGGCTAGATACTTGCCTTGAGACTGCATTAACAAAATGCTTTTCACATGGTCAAGAAAACTGGTTTATAATAATCAAGGTGCAGTGGCTCACACCTGCAATCCCAGCACTTTGGGAGGCTGAGGCAGGAGCATCACTTGAACCCAGGAGTTCAAGGCCAGCCTGGGCAACATAGGGAGACCTCGTCTCTACTAAAAACATTTTTTAAAATTAGCTGGACATGGCAGCCAGGCACGGTGGCTCACGCCTGTAATCCCAGCACTTTGAGAGACTGAGGTGGGCGGATCACTTGAAATCAGGAGTTCGAGACCAGCCTGACCAACATGGCGAAACCCCATCTCTACTAAAAATACAAAAATTAGCCGCGTGTGGTGGCAGGCGCCTGTAGTCCCAGCTACTCGGAAGTCTGAGGCAGGGGAACCCCTTACACCCGGGAGGCTGAGGTTGCAGTGATCCGAGACTACACCACTGCACTCCAGCCTGGGCAATAGAGCAAGACCATGTCTCAGGAAAAGAAAAGGAAAGAAAGAAAAGGAAAATTGGCCTATAACAAAGAATGGCCAAAACTCCACAAGCTGCCACTGGCACTGCATCTAGGTCTTCGAGGCTGTCCTTCATTGTGTTGGTCCCCAGGAGTGGAGGGTGTTAAGCAATGATGGGAGGAGACTGAATCAGAATTGGATTTGAATCTGAGCCCGGTAGCTGTGTTCATGTCCTTGGGCTGGTAGTGACCGTGGGCTGGTGCCTTCACTTCTCTGTGCCCCTCTGTGCCTCAGTTTCCTCTTGTGTAAAAATGGAGCTCATTCCACCCACCTCACCGTGAGGTTGTGAGGAACGGACGAGATCAAGCCCACAAAGCACTCAACACAGCGCCTGGTCAAAAGTGAGTGTTTGGAGTATCCCCAGCATCCAGCCTTCCTCCGCCTCCCCGCTCACCGCTTCCACCTGTCAGACCGCCGTCACCTCCTGCCTGGACCATTGCAGTCGCCACCTCACTGGGCCCCCAGCTCTCCCACCGTTGCTTCTCATGGTCTGCTCCCCTCATGGGCATCAGAGGAATCCTCCTAAAACCTAAGTCAGGCCACGTCCCTCCCATGGCTCCATCTCACTTGGAGTAAAAGTTAAGGACCTCGCTGTGGCCTGCGAGCCCCATCACCCCTCACCACCAGCACCCCTCTCTGTCCTCATCTCCTCCCACTCTTCCCCTCTCTCATTCAGCCCCAGGCACAGGGGCCTCCTTAGTCCCTCTGGAAGAGCACAGGCACAGTCGCACCCCAGGGCCTTTGCACTCACTCGTCCTTCACATAGCCACGTGGTTCTGTTCCTTCCTCCGTAGCCTGCTGATCATAATAGTTCAGAGCACGGACTCTTCAAGTCTCAGCTCTGCCATCTACAAGTGTCCTTGGGTGATTTCTTCACCTTTGTTTCCTCATCTGTATGATGGGTTCCTTCATAGGATAAGTGTGAAAAATCAAAGGACTGGTATTTGGAAAGTACCTAGAACAGTGAAGCACCTATCAGGTGCTGCAGAAGTGTGTGATGATGAATAAAGCATGCCACATTCTTAGGAAGAGCTTCCCTGGCCTCCCTCTCTGACACTGCAGCCTCCCACCCTCCCTGACCCCCTTTTCCTGCCTTTTCTTGTGTCATTAGGAGTCCCACCATCTGACATGAAATATACTATCTGTCTTCCCCACCTAGAAGAGTGTAGCTAGCTGTGCGAGCTCTTGGCTGAATCACTAAAACTCTTTCGGCCTTATTTGCCTCATTTGCCCACAAATTGGGGAGCTTTGTCTATTTTCTTCTTGGCCGTTTCCCTAGACCAGTGCCAGGCACATAGCAGGTGCCCAGTAACTATTTGTTGAATGAATGAATGAGTGAATGAAGATCATTATTTGTATTATTCTCCATACTGCTACTGTGACCCCTGGGGTCCTCTGCTCACCCCGTCCAAAGGTGAAGACCCCTCCCCCGCTCACCCCCCTCCACCCTGTGTGCCCCCGCAGAGGAAGGCGAATACTTCCTGAAGGTGCTGATCCCCAGCTACGCGGCGGGCTCCATCATTGGCAAGGGCGGGCAGACCATCGTGCAGCTGCAGAAAGAGACGGGAGCCACCATCAAGCTCTCCAAGTCCAAAGACTTCTACCCTGGTGAGCCCCGGCCCAGGTCTCTGCCCTAGGCCTCCCTGCCCTTCCTCCCTTTCTCCTTTTCTCCCTCCCACCTGGGCCCTAGATAGGGGGAAAGTCTGCCCTAGGGACAGTGACAGTGGTGAGGAGGGGGCCTCCCTTCCCCCTAAGGGGACAGAGCTGCCCCCAGCCCGAGGGGCCTGGCCGAGCAGATGGGGGTGGGGGCAGGGCAAGACAATGGGCCTACTGCATATTCATGAGCTCATTTGCATGATGCGCTGGCAGATGTGTCTTTTCCCACACACCTGCCCCCTCTGGTCAGTTGGAGGAGCGAGGGTGGGGAGAGAGGCAGGTGTCAGGGCGTCCCTCGGGGCCTGGGGGCCAGCCGGCCGTGTTCCACAAATGTGCCCCCCCGCTTTGGATTTCTGTCACCCCCTCTTGCCCAGTCTCACTGGTTTTCTCTGTCTCGGTGTCATTCTTTATGTCTCCTTCTCATTCTGTTTCCGATTTCCCATCTCTTGCTCCCCTCCGCCTCCCTCTGTCTCTTGCCCCTCTGTCTGCCTCTGTCTGTCCATCTCTCTGGTTCTGTTTGGATATCCCCCATCTTTTGTCCTGTTCACCTGTCCTCTGCTTTCCCTGTCCCTCCCCTCCTCTTCTCTTTTTGTCTTCCTGTCTCTCTCCCCATCCTTTCCTTCCCTCCACCTCTCATAGCCTCACGTTTTTCCTTTCCTCTTGTCTCTCTGAACTCTGTTCAATCATCCATTCAACCAATATCTACTAGCCCCCTCTCACTGGGGTCCTCCTCTGCTGGCGTCACCCATTTCTTTCTGCCTCTGGTTGTCTGTCTCTCCCTTCCTGTGTCTCTTTTTTTTTTTTTTCCCCCTAAGTCTCATCTCCCTCCTGGTTTTTTCTTCCCTTCCTCCAAACCCAGTCCCTTTTCTGCCTCTCCTCCTGCTCCATCTTTCTCCCCCAGCCATAAATTTTCCAAGCCCCCTCCACTCTCTATTCCCTCCAAAATCTCTCACCCCTCCCTATCTCCCTCCCAAGACTAATGCCCGACAAGCATCGACATCTAGGATTCCAGGGAAGGCTTCCTGAACTGCATCTTTGGTCCAGTGCTGGTTCTAGTTCATCCTTAATCCCCTTGGATTTTTTAGGTCAAACACCAGAGCTGGAGCCCAGGGTCAGTACACGCTCATTTTCTCTCTCTCTCTCTCTCTCTCTCTTTCTCTCTCTGTCTCCCCCCCATCCTCTCCTCTCTCCTCTCTCCTATCTTTCCCTCTCTCCTCCCTCTCTCCTCCCTCTCTCTCCTCCTGTCTCTTTCTCTCTCTGCTCTCTCTCTCTTCTCTCCTCTTCTCTCTCTCTCCACCATCCACCCTGCCCCCAGCCTCCCATCTCACTAAGCAGCTTTGGCAAGAGGTTTAGAGAAAAATCGAGTGAACCAGGCACACCTCCTCCTTTTCTCTTCCACCCTGGCCCAGTTTTCCCCACTCCCCTGTAGCCCACAAGGTATGGATAAGACCTCTGTTCGGAATGTTCCTCCGAGGACACTTGGTTCCTTGCTCCTGGGTCACATTCTGTGCCACGAGACATGTCGTCCCCTCCCAACCCAATGACACACCCCACAGGCCAGGCAGCTGGGAAACCCAGAAGGCAGAACAGACCTTGGTCCTACCAGGTCAAACAGTATTCAGACAAGCAACAGGAGCCAGCGTCTCTCCTCAGCCCCTGGACATGTGGTCAGCCCCCATCCCCACTCCTGGCATGCAACTTCCAGATCATACAGCATGAGCCCGCTGCTGACTCAGAGAAGCAGGACACAGCCCCATGTGTCCTAGTCCTGTCCCCAGGACTTCCCAGAACCCCACAGGAATGCAGGAAATGGAAAAGCTACTGCAGGAGACAAAAAACATTTCCCTCCACTCCTGGCTTGACACCCTGTCATTCATTCATTCACTCATTCATTCAACACACATTCTCTGAGCACTTCCTCTATGCCAGCCCTGTGCTGGACAGAAATGGGGACAATAGCAGTGGTTGAAATGTCCCAACCTTGCTTCCTTGGTTCTCATATCCCAGCCAGGGAGGCAGACATCACATCGGTGATGACCCAGAGTGGTCAGGGCTGGGACAGGGAAGTCCAAAGGTTGGTGGTTGGAGCCCAGGTGGCACAAAGGACCCAGCCCAGGGAGGTCAGGAAGAGCTTCCTGGAAGAGACGACCAGAGCAGTAGAGAAGAATGAGCGAGGTAAAGTGCAGGCAAGTGTGCCCAGGAAGACAAAATGGCGTACTCAGAGGCTACTGAGCAGTTTGGTCAATGTAGCCAAAGCAGAGAGAACATGTGAGAAATGACAGTGGAGAAACTGAAAGGGCACTCTGGGCCTAGTACGTTCGCATGCACAAGCACACACACACTCACACACACTCACACTCTCACAGGCACACTCACACACAGTCTCACACGCTCACACCCTCACACACATGCTTACACTCACACTGACATGCTCACACCCTCACACACATGCTTACACTCACACTGACATGCTCACACCCTCACATTCATTCACACTCACACACCCCCACACACGCTTACATAGTCACAATGCTCACACTCACGCTCTTTCACACACACACGCTTACACACTCTCCCACTGTCACACATGCTTACACACACTCACATTCTCACACACTCGCACACACCCCACGCTCACACACACGCTTACACACTCATTCACACTCACACACCTCACACACATCCTTACACTCACACTGTCATGCTCACACACTCACAACCCCACACACACGCTTACACACACAGTCACAATGCTCACACTCACATACACACACACAGCTCACACACACGCTTACACACTCATTCACACTCACACACCTCACACACATCCTTACACTCACACTGTCATGCTCACACACTCACAACCCCACACACACGCTTACACACACAGTCACAATGCTCACACTCACATACACACACACATGATTACACACATTCCCACTGTCACACATGCTTACACACACTCATTCACACACACTTCGCTCACATGCACCCCCCACTCACACACACGCTTACACACACAGCCACACATGCTCACACACTCATTCACATTCACACACTCACATACACTCACACACACGCTCTCACTCACACACTCACACACACTGCACTTGCGTTTCTACTACACGAAATAAAAACCTACCCAGCACTTAACCCCAAGGGAAGGGCAGAACACACAAAGAACCTCCCCTCCTTTGTGATGGGTCTCAAAGCCCTAGATTCAATCCATCCAGGCCAGACATACATGGAGCAACTGAAATGCAAACAAAGGCAGGTACCTGCCCAAGGGCCACACACACTCCCTTGCGTCAGCCCAGATCCACCCTGGGGATTCTTTTTTTTTTTTTTTCTTTGAGACAGAGTCTTGCTCTGTCACCAGGCTGGAGTGTAGTGGCACAATCTCGGCTTGCTGCAACCCCCGCCTCCTGGGTCCAAGCGAGTCCCCTGCCTCAGCCTCCCGAGTAGCTGGGACTACAGGCACGCGCCACTATGCCCAACTCATTTTTTAAATTTTATTTTAATAGAGACAGGATTTCACCATGTTGGCCAGGGTGATCTTGATCTCCTGACCTCGTGATCCACCCACCTCGGCCTCCCAAAGTGCTGGGATTACAGGCTTGAGCTACCACCACCGGCCACCCTAAGGATTCTAAAATGCTGTCTGATGTTGAAAATCTGCTTGAAACTTTAGACCCTAACTGCTGAAGAAAAGCACAGACACACACACTTTTTATTATTTATTTATTTATATTAAGACAGGGTCTTGCTCTGTTGCCCAGGCTGGAGTGCAGTGGCACAATCGTGGATCGCTGCAACCTCAGTCTCCTGGGCTCAGGTGATTCTCCCACCTCAGCCTCCTGAGTAACTGGAACTACAGGTGTGCACCACCAGGCCCAGCTACTTTTTTTTTCTTTTTTTGAGACAGAGATTCACTCTTGTTGCCCAGGCTGGAGTGCAATGGTGCGATCTCGGCTCACTGCAACCTCCACCTCCCCGGTTCAAGTGATTCTCCTGCCTCAGCCTCCCAAGTAGCTGGGATCACAGGCGTCCGTTACTATGCCCAGCTAATTTTTTGTATTTTTAGTAGATATGGGGTTTCACCATGTTAGCAGGCTGGTCTCGGACTCCAGACCTCAGGTGATCCACCCGCCTCAGCCTCCCAAAATGCTGGGATAACAGGCATGAGCTGCCACACCCGGCCTGTATATTTTTTTTGTAGAGACAGGGTCTCGCTATATTGCCCAGGCTGAACTCCTGAGCTCAAGCCCTCCATCCGCCTTGGCCTCCTAAAGTGATGGGATTGCAGGCATGAGCCACTGTGCCTCACCACACACACTTTAAAAAGCATGTTTATGGTTTTATAACACACTTCCATCAAAGCGCAAAGTCTTGAACGACTACTTAATATATTCATCTTCTTTTAATATCAAAAATACAAAAACAAAACTGTCATCATTTTATGCCTCCCTCCAAGACACACACATAGAGCTGATCACTCCATACACACCAAATTTAGCAGAATGCAGAGACTCTGAAGCCAGACACCTGGGTTCAAAACTCCGAACATTCACTACCACCGTCTAAGAGAACTTGAACAAATCTTGAGCCTTCTCTATGCCTCAGTGTCCTTAGCAGGGAATCAGGGACAATCAATAATGATATTGCCTACTTCATATTAAGTGAACACGTATGTATAAAGTACTATGGTCAAGCATGATGGCTCACATCTGTAATCCCAACATTTTGGGAGACCGAGGCGGGTGGATCACTTGAGGCCGGCCTGGCCAACATGACGAAATCCCATCTCTACAAAAAATGCAAAACTTAGACAGGCGTGGTGGCACATGCCTGTAATCCCAGCTACTCAGGAGGCTCAGTCATGAGAATCACTTGAACTGGGAGGCAGAGGTTGCGGTGATCCGAGATCGCACCACTGCACTCCAGCCTGGGTGACAGAGCAAGACTCCGTCTCAGAAAAAACAAAACAAAACAAAACAGTGCTTAGAATGGTGCCTGACACTTGGGTTGTATAAGGGTCAGCTGTTATTATTAGACACTCTTTGGGGGCTTAACCAACCCCCCAAAAAGCCCCTGTGGGCCACCTTGTAAGAACTACAAGGGGATGGGAGGTCAAGGACTTCCTGAGTTTGAAGGAAGCTTCACAGAGATGCAAACCCTCGGCCTGCTCTTCCTGGGGCATCCACCTCCCCCTACCCCGCCCCCTAGTTCCCACCCCAACCCACACCCTTTCCTATTTACACCAGACGGAGGCAGACTGCAGGCTGACTCACCCTTGGCTCAGACCAAGCCATTGTTCTGGGGCTGGGGGGGGGTAGTAAGAGTGAGGAACATGGCCCAAAGCGGGTGGGGGATGTCAGCTACACAAGTGACCCACAGACAGTGGCGCCCAGACACATGGCGAGGCTAGCCTGCCAGACTGGGAAGTAGCAATCGAGGAGTCAGGGTCATGGCACCAGCGTGCTGCACTGAAGTGCTTGCTGGACACTGACGCACACCCCAGGTATCCCAGACACACAGGTACACAGCCACACGGCGCCTGGCACACACTCAAGACCTCTTTTTTTTTTTTTTCTTTTGAGACAGAGTCTCGCCCTTTCGCCAGGCTGGAGTGCAGCAGTGTGATCTCTGCTCACTGCAACCTCCGCCTCCCAGCTTCAAGCGATTCTCCTGCCTCAGCCTCCCATGTAGCTGGGACTACAGGCGTGTGCCACCACGCCCATCTAATTTTTGTATTTTTAGTAGAGATGGGGTTTCACCATGTTGCCCAGGATGGTCTCGATCTCTTGACCTCATGATCCGCCCACCTCAGCCTCCCAAAGTGCTGGGATTACAAGCGTGAGCCACCGTGCCCAGCCACACTCAAGACCTTTTACATTCTTAGAGGCAGAACCCCCTTCAAGGAGAGAGAGAGACACACTCACACTCCACACATCACACACATCCCGGCTCACCCAGGCACGCAGATTCTCACACTGACCAGTCAAGTTTTCTTTGTCTCGCTGTAATTCACATGCTGAGACACACACACACATACACAAACACACCAGTCATCCAAAAAGTCCCACAAACTGACACCTGAGTCTGTCTATCTTGCTGTCTCCTTCTCAGGTTCACACATGCCAGTCATAGGGTCTTTCCTGTCTCCAATACATATATATATACACACACTGGTCATCCAAATAGTCTTAGAAACATCCAGAAGTGTGTGTCTCTTTCACTTTCACAAACACACATACACACACAGATGCAGACACACACTGCCATCCAGTCTCAAAGTGGTATATATTCATTGTACAGCCTCGATCCCACTTTGTGAGATTCTTTTGTTTCTTTCTCTCGAACTCTCACACACACTCAGCTCTGTCTCACAAAGAGTCTACGTAACCTTGATCATCAAAGCGACACCAAAGTCTGGCCCACACACGAGGGCACACATGAACATCTTCACCAGAATCACTGTGTCACATAGTCTGTTCATAAGGCAGTCTCTGCACTTTGTCTTCTACAAACACAGATTAGGATCATCTAGTCAGTCCTGCTTAAGTACACACACACACACACACACACACACACACACCCCACTCACCAAACAGCCTCGCAGACACACACGCTGGTCACAGTGTCACCCAGAGTCTCTTTCACGCATATATCCCAACACCCCCCAAGTTTCTCTCTTCCCCGTGCCCCCACTCCCCAACACTCTCATGCAGAAATGAGAAGGATGCCCAGGACAGAGCCACAGCCAGTATCTGGAGAATCTCCAGGAAAGACACCCATCCACCTCCCTCCCCAATTCCTTGGTCCCCACTCCTCCACGAGTAGCCTTTGACCCACCCTGCTCTCCCCTGTCCACACCCCTGCCCTCCCCCACCCCTCAGCCCTCCATCTGGTGGGTTCAGACAGGCCCTCAGGCCTCTCCTCTGCCTCCCCCATCCCCCAGCTCTTCCCCCATCCTCTCCAAAAAGCCCAGAGGCCGACGCTGCAGGCTTTCAGGGGTTGCCATGACAACAGGGCCTCGTCCCTCGTCCCCCTGGGGGTGGGCTGAGGACCCGGCCAGCCAGACCGATAAGGGGGTTCCAGTTACTGTGGCAACCGTTGCAGGCCTGAGCTCTCTGCTTCCAGAAGGGGAGGAGGGTGGAGTGAGTGAATGGTTGCCAAAGCAACCAGGGAACCGCAAGAACTGAGAAGAGGCAGCTGAGCCCTGTCTCCCCTGCCCAGGGCTGCTGTGGGCATCGCAAAACACTTAAGCATCATTCTTCCATCCCTAGAGGTTGTTTTAGGGGAGGGAGATGAAGTGCAGATTATAAAGCAGGATTCCACTCGTTCTCCCAGCTACCTGTCATGGCCTAGGGGCCCATGCCTGCTCCCCCAGGCTCACTGTGTGATCAGTCAAATCCACTCTCTGGACCTCAGCTTTCCTCTTCCATTAAATGGGGCCTGTCTCTCAGGAATGTCCCTATTCCTGTCTCATGAGTGTGCCCTCTCTCTCCCTTGCTCAACAGGAACCACAGAGCGGGTATGCCTAGTACAGGGCACAGCAGAGGCCTTGAATGCTGTGCACAGCTTTATTGCCGAGAAGGTCCGAGAAATCCCACAAGCGATGACCAAGCCTGAGGTGGTCAACATCCTTCAACCCCAAACCACGATGAACCCCGACAGAGCCAAGCAGGTCAGCTGGGACAGAGACTGGGTTGCTGTAAAGCTGGTGACATTCACGAAGAAACATTCCTCCCACATCACTACATTACTGTGAGGTTCAATGGGACAAAGCTGATAAAAATCTCATCAGTCAAAGACCACATGGTAGTGGTTAGTATTATTCTTAGGGAGTCAGCTCTAATAGTATAGAAAGGACTCCAGACCATTTGGAGCGGGCTTGATTCCAGAGAGGGAGTGAACGTCTGGGAGAATGTGGCACGATTCCCTACTGTTCAATCCTTCCTAGGATTCTCTAGTTCCTCTTCTCCCTTCCACCTCATCCCATTGTCTCTCCGAACGACCTGCCTCCCACTTCCTGTTATCGCCGGAAGTGACCTCAGTGACGGTTCAGTCACATCCAGAAGAGTTTACAAATAGTCTCTCATCCTCCTTCCCTCCATAATTAACGTATGGAGGTAGGGGTGGTGTTTCATTAGCGAGAGCAGATGTGGGTCCCTCTCCTACACAGCCCTCTCCAGGAAGGAATGGAAAGGGGCGGGCAGCGCTCCTCTGTTGCCTCAATTAGGGGAAGCTGTGGCATAGGGGCGTGGCAGGGAGTGGCCAATCGCTTCCCGGGCCTCTCCGGTTGCCATGACGACGGTGCGCACCGGGCAGGTGAGCTCCCCTCGAAGCTGCGGGCCGCGCGGCCCGGACCCGGAAG
>NW_012101488.1:1891038-1895180 GCF_000951045.1 Mandrillus leucophaeus | reverse complement strand
GCAGGGAGTGGCCAATCGCTTCCCGGGCCTCTCCGGTTGCCATGACGACGGTGCGCACCGGGCAGGTGTGCTCCCCTCGAAGCTGCGGGCCGCGCGGCCCGGACCCGGAAGTGGGTAAGGGAACGGGAACGCAGAGCTGGCTCCCGTTTTCCCTCCCGTCCCCACTCCCCTATGCATGCGTACTCCGTGCAATGGGGCGAGAACTCCTGGGCTGGGAGGGCCCCTTGCGAGGGATAGTCAATGTCTACCTAAAGGCAAAGACAGGAGAGAGGGCGTCGGTAAAAGAAATCTGGAATTCTTGGGTCCTGTCGTTGCCCTCAGGTGGGGCAGAGCATAAGCCTGAGTTCCCCTAAGCTCCTGTGGAAACGGTGGGCGGAGAAGCCTGGAAGAGCGCTGCAGGGTGGAGCGCTCCCAAAAAAGACAGCGGGGCTTGGGGTGTGGAGCGCGGCCGCTGTCCTTGGTGCTGAAGCGACTCCGCTCCTCGCTCCCCGCCAGGTTTCTCCCGAATCCCTTCCCACCAGCAGGGCACAGGTTATTCACAGTTTACAGGGAGGCGAGCGCATTGCCTCTTCCCTCCGCCTTGGTCGTGGCCACAAGGGACTCAGGGTTCATCAAGAGTTTGTGAATGTTGCAAGGAAAATGGGGTCAGCACCATCTGTGCCTGAGCCTTCTACCGCCTCCCCCTAATCCACAGGAGCTCTGAGACAGTGGAGTCGAAAGGTTATAGAACCAGGATTTATTCTCTGCCGTATTACTCGTGTGTTCCAAAGACAGAGAGATCATAGCTGAAGACTCAGGCTCTGGGCTCTGTTGTTGAGTTGAATCCTTCTCCGTACAGACTTTGATTTATCCAAGCCTCATTTTTCTCACCTGTAAAATGACATTCATTATGATGCTTCCTTAAGGGTGATGGTTAGTGTTCATTGATGTTTGAAAAGCACGTAGCTTGTGTGTGTATAACGCATAGAACATTAGCCCCCAAAATGTTCTCTGTTGTTATTGTGGGATTTTTGAGTTAGGAAACAGGTCTACTTCTTTTCTGCCTTGAACTTGCCGTGTTACTCAGAGCCCCTTTCCTTGTGTAGGCCTCAGTTTCTCTTTTATTACAGTACAGCAGCTGGGCCAAACCAGGGATTATAAATTAAATAACTAAAGTATTGAAAAGGGGAACAAAAGACTTGAGGGTTGCTGCTCTCTGGAGAGGGTATGCCATCTTTGGAGGGAGAAGCTGCCACTCAACTCCACCGAATTCTTGCACTTTGGGAACATGGACCTAGTGCTACCACATCTTCCAAATTTTTCAAAAGAAGCCATAAATTTTTTAGATCAACTGACTTAAAAATGTTGACTCTGGTTTTTTTGTTATTATTATTTAATATATATTTGTCTGAGACAGAGTCGCACTCTGTCACCCAGGCTGGAGTGCAGTGGTATGATCTAGGCTCACTGGAGCCTCGACCTCCCAGGCTCAAGCGATCCTCCTACCTCAGCCCACTGAATAGCTGGGACTACTGGTGAACATGAGCACGCCTGGCTAATTTTTTTTTTTAATTTTTTTAATTTTTTTGAGACAGAGTTTTGCTCTTGTTGCCCAGGATGGAGTGCAATGGCATGGTCTCAGCTCACTGCAACCTCCACCTCCTGGGTTCTAGTGATTCTCCTGCCTTGGCCTCCCAAGTAGCTGGGATTACAGGCGCCCGTTACCACGCCTGGCTAATTTTTTGTATTTTTAGTTATTTTTTGTAGAGACAGGGTTTCACCATGTTGCCTAGGCTGGTCTCAAACTCCTGAACTCAAGCAATCCACCTGCCTCAGCCTCCCAAAGTGCTGGGATTACAGGCATGAGCCACCGTGCCCGGCCCCTGGCTAATTTTTGTATTTTTTGTAGAGACAGGGTTTCACCATGTTGCCTAGGCTGGTCTCAAACTCCTGAACTCAAGCAATCCACCTGCCTCAGCCTCCCAAAGTGCTGGGATTATAGGCCTGAGCCATTGCGCCAGGCCAACTCTGTTTTTAAAACACTATGAAGGTCAAAAAAATATATATGGCTGTAGACTGACTGGGGCCTGAGGATCACCAGATTGCCACCTCTGGGTTATACCAGTGGCTCTCACCCCTAGCTGATATCTGAATCATCTGGGTAGCTTAAAATGCAGATTCATGGGTCCTAGGAACCGCTGAATCAATATTTCTCGTAAGGCTTAGGAATCTGAGCATAAACTGTGGCCTTGGATCAGATCCTGACTCTACTGCTCATTACCCGTGAAAGAACTTGTGCAAGTTCTTTCTTTGTGCCTCCATTTCCCAATCTAGAAAATGGGGTAATAATAACACCTATCTTAGGGTTGTGGTGGAACCTAGATAAGTTACGATATTAAACTGTTAGCTGTTGATGCTACTGTTGTTGTTCTTGTTGTTGGTGGTGGTAGTAGTAGTAACAGTAGTAGCAGTAGCAGTAGTAGTATTTGCAAATTTCCATGGGCCTGCAAATCACTGGAGCAGATGGTCTCTGGTCCTTCTGGTTCTAAAACTTCAACAGTTCTATGGCTCTGTGATTCCAAGATTCTAAGCATGTATTATCTGAGATTCTACTGTTCTAATGTCCTGGGATTCCAAGATTCTATGAGTCTGCATCTGCAGATCTTTCTAAGATGCTGTGGTTCTACAATTCAGGGTCTATGATGAAGGCAGCTGCCATTGTCTTAGCGCTTCCCATGTGCCAGGCACTGGGCATCACTTTAGTCATTGAATGTTTCCAATAACAGGCCGGGAGCAGTGGCTCACGCCTGTAATTCCAACACTTTGAAAGGCCGAGACGGTGGATCACCTGAGGTCAGGAGCTCGAGACCAGCATGGCCAACATGGCAAAACCCCATCTCTACTAAAAATACAAAAAATTAGCCAGGCATGGTGGTGTACGCCTGTAGTCTCAGCTATTCTGGAGGCTGAGGCAGGAGAATCGCTTGAACTCAGGAGGTGGAGGTTGCAGTGAGCCAAGATCATGCCACTGCACTCCAACCTGGGTGACAGAGCAAGACTCTGTCAAAATAAAAAAAAAAGGGCCGGGCACGGTGGCTCAAGCCTGTAATTCCAGCACTTTGGGAGGCCGAGACAGGCGGATCACGCGGTCAGGAGATCGAGACCATCCTGGCTAACATGGTGAAACCCCGTCTCTACTAAAAAAAAATACAAAAAAACTAGCCTGGCGTGGTGGCGGGCACCTGTAGTCCCAGCTACTCGGGAGGCTGAGGCAGGAGAATGGCATAAACTCGGGAGATGGAGCTTGCAGTGAGCTGAGATCCAGCCACTGCACTCCAGCCTGGGCGACAGAGCGAGACTCTGTCTCAAAGAAAAAAAAAAAAAGACGAA
This sequence comes from Mandrillus leucophaeus, assembly GCF_000951045.1. Classification (NCBI taxonomy): domain Eukaryota; kingdom Metazoa; phylum Chordata; class Mammalia; order Primates; family Cercopithecidae; genus Mandrillus; species Mandrillus leucophaeus. The sequence continues at coordinate 1,891,811 of NW_012101488.1, read as the reverse complement.
GAAGATTTCCAATAATAATATAAGGTAGGTGTGGTTATGCTAATACTGAAGATGATGAAGGTAAGGCACAGAGAGGTGAAGGCATGTGCCTAAGCTCAGACAGTTACTAAATAATAAACTAGGAGGCTGGACGTAGTAGCTTATGCCTGTAATCCCAGCACCTTGGGAGGCTGACGTGGGCGGATTACTTGAGGCCAGGAGTTCAAGATCAGCCTGGCCAAAATAGCGAAACCCCATCTCTACTAAAAATACAAAAATTAGCCAGGCACAGTGGCAGGCACCTGTAATCCTGGCTACTGCAGAGGCTGAGGCAGGAGAATCGCTTGGACCTGAGAGGCAGAGATTGCAGTGAGCCAAGATCACACCACTGCACTCCAGCCTGGCTGACAGAGCAAGACTTTGTCTCAAAAACACAAAAACAACCTAGGATTTGGATCTTGCCATGTTGTAAAAACAGCAACCTTGTTGACTGGGTGACTACCAGAGAGCACGCTGCCTGTGTCTCACTGAATATTTGCACAGATCGTATGGATCAGGAATAGTATGCCCATTTTACAGATGTGGAAAAGGAGGCTCTGCGAAGTAAAGGGACTTTCATAGGCCACCAGCTAGGAGGTGGAAGAAGTAGGAATTTTCTTAAAACCCAACTTTATTTTTCTCACATGATTAACCCCTGGTCCTCAAACCTTTTCTCGGCCAATCTATCCTTCCTTCACTGCTCTAAAATACTGCGTCACAGACTAAATACCACTCCTGGTTCTGGTTGTGAACAT
>NW_012101488.1:1887517-1890003 GCF_000951045.1 Mandrillus leucophaeus | reverse complement strand
TGGAACTACAGGCGCCCGCCACCTCGCCTGGCTAGTTTTTTGTATTTTTTAGTAGAGACGGGGTTTCACTGTGTTAGCCAGGATGGTCTCGATCTCCTGACCTCGTGATCCGCCCGTCTCGGCCTCCCAAAGTGCTGGGATTACAGGCTTGAGCCACCGTGCCCGGCCGTTTTTGTATTTTTAGTAGAGACGGTGTTTCACCGTGTTAGCCAGGATGGTCTTGATCTCCTAACCTCATGATCCACCCGCCTCGGCCTCCCAAAGTGCTGGGATTACAGGCGTGAGCCACTGCGCCTGGCCAACAATAATCATTTCTCGAGTGCTTCTATGGACTTATATTAATTGCACATTACTTACATGATGCCCTATGCTTGGCACATAGTAGGTGCTCAGCACATGTTACTTATTTGAATGAATAGATGATGACTTCGCCCACAGGGCCAAGCAGAAACATGAGGACTGAGGTGTAATCTGCCAATAGTAGCAGTTGTGAGTCACCCGAAGGGCACTCACACTCAGTTCCAGCTACTTGTGGTCATGCTTGGATTTCAAGCTCACCATTGCACGCATAAGCTCAACTAAGCCTCATAATAGTCCTATGGAGGAGGTCTGAATATCCCTGTTTTACAGATGAGAAAACTGAGTCTCAAAGAGGTTAGGCCCCTTGTCCAGCATCAGACAGGGAGCCAAGATTTAAACCCGAGCAGGTGACTCTGGAGTCCAAGGCAGCTTTTCAGGGATTTATATGCACAGACTACAGATGGGTACCCTGGCTAGTACATTGCATTGTTTCTTCTACACAGTGGTTCTTAGACATTTTGAAGAGGTTGCCAACATTTAAAAACTAGGATGCTGGCCAGGGAGTGGTGGCTCAGGCCTGTAATCCTAGTACTTTGGGAGGCTGAGACAGTCAGATCATGAGGTCAGGGGTTCGAGACCAGCCTGGCCAGGATGGTAAAACCCCATCTCTACTAAAAATACAAAAATTAGCCGGGCATGGTGATGGGTGCCTGTAATACCAGCTACCCCAGAGGTTGAGGCAGAAGAATCGCTTGAAACTGGAAAGTGGAGGTTGCAGTGAGCTGAGATTGCGCCACTGCACTATAGCCTGGGCGAAAGAGCGAAACTTCATCAAAAGAAAAAAAAAAAAGCTAGGATGCTTCACGTTCTATAAATCAGCATTTCCAACTCATCTAGAAATGCCCATCAGGCTGAATTTGACTGCCCAATTGTACAGTACTCTACCACTCCCCACCCCGACCAGGTGACATACACCTGCTGTCTCCACCCATTCCCCTTCCTGCTTAGGCCTGTGGGCATGTCGTCCTTCAGTCTTCATCTGTCTATTTATTCGCTCACCCTTTGCTGAGTATGTACTGTGTCCCAGGCACTTTTCTACGCACTGAGAACCCAGTAGTAATAATACAGGCAAAAATCTCTAACCTCGTGGATTTGAAATTCTTTAACAGAAAAACACAAAATAAACAAGGAGATAAGTAAAATATAGAGTATGTTAGAGAATAAAAAATACTATGAAGAAAAATAAGGCAGAGAAGAGGAAAAGGGAATGTTAGAGCATAGATCTTTTTCCTTTTTATTTTGAAAATGTTTAAGGAATAGTCCCCATACATTGCACTTAGATTCACCAGTTGTTAACATTTGTGCATGCATGAACACATGTGCATGCATGTGTGTACCTCCGCGCACACACACACAATTTTTGTCTTGATTTTTTTTTTCTTTTTTTTGAGACAAAGAGTCTTGCTCAGTTGCCAGGCTGGAGTGCAGTGGTGCGATGATCTCGGCTCACTGCAACCTCCGCCTCCCAGGTTTAAGCAATTCACTTGCCTCAGCCTCCAGAGTAGCTGGGACTACAGGTGCGCACCAGCACGCTCGGCTAGGCGTGTGCCTCCACTCCTGGCTGATTTTTGTATTTTTCATAGAAATCAGGTTTCACCATGTTAGCCAGGATGGTCTCGATCTCCTGACCTTGTGATCCGCCCGCCATGGCCTCCCAAAGTGCTGGGATTACAGAAGTGAGCCACCGTGCCCCGCCAACCTCATGACTTTTTACTCCTAAGTACTTTAACGTGTGTCTTCCAAGGACAGTCTCCTACATTATTGTATTACTATCATCACACCTAAAAACAAAAACAAACAAACAAAAATGCTAATTCTATACTATTGTCTCATTGGAAAGTCCATATTCAAATCGCCCTAAAATATCTTTTATAACACAGAGGATTTTTCAATCTGCGATTCAGTCAACATTCATGCTTTGCATTTGATTGTTACACCTCATTAGTCTCTTTTACTCTAAAATAAAGGAAGATTCTTTTTTCTTGTTCACAAGGTCTGGCTCTATCACCCAGGCTGGAGTGCAGTGATGCCATTTTGGCTCACCGCAACCTCCACCTCTTGGGCTCAAGCCATCCTCCCACCTTAGCCTCCCAAATAGCTGGGACTACAGGCATACACCACCACGC
>NW_012101488.1:1881818-1887312 GCF_000951045.1 Mandrillus leucophaeus | reverse complement strand
GGCTCACTTGAGAATTGCTTGAACTCAGGAGGCGGAGGTTGCAGTGAGCTGAGATGGTGCCACTGCACTCCAGCCTGGGCGACAGAGTGAGACTGTGTCTCAAAAAAAAAAATAAAAAATAAAAATAAAATCAGGGAGACTAACAGGAAACAGAGCATGGGGAGCTCTGTCACAGCAACACTGCCTTTCTCCTACAAATATTTTGTGATGTCCACTTGACTCTCTGAAATACTATTCATATTCATATATGCATATATAGACATACCTACACTTGTAAGACTTTTTGACGGCTTTATTGAGATATAATTCACATACATACAACTCACCCATTTAAAGTATACAGCTCTAGGCCCAGTATGGGGGCTCATGCCTATAATCCCAGCACTTTAGGAGGCCGAGGCAGGAGGATCACTTGAGCCCAGGAGTACAAGGCTGCAGTGAGCTCTGATCACACCACTGCACTCCAGCCTGGGTATCAGAGCAAGACCCTGTCTATTTAAAAAAAAAAGAAACATAAAATACATGATAAATAAAGTGCACAGTTCATTGGCTTTTATTATAGTCACATAGTTGTACACCTATTACCACAATCCATTTTGGAACATTTGCATTACCTTCAAAATAAATCCTAATTTTTTTCTTTCTTTTTTTAGAGGCAGGGTCTTGCACTGTCACCCAGGCTGGAGTGTAGTGGCACAGGTCAAAGCTCACTGCAGCCTCAAACTCCTGGCCTCAAGTGATCCCTTAGCCTCCTGAGTAGCTGAGACTACAGGTGCACAGAACTGCATCTAGCTAATGTATTTTTATTTTTTGTAGAGATGGGGTTTCACCATCTTGCCCAGGCTGATCTCTAACTCCTGGGCTCAAGCCATCCTCTGGCCTCTGCCTCCCAAAGTGCTGGGATTACAGGCATGAGCCACCGAGCCTGGCCTCCAAAAGAAATCTTGATCATCTTAGCTATGTCCCCTCGATCCCCCACCTCAGCTCACCCTCTCCCTATCCCCAAGCCACCACAAATCTATTTTCTGTGTCTACAGATTTGCCTATTCTGGACATTTCTGTAAAAGGAATCATACAGTATGTGGTCAACCATCAACACTATCTAATTCCAGAATGTATCTATTACTGCAAAAGAAACCCTATACCTGTAGGCAGTTACCCCCAATCCCCTTCCTCCCATTCCCTGGCAACCACTAATCTACCTTTTTGGCTCTGTGGATCTGCATATTCTGGACATTTATGTAAATGAACTCAGCTGTGGTCTTTTGTAACTGGCTTCTTTCACTTAGCATATTTTTTTCTAGATTCATCCACGCTGTAGCATGTATCAGTACTTTGTTCATTCAATTTATTGCCAAATAATATTCCATTGTATGGATATACCATGTTTTATTTTATCCCATGAGACTTTTTAAAATAAAGAAGGCATAAAAGGAAAGTGATTTGTTATAAAATAAGGTGAAGTTTATTTTATTTTTTGTTTCTTTGTTGTTGTTGTTGTTTGCTTTGTCTTGTTCTGTTTTTGAGACAGGGTCTGCTCTGTTGCCCAGGCTGTAGTACAGTGGCACAGTCACAGCTCACTGCAGCCTCAACCTCCTGGGCTCAAGTGATTCTCCCACCTCAGCCTCCCAAAGTGCTGGGATTACAGGTGTGAGTCACTGCACCCAGCCAAGGTGAATTTTAATATGTAAATAAATACTCAATCAGGACCACAATGGAAGGAATAATGAATTAGGCAGCTGCTCACACCTAAGCATAGCTAAGTGAGACAACTACAAATGTAAAGTGATCCAGAGTGTAATATTGGAGACTTAAATAATACAAATGCCGTTGCTACTGATGCCAGGTTTTCAAAAAATGATGAAAACTCTTGTGCAGAGTAAAACAAAGCACAATCCACTCTTGATTTACTGGTAGTTGCATTCCTGGAAATTTCAGTAGCTCTTAAAACCATGCAAACAATACTTGTACTTACGTGTATCATGGGGTTGGGCTCTGAGGTCAGAGATTTTTTTTCTGTTTTGTTTTGTTATTTATTTTAATTATTTATTTATTTTTGAGATAGGGTCTCACTGTGTCAGTTGGGTTCTGGGCTCAGAGACTTTATTTATTTATTTATTTATTTATTTTTGGCATCAGGGTCTCACTATATTGCCCATGTTGAAGTACAGTGGCACAATTACGGCTCACTGCAGCCTATACCTCCCAGGCTCAAGTGATCCTCCCACCTCAGCCTCCTGGGTAGCTGGGACTATAGGTATGTGCCACCAGGCCAGCTAATGTTTTTAATTTTTTTTTGTAGAGATGGGGTCATGCCATGCTGCCCAGGCAGGTCTACAACCCCTGGGCTCAAGTGATCCTCCCACCTTGGCCTTCCGAGGTGCTGGGATTACAGGCATGAGCCACCATGCCCAGACGTGGGCTCAGAGATTTAAAAACAGGCTCTTCATCCGCATGAATGTCCAACAGAACCTTCAAAAGTAGTCATATAGTGGCTGGGTGTGGTGGCTCATGCCTGTAATCCCAGCACTTTGGGAGGCTGAGGCGGCTGGATCACTTGAGGCCAGGAGTTCGAGACTGGCCTGGCCAGCATGGTGAAACCCTGTCTCTACTAAAAATACAAAAAATTTAGCTGGGCATGGTGGTGGGTGCCTGTAATCCCAGCTACTAGGTAGGCTGAGGCAGCAGAATCGCTTGAACCCAGGAGTTGGAGATTGCAGTGTGCCGAGATCGCGCCACGGCATATACCAGCCTGGATGACACGATGAGACTCAGACTCAAAAAAAAAAAAAAAGTAGACATATAGGGCCTGGGACAGCTCTTCCTTGTGAGGGACTGACTCTCCATTGTGGGGTACAGACACCTATGGTCCTCCCCACTGACAGTCCACATCTCCCCCCAGTCCTTGCAACAACCAAAACTGCCACCTCCACAAATTTCTCAGACACCCCCAGGGCTTAAGGGGACATGGGAAGGATTTTTGAGAGGGAGGAATTTCTGTGTAGAAATGCTCTCGGAGGTGCAAAAGGAGATGACTGGTTTTGAAATATCTCCGCAGGAATTAAGATTGATCAGACTTGCAGATGCTTGGACAGATGGGTGGTTGAAGGATGGGCTGCTCTGCAACTGAGAAAGGGGAGGTCACCATATTCAAATGACCAACTTCTTCATTCTGGAGTGTTCCCCTCCCAGGAGTTAGAAGGAGATTGAAATCTAGGTTCTTGGGTTCCTGATCCATTGTGTGACATCCAAGACATCCACTTACGTCTGCCTTCTTAGACAAAAGCCTTCATGTTATCTTCATTTTACAGATACGACAACTAGATTAGTCTGCTAGGGCTGCCATAACAAAGTGACAGAGACTGGGTGGTCTAAACAACAGGTGTTTATATCTCATGACTCTGGAGGCCAGAAGCCCAAGATCAAGCTGTCAGCAGGACTGGTTTCTTCTGAGGCCTCTCTCCTTGACCTTCTTCTCCCTGTGTCTTCACACATTGTTCCCTCTGTGTGCATCTGTGTCCTAATCTCTGCTTATAAGGACACCGGTCAGTAAATTACGGCCTGCCCTAATAACCCCCTTTTACCTTAATTACCTCTTTAAAGACCCTTTCTCCAAATATAGTCAAATTCTAAAGTACTGGGAGTTACGCCTTCAACATATGAATTTGAAGGGGACACAATTTCAGCCCATAACAGCAGAGAGTTAAACGAGAAGACCATGTCTAGGGGAGCACAATAGATCAGGAACCCAAGAGCCTAGATTTCAGCTCCATCACTAACTGGGGGGCCTTAGGACAAGTCCTTTCACCTCTTGGGCCTCAAGAGGCTCATCTGTAAAGTAAGGGCTTAATGAAGGCTTTTCGAGGGCTGGAAGTCAGAGTACTTAACGCTAAAAGGCATGGGTGGGCCACAGTGCAAGCTTGGAGTGAGCTCCTGGAAAGCCCCATTGGATCAGCCATTAAGCTTTTAGATGCTGGACACAGAGGAGGCACCAAGAGTCCCAGGTACATGGGACAGGGTGGTTGAGGGGCTATTCATTAACCAACTGTTGTGGATATATTTCAGTTTTTTTAAAAAAATTAATGTTAAGAGGCAAGGTCTTGCTATGTTGCCCAGGCTGGTCTCAAACTCCTGGGCTCAAGTGATCCTCCCACCTCAGCCTGTCAAAGTGCTGGGATTACAGGCCTGAGCTGTTGCACCTGACCTGAAATATTTCAATATGTTTAACAACCAGTTGGACCATACTGGTGCATGTCAAAAGGCCATGCTGGGCCTGATTTTGGATGCTGGAGAGGAGAGGTGGGGAATGACCTGAGACTTCGCAGTCTCCAGCCACTGTAAAGACCCTCCCTTCGCCAGCTTGGTGGCTCAGATCTGTAATCCCAACACTTTAGGAGGCTAAGGCAGGAGGATCACTTGCGGTCAGGAGTTCAAGACCAGCCTGGGCAACATAGCAAGGCCCCATCTCTACATATGTATTTTATATATATATAATTTTATTTCATTTTGTTTTGAGACAGGGTCTCCCTCTGTCACCCAGGCTGGAGTGCAATGGCCCGAGCTCAGCTCACTGTATCCTCCACCTCCTGGGTTCAAGCAATTCTCCTCCCTCAGCCTCCTGAGTAGCTGGGATTACAGGCATGTGCTAACATACAGCTGACTAACTTTTGGATTTTTATAGAGATGGAGTTTGACCGTGTTAGCCAGGCTAGTTTGCAACTCCTGACCTCAAGTGATCTGCCTGCCTCAGCCCGGCAAAGTGCTGGGATTACAGGCAAGAGCCACCGTGCCCAGCCTAATTTAATTTAATTTAATTTTTTTTTTTTTTTTTTAAGACGAAGTCTTGCTCTGTCACCCAGGCTGGAGTGCAGTGGTGTGATCTCAGCTCACTGCAACCTCTGCTTCCCGGGTTCACGCCATTCTCAGGCCTTAGCCTCCCGAGTAGCTGGGACTACAGGCGCCTGCCATCACGCCCAGTTAATTTTTTGTATTTTTAGTAGAGACAGGGTTTCACCGTGGTCTCAATCTCCTGACCTCGTGATCTGCCCGCCTCGGCCTCCCAAAGTGCTGGGATTACAGGCGTGAGCCACCGCGCCCGGCCTAATTTAATTTAATTTTAAAAAATAAAATTAAAGACCCTCTCTTTTGCTCCCCACGCAGGCCAAGCTGATCGTCCCCAACAGCACGGCGGGCCTGATCATCGGCAAGGGGGGCGCCACGGTGAAAGCCGTGATGGAACAGTCAGGAGCGTGGGTGCAGCTGTCCCAGAAGCCAGAGGGCATCAACCTGCAGGAGCGCGTGGTGACGGTCAGCGGCGAGCCCGAGCAGGTGCACAAGGCTGTGAGCGCCATCGTGCAGAAGGTACAAGAAGACCCCCAGAGCAGCAGCTGCCTCAACATCAGCTACGCCAATGTGGCAGGCCCCGTGGCCAACTCCAATCCCACCGGCTCTCCGTACGCCAGCCCCGCGGATGTGCTGCCAGCCGCGGCCGCAG
>NW_012101488.1:1873265-1881343 GCF_000951045.1 Mandrillus leucophaeus | reverse complement strand
GCTGCAGCCGCGGCCGGTGCGGCCGGGGGCTTCCTGACAGCGGAGAAGCTGGCGGCTGAGAGTGCCAAGGAGCTGGTGGAGATTGCGGTGCCTGAGAACCTGGTGGGAGCCATCCTGGGGAAGGGGGGCAAGACGTTGGTGGAGTACCAGGAGCTGACGGGCGCTCGCATCCAGATCTCCAAGAAGGGCGAGTTCCTGCCAGGCACGCGGAACCGGCGGGTCACCATCACGGGCAGCCCCGCGGCCACGCAAGCCGCTCAATACCTCATCAGTCAGCGGGTCACCTACGAGCAGGGAGTGAGGGCCTCAAACCCCCAGAAAGTGGGATGAGGCCTGTGGTGTGTGCTCCCACCCTTCTCTCTCCTCCCATCTCCTCCTCCTCCCTCTCCTCCTCCCCCCAACTCCTGACCTCAGCTTGGTGTAGTCCTGCTCCTCTTGGGATGGGGCTGGGGTAGGCCCGACTGCACCCTCCCCTTCTGGTAGTCATAGGCAGGATTGAGTGACGGTTGGGAAGGGGGCTCAGAAGCCCCCTCCCCAGCCCGGAACTGACCCCTCCTTCCTCCCTCCCTGTGCTTGGCTGGGCCTGACCCTTCCTGTCCCAGGGCCCAGGTCTGTGTGATATCTGTATATATTGCATTTTGTTGATTTTAATAGAAAACAAAGCGTTATTTTCTCTTTCTTTCCCTCCTTTTTTTTTTTTCTTTTTTTTTGGTAAGGATTTTTTCCCCTTTATAAGTTTTTGTTTCCATATGGGAGGAGGGGAGGGAGCCTCTGGGTCATCCAGAATGAGGGGCTTCCCCAAAACACAATACCCCACCTCTCTGCTTTCAGTTCTAGATCTGAGGGAAGCCATGGGAGTAGAGGTAGCAGAGGCGTCTGAGCTGAAATGGGGCATTTGGAGCAGGGACCCCAGAGTTCCCAGATCTTCTCAGCTACTCTCCTCCCACTGGAGCTGTCCCTCTAGGTGGGAATGTTCACTCTTTTGTTGTCAGGTTGTATGGGGGGCAGGGACGGTGCTGCTGGGAAGGATGCCAGCTCTGGGATTGGGCCAGTCCTGTGGGCAAGACTCGCAAGAGGCTGGATCAACTTGGTGTGGTATCTCTGATGGTTTAGAGTAATGGCAATGAGGGCCTCTGTTGTGATGTCACTGAGTACTTTCTGGGGTGCTTCTGAGCGCTTCTTATGATGTCACAGGAAGCAGTTCCCCAGAGGTTACTTCCTGTGAACGTAAGAGAGCAGGTACTTCCTGTGATGTCTCAATGAGTTCTTCCTTGAAGGTCACTTTGGTGATATCATGGGAAGATGTACTTCTGGTGGTGCCTAGAGGTCACTTCCTGTGATGTCATTAGACTGAAGCATGTACTTCCTGTATTGGACAGTGACCAGTCTCTGACCTGCCTTCTCCCTCCACACCCTTCTTTGGTGGGTGTTGGCCTGGGGGTCTTCCTAGGAAGAGAATAAGGCACGGGACTTGGATCCAATCTGGAGAACTCTAAGGGAAAAAAACCCAATATTGTCAGGGTCATCTCCATTCAAACACGTCAAGTCTGCGAACTCGCCCTGGAGGGAGGGGTGGGAGATGGACCTAGTGCAAACTACTGTTAAAGACCTCCCTTCCCACCCCTGCCTTTTGTGTGCATGCCTGTGTCTGCGTGGCTTTGTTTCGTTGAATTGGGTGAGCCAAATGTGTGGTGGCTCTGTCAGGCCAGTGTGGCCCGGTGTAGAGTTCAGTGAGCCATGGAAGGGTCCCTTGGACCAGAATGCTTTATGTGGTCTGATAGGTTAGATTGGTTTGGTGGCTTCCAGCAAGCTGGCATGCTTTAGTGATGTCTGATGGATCAGAATGTTTTGGTGTGCTCACCAGGGGCTCTGGAGAACTAGAAGGTTCTGATGGAGTCTGACAAGCCAGGCGGCCTTGAGAGTTGGTTTGGGAGTGGCTCCCTGAGTGCTGTGGCTGTGGTCAGCTCTAAGGACCTGTTGGCAGACTGAGATTTCAGGGCCTGACAACCCTATAGACTAGGATAGCTAAGACCTCCCTCTACCCCCACCCATCTCCCCCTCCTCCTTGGAGACCACCTCCACTTTCTCCAACCCAAAGCAGGGCGCCCAGTGCCCTGGTTCCATCATCAGCATCTCTGGGGGAGGGGAGCCCCATGCCCACCCTCTCCCCCATTTGTCCCCCTCCTAGGTCTTCCAGACCCTTCTCCTCTCTATGGCTTTGGGGGAAATCCAGCCTCCTTGTCTCTCTCCTAAAAAAGGAGGGAAGAAAAGCCACAGAGACAATTCTTGCCCCTAAAGCCTAGGAGATCCCTCTCCCTTGCTAGAGAGCCACCCCCAAATCAAAATGTGAAAATCCCTAGAAAGCAATAGCCTTCGAGGTACCTTGCACTGAATTTCCCACCCCGGCCCTTCCACCCAATGGGAGGCTGTAACTTGGGCACTGGGGTGACTTTTTCCATGCCCTTGTCATCTCCAGGGTGAGGGGCAGGCCCCACTTCCCCCTCCCCATCCCCCACTTCCCATTGTTGTTGCCCCACCCCTAATCTCCAGACTGAACCCAGATGGAGATCTGAGTGCCAAAACAATTCTTGATGTAACTTTGTACATATCTTCTACTACCGTTGGGGGCTCTTGGGGTTAGAGGTGGGGGCAGCATTGCTCCCCTCCACCTCTCAAAAGACCTTACAGTATTTCACAGTATCTCTACCCGCACGCGAGTATTACAGTATCTAGCTGGAATATCCCTCTACAGCCCCCCAGGCCCCTATGAGGAGGGGAAGGAGCCAGGGAGAGGTGAAGTAAGGTCTGGGAGTGGGGAGGTGGGATCTGAATGGGCTCATTTGCATATCATTTGCATCCTTTGCTTGGCAGCCACTTTCTACAAACCCATTCGCTGGAGTCTGGGTCCCAATCAGCCGGGTCCAGGATTCCTCTCACACAGACACATCTCTGGAGGCTGGGCCTCCTGCAAAGTGTTTGCTTGGAATGTCTGTGTAACAACCCCTCCCTATTCATATTTCTTGGGGACCCCCTACCCAGCCAGCCAGGGCGATCTGAAAGGTATAGTTTGCTAGCTCAGTGAGCTAGTTCGCTCACCATGTTGGTGAGTGGAGAGCCACACACCTTTCCCCATCTTACCCTGGGAAACTCACTCTACCATCTTTGCCATCTCTTGAAAGTCTCTTCTGCAATCTGACCTCAATCTTTTGTGCTGCAGTTTGTCCAGAGGGGACACAGATGTGGGGCCAGGGATGGGGATTATTGAAAAACCCATCACCTCTTTTTTTTTTCCCTGTCTCCCTATTAGCCAATCCGATCTCAGAGTCTCTGAGTGGCCTCCTTGCACCCTTCTCTTCAGCACCAAGTAGGTGCTTAATAACTGTTTGCTGCATTGAATTGTCTCCCGATTCCTTCTCATTTGCCCTCTAGCTTCCCATACCTTCTCCAAGCGTCTTCCCCCCTTTCTTTGTCTGGCTCCCTATGACTTTCTTTTTTTTTCTTCTGTGTGGTTCCCATTGTTTTCTGTCCTGTCTCTATCTTAGTCTCTGTCTGTCTTCCTCCTCTCCTCAAATGTCTCAACTCTCTCTCCCCAGTTTCCCCATTTAAAAAAAAAAAAAAAAAAAAGTGCCAAACTTCCTTGGAACTGAGCCGCTCTGTGGGGAGAGGACCTTGGATAGAGGGGAGGAAATTGGACCATTTCTCTTTGAGGAGGTCCCTAAGAGGCATTGAAAAAGTGTGGACATGGGGCTAAATTGGGTCCCCCTTCCAAAGCCCCCCCACCCTGAGTTTTTCTTAGAATCTTTGTAAGAAAAAAAAAAAAGACAGAAAAAAGCTCTCCTTTTCAGCTTACCCCTATCCTTTTGGATCCCCCCAAATTCCACCAGCCAAGGAGAATCCCACTTGCCAACTTCCTGGCAAATCTATGGAAACCAGGGAGAAGGAGACAAGCTCAACTCCCCCTCTACTAGCCCAAGGGGCAGTACCAACTGGATTCAAGAGAAGGACCTCAAAGCACCTATGAGAAGAGGGGGTTCAGTGTGCCAAATTAACCTCCGTCATCCCCCATCTCAGGGGGCTCTGAGCCAACCTGCCCAGCCAACTTCTTCCGCCCTGTCCCAGCCATCTCTACATGGGCAAGGAGGCTTCACTGCAATAATTATTAGGGGTGGTGGTCAGAAGGCAATGGCTTTGCCATTTCTATCAGCCCTAACACCTACCCTGGACTTGTAGATGGGAATTATGGGTATCCCAAGTGGATCTTGATAAAAGCCGACCTACAGAGGGTTGGGGACCTCTACTTGGAAAAGTAGGGTGCAGCTTATCTCCAAGGTGTATTTCCTCTCTCCTCTGGACCACCAAATCCTTCAGTATTCCCTCGTTCTGTTTCTCCTCCCTGTTCCTCCATCCCACATCCTCCTCCTTACTTGGTTTTGATTGGTGGCCAATTGTTTGGAAAATGAGAGGAGTCCCCTTGAATGGATGATTGCTGTTTCAGGACCGGGATTAGAGGCTGTGATAGGCTGTGCAGTGGCAAAAGTATTAACAAGAGTGGCTATGAGGATGGCAGTTGGGGCGTCCAGGCTGCTGACTGAGTGCACGCCTGTCGGGACAGCCAACCAGGCCTTCGAAGGCACCTGCCCCCGCCGTCTGGAACTCGGGCTGGCTGTCTTGAAAGCCTGGACTGGATGTCACGATGGGGAGAACAGGATCGCGATACCCAAGTTGGGGCACAGGTGGGCCAGGGACGCTGGTTTTCTGGGGTGACAGCACCCAGCCCTGCTATCGTGATCCGTTTGCACTGTGGTCAGCTGTCTCCACGCTGTGGTTGGAGAGGGTTTCTCTCTGGGCGCTGCTGCTCGTGTGTATGGTCCGTCTTAGTGTCCCCTTCAAGTTGCATTGGAGATTGCTGGGTGGCAGGGAGGGAAATGGGAAAAGAATCTGCGGGCTTATGGTGGTGAAGGCTGCTGGTTTTCAATCCCTTCTCAACCAGTCCAGGACACTTGTCTCCCAGAGATAACTGGGGGGGACTGCCTAACCCCCCCTCCCCCACCCCTTTCCCTACCCCACCTTTCCCCCCAAAACCACCAACCTCTCATCTTCTAAGTGACTCCATCACCACCGGCCACCGGGACCTGCGGCCTCATTGCTCCAGCCCGCCCCACTCGACCGTCAGACTCGCTCATCGAACTCTTTTTGATTAACCCTTTCTGTGTTCATCCCACGGAAAACTGTGTGTCCGGCAGCGGGGAGGGGGGAGGCTAGGGGCAGTTGCTACCTTTCCTCCATTTCCTCCCACCACCCATGCCTCCCCACCCGCACCCCATCCCATGCCCCACCCCCATCCCTCACCCCTAGGGTCTGCCCCACCCTGGGGATTGAGATCCTCTATAATCTCTCTGCTGTTTGGCTTTGTCCCTTTAAAAGGCGGGTCCAGGGGCGTGGCCTCCCTCAAATGGAGCGCTCACTCTGACCCCCTCCTTCCTGTGCCCCCCACACACTCCCCACGCCTTCATTGTAAATAGTCACTTTTGTACTGGGTTTGAGCCAGGGGACGTGGGGAGTCATTTTTTTTTTCTTTATGTTGGCATCTCAGGCCACTGGAGGCATGGCCCACATCCCGGGTCGATTTGGGAGAATCTTAAGGTGTGTCCTCTCACCTGCCCCCATCGCTAAGGATTTCAAGCTATCAGTATTACTCTAGAGGGATGGGGTGCATAAATTTCCCGGCAGGGAGGTGGGAGAGGTGTGGAAAGGTGTAGTCTGGCAGGATGCCTCCGTTTTCCCCTTCTGTGAAATGGATTCATCCTCCAGTTTTCCTGAGGAGCCTCCGTGAGATAACGGTGGAGTCAGAGGAGCTAGAACCTCTCTTCCCCCTTCTCTGTTGGAGTCAGGGTAGGAGAAGAATGCGGGGCAGGGGAAGCTGTAGGGCCATCTTTGGAGAACCGATTGCTAAATCCTTCTTAGGACCTTAAGGTAGCCTCCTCTCCAGGCTTGTTCTCCCTCTTGGAAGATGGGGAGGACTGGAGGACCTCTAAGGTTCCCTTGGTTCTCCCCAGTCCTTAGATTAAAAGGCCCAGGCCCCAGGCTGCCCCCTGCCTGCTGTCCCACTCCTTCATTCCGTTTCTTGGAATGTGGCCATGCCTCCAGTGCCTCCATTCAACCCCCTCTAACTGATTCCTTCCATCCTCTGCGACCAGAGACGCCGCCCGCCTCCTCCCCACCACCTCCAGAAGCTCCTGGCTGGGGCGCACTGCCGTCTCCTCCCACTCCCCACATTGCCATGCCTGGGCCACGCCCTCCCCACCCACTCACCCACCCCCAGTGTCCGTTGTGTGACCTAGTGCACCATGTATTAGCTTCCATGGCCCCCACCCCAGACCCCACCACACCCCCTTTCCCCACCCCTTCCCCCTCGGCGACTTCACCTTTTTTTGCCGCGATAAACGCCATCTCAGCATCTGTGTCTAATGTTGTCTTTTTTGCTTGACATCACACACTCCTTCTTAACCCATCCCCTTCCCTCTCCCTCCTCCCTGCACCTCCACCCTCATCCTAAATTCTTTCCCCCTTTCCCCCAGGGCTCTGGGCATTTAGGGGAAGAGGGTGGGGGGACCCCTGAGGATGGTCCCAGATGGGGGAGCTGGGGAGGGAGGACTATTGTCTCTGGACAGTGTGAGCATCCGGAGCAGCTGTGCTTGAAAGAAGCAGGTGCTCAAGTTTAGCTTCCAGGGGCCAGGCGCGGTGGCTCACGCCTGTAATCCCAGCACTTTGGGAGGCCGAGGTGGGCAGATCACCAGAGCTCAGGAGTTCAAGACCAGCCTGGCCAACATGGTGAAACCCAGTCTCTACTAAAATACAAAAAAATTAGCTAGGCATGGTGGCACATGCCTGTAGTCCCAGCTACTTGGGAGGCCAAGGCAGGAGAATTGCTTGAACCTGGGAGGCAGAAGTTGCAGTGAGCCAAGATCACACCATTGCACTCCAGCCTGGGCAACAAAGCAAGACTGTCTCAAAACAAAAAAAAAATTAGCTTCCAGGGCCTCAGTGTCCAGTCAGGAGAACCGACACCACCACCACCACGACCACACACATACACAGAGCCACAGTCCCACAGACAGGCTCTTGGACACACATCTCCACACACAGCCCTGCAAATACACAACACCAGGTAGAATCAGGATAGGCCAAGGTCGAGGTTTTCGAGTCAGGTGAGCTACGGGTTTAGATCCCAGTGCTGCTGTGTTACCCTGAGTCCTTTGTTCCTCTGAGCCTTCATGTCCCCATCTGTAAAATGGGGATTTTTTAAATTGTTATTTCTACATCATATGGCTTATGCTTCGATCAATACACTATTCACTTTTTTAAAATGATTACTGAAGATCTATGATGCATAAGGCACTGTTCTAGGTGCTGAAGATAAAGCAATGAACAAAACAGATGCAGGTATCTCTGGCTTTTTGGAGCATATAGTCTACTGGAATTGGGAAATTCTTCTTAACACAAAACCTGACACATGGGACTAAAGTGAATTCAGAGGTTGCAGACCATCGGCCAACAGGCAGGTGCGGTACCCATAATTTCATTTGACCCGAAGTGTTTGGTGGGATTGTTGCCAGCATTTAAACATTGGGAGACTTCTGAAAACATGGGTTTCAAGACCCTCTTGAGAAATGCCATGTGATAGCTTCGATTGCAGTTGCCACCTGCCCACAATGGGCTGGCCTGGGGCAGCCACTGCCACTCACCCAGGGCAGAGAGGCTTAGCCCCTTCCTGACCTGCACTGCTCATTTATGTCACATGCCTAGGTTCTGGACGTTTGCAGCCCCTGAGCAAATATTTAAAAATTACTAGCCTGGCCGGGTGCGGTGGCTCACACCTGTAATCCCAGCACTATGGGAGGCTGAGGCGGGCGGATCATGAGGTCAGGAGTTCGAGACTAGCCTAGCCAACGTGGTGAAACCGTGTCTCTACTAAAAATACAAAAACTAGGCCAGGTGCGGTGGCTCAAGCCTGTAATCCCAGCACTTTGGGAGGCCGAGACGGGCGGATCACGAGGTCAGGAGATCGAGACCATCCT
>NW_012101488.1:1872556-1873000 GCF_000951045.1 Mandrillus leucophaeus | reverse complement strand
AAAAAAAAAAAAAAAAATACAAAAACTAGCTGGACATGGTGGCAGGCAGCTGTAATCCCAGCTACTCAGAACACTGAGACAGGAGAATCACTGGAACCCGGGAAGCGGAGACTGCAGTGAGCCAAGAATACACCACTGCACACCAGCTTGGGCAACAAAGCGAGACTCTGTCTCATAAAAAAAAAAAAAAAAAAAAAAAAAAATTAGCCTGGCCAGACATGGTGGCTCATACCTGTAATCCCAGCACTTTGGGAAGCCATGGCAGGAGAATTGCTTGAGCCAGGAGAATCACTTGAGCCTAGGAGTTTGAGACTCTGTCTCAAAAAACTTAAAAATTAACCAGGTGTGGTGGTACATGCCTATAGTCCCAGCTACTCGGGAGGCTGAGGCAGGAGGATCACTTGAGCCTGAGAGGTCGAGGCTGCAGTGAGCTGTGATTGCACC
>NW_012101488.1:1865664-1872506 GCF_000951045.1 Mandrillus leucophaeus | reverse complement strand
AAAAAAAAAAAAAAAAAAAGATAAGTAATTGCCTTACATTTTGGAGGTGTCAGAGATGCAGCTTGGCAGATGACAGAGAAACAAAAGAGACCAAGACCAAGGAGGCGGGGTGGGGTGAGGCCAGATGCTTGGATTCTGATGTGACCCAAGGCACTTCGCTTCCTCTCCCTGGCTCCCAATCTCCACATCTGGAAAACGCCCTAGAAAACTGTACTTGCCTTCTGGTATATTCCAGAAGGATTCTACATGTGACTCACCCCTTCAGTATCTCACATAGGGAAAATGCTCAGCACATTGTAGTCACCAGAGATCCCCTCCAGCTGATAAAAATAACAATAACAGGACTCCAGAGAAGGACAAGCCCAACAGAGGGGGATGGAAGGAGAAGGGGGACTCAGGCTAGGATAAAGTAAGCAAGAGCCGTAGGGATGAAGAGAACGAGGGCAGACGTGCAGATGAGGCTCCAGCTGCTGGAGGTGTGTCCATCCACTCATTCATTCATCCATTCAACAGGTATTTATTGAACACCTACTGTGTTCTGGGCCTAGGGATATGGTGATGCCCAGGACACATCACTGTTCTTGTATTTATAGCCCACGGGCCATATCCCTCACTCTCAGCACGTCGTAGGTGCCCAAAAGTCTACCATCCTATGAGCCACAGGCGCCTCTGGTACTGGCCTGTGACCCTCAAACATTGCCAAGCCAGACTGTTTTCAGGAAGAGTAAAGGAATTTCCCACCAAGAAGCTAGGAAGTTGGAAACGATTTGGAAGGAGAGGGCGGGTGTTTCTGTTCTGCTGTGTGGCTTTGGAAAACCCTCATGATCTCTCTGGCCCAGGAAACGGAAAGGAAAGGAGATGAAGTCAGGATGAAGGTGAGTAATGGGAGATTCCTAGCTCCCTCAAAGCCCCCAAACCTTCTTCTCTGGGCGGGGGTGAATGGGGCGTAGAGAGATTTGCAAAGGTGGGGGATCTGAGTGAGAAGAGATGAAGAAAGAAGACAGAGAAGTTGCCTGGAGCAGAGAGACAGTCCTAGAAAGAGGGCTAGGAAGGGGGAAGGAGGGAGGAAGAGGCCTAGGCAGGGACCTGGTGGGGGTGTCTCAAGAGAGGTCTCTACACATCAGAGGGGCCAGGTCATTAAGAGAGGAAGGGGAGGCCAGGCGCGGTGGCTCATGCCTGTAATCGCAGCACTTTGGGAGGCAGAGGTGGGAGAATCTCGTGAGCCCAGGAGTTTGAGGCCAGCCTGGGCAACATGACGAAACCCTGTTTCTACAAAAACCACAAAAGTTAGCCAGGTGTGATGGCACATGCCTGTAGTCCCAGCTCCTTTGGAGGCTGAGGTGGCACGATCGCTTGATCCCTGGAGGCAGAGATTGCAGTGAGATCACACCACTGCACTCCAGCCTGGGTAACAGAGGAAGACCCTGTCTCACACAAAAATAAAAAACAGACGAAGGAGAATAGAGAAGGTGGAGATGGACTAGAAGAGAGGGAGAGGCAGACACACACAAGCAGAAAATGAGAAAGAAACAGAAACTGGAAAGTGATGGAGATAAGGTTGCCAAGGTTTAGCAAATAAAAATACTGTGTGTCCAGTGGCATTTGAATTTCAGATTAAAAGAAGAAGTTTTTAGGCCAGGCGCGGTGGCTCACACCTATAATCCCAGCAATTTGGGAGGCCGAGGTGGGCAGATCACCTGAGGTCAGGAGTTTGAGACCAGCCTAGCCAACATGATGAAACCTCCATCTCTACTAAAAATACAAAAATTAACCAGGCGTAGTGTCTCATGCCTGTAGTTCCAGCTACTCGGGAGGCTGAGGCAGGAGAATCGTTTGAACCCAGGAAGCAGAGGTTGCAGTGAGCCGAGATCACACCACGTCACTCCAGCCTGGGTGACAGAGTGAAACTCCATCTCAAAAAAAAAAAAGTGTAAAAATGTCCCATGCAATATTTGGGCAATAAGTATGCTACAATATGAATTGTTGCTTATCTAAAATTCAAATGAAAGTGGGCATCCTGTATTTTACCTGGCAACCTTAGGTGGAAGAAAGCAAAAAGAAATCTCGGGGGCAACACAAAAAAAGCCAGAATTGGTTAAAGGAGCCAGGGCGTCCACCATCTGGAATCCCAACTGGGGCATGCCCAACTTACTGCCCGTAACTCCTGTATCCCTTTCCTCTCTGCCCTTCTGTCACC
Source organism: Mandrillus leucophaeus (assembly GCF_000951045.1). NCBI lineage: Eukaryota > Metazoa > Chordata > Mammalia > Primates > Cercopithecidae > Mandrillus > Mandrillus leucophaeus. The sequence continues at coordinate 1,870,309 of NW_012101488.1, read as the reverse complement.
CCTCTCTGTCCCTCTGTGCCCCCAATCCCTCTGTCCCCTCTCTCTGTTCCTCCATCCTCCCTCCCTCTGTCCCTCTGCCCTCCACTCTGTCCCTCTGTGCCCCCCATCCCTCTGTCCCCTCTCTCTCTGTTCCTCCATCCTCCCTCCTTCTGTCCCTCTGCCCCCACTCTGTCCCTCTGTCTCCCCATCCCTGTCTCCCTCTCTCTATTCATCCTCCCTCTCTCTGTCCTCCTCCTCTGTCCCTCTATCCCTCCTCTCTGTCCCTCTGTCCCCCACCTCTGTCTCCCCCTCTGTCCCCTCTCTCAGCCCCTGGATCCCTCCCTCTCTATGCCCCTAGTTTCTCTACTATGTCCCTCAGTCTCCCCTTTCTCTGCCTCACACTCTCCCTGCTTTCTGTCCCTACGTTTCCCTCTCTTTTTCCCTTGGTGTCCCTGTTTTGCAGTCCTTCTGTCCCTCTTGCCACCCCCAACTCCTCTTAGTTCCTCAGTCAGTCGCTACTACTCCTGGAATCTGCCTCACGCATTAAAACCGGTTGAGTCACTGTTCTCACTCCTACCAAGCTGTCAAGTGGGGGCTGGTTTTGGGGGGACAAGGCCTGAGGGGCAAGTGATGGAGAATGGGAAACACTTTCAGGGGCACTACCCCCTCCGCAGTCAGAGCTGACGAAGCTTTGGGCTGGGAATAGGCGCTGGGACAAAGAGACGTTCTGCCAGACAAATGCTCGCTCCCATCTGCCACTGAACTCGGAGAGTCTGGCAAGTCAGAGATCTCTCCAAAGTCCCCTCTATTCTCCTGCTTTCAACTGCCATGCCTTCAGAGAAGTCTGTTCTCTAAAGAGGCTTCTTGGGCCGGGAGCGGTAGCTCACACCTGTAATCCCGGCACTTTGGGAGGCCAAGGCGGGTGGATCACTTGAGGTCAGGAGTTCGAGACCAGCCTGGCCAACATGGCAAAATCCCGTCTCTACTAATAATATAAAAATTAGCCAGGCGTGGTGGCAGACGCTTGTAATCCCAGCTACTCGGGAGGCTGAGGCAGGAGAATCGCAGGTGGAAGTTGCAGTGAGGGAAGATTGCACCACTGCACTCCAGCCTGGGAGACAGAGCGAGAGTCCGTCTCAAAATAAATAAATAAATAAGTAAATAAATAACAATGTAAAATGAGGCCTCTCAACCAACACCTTCATGCCAGCATTCTGGTGAGGTCTCTGTGTCCCTGTTTCTGGCCCACCTGCCCTTGCCTCTCACTCCTCTCTGCCTGTTACCTTCTGTATTTCTCCGAGTGTCTGTCTAACCAGGTCTTCCTCCTCCCATTGATTTTTTTTTTTTTCCTGCATCTGAATCCCACCTCTGCAGAATTGTCTTTCTCCTTGTCTCTTCGGAGGGATGGGGTTTCTGTGTGTCTCCCTGAATCACTTTCCCTGTGTCTGGCCGTGTCTGCATCTATTTCTCCGTCACCCATCGTTGCCCAGAGGCAGCGAACAGAATTCACTTGGGACAGTGTAAACAAAAAGGACTTATTAAGGGACACAGAGCCTCTCAGAAGAAACAGAATCCAGGCTGAGCCTCCAGGGTACTTTCAAATCCAGCGCCCAGAAAGGGCCGCCCAGGAACTGCTGTTCCTCCTGCGCGATCAGGAAGCCGATAGCCCGCTCCGCCGCCGCAGCGTCTCGCAGGAATCTGCACTGGCCTCCGGGCTGCCTCTCGCTCAGCTTACTTCGGTAAGAAATTCAAGCTTCCCGCGGAGGCACCTGATTGGTGGAACCTAACTTTCGTCCACAGGCGCAGCCACAAGGCGTTCTGGGAAATGTAGTTTTGAGCCCTCCAGCCGCTGCAGTTGCAGAAAGGTGCACTAGGAGAATGGAATAGATGTTGAGAGAGGCCACACTTTCTCCCCGTGGTTGCACCCCCTCTCTCTCTGTCCATCTCTGTGTTTATGTGCATGTATATCTCACTTGCTGACTTTATGTGTGTTCTGTCTCCTTGGTTTGTTTTTTTTCACTCTCCAGGTTTGTTTTTGTTTTTGTTTAGTTTGAGACAGTCTCGCTCTGTCACCCAGGCTGGGGTGCAATGGTGCGATCTCAGCTCAGTGCAACCTCTGCCTCCCGAGTTCAGGCGATTCTCCTGCCTCAGCCTCCCGAGTAGCTGGGACTACAGGCACCCACCACCACGCCCGGCTAATTTTTGTACTTTTAGTAGAGATGGGGTTTTTGCCACGTTTGCCAGGCTGGTCTCGAACTCCTGACCTGAGGTGATCCATCTGCCTCGGTCTCCCAAAGTCCTGGAATTACAGGCGAGCCACCGTGCCTGGCCCCCAAGCTCCAGTTTTATTTCAGTTATTCCATCTCTATGGCCTTCCCTGTCCTTTTTCTTGGTCACCACCTGTATGACCAGTGCCGATTCTCATAGCCCCCTGCCTCACCATTACCCTCATCCTCAGTGCCAACCTTACTATCGAGGATCTCCCTCTTGACCTTCACCTCATTTTCAGCTGAACCAGAGACTCAGAGCCCCAAGAAAGAGGAGGAGGGAGAGGGAAGATATGGGTGTCCCCTAGTTCCACAGACAAGCCAGACACAGGACCCATGCTTTGGCATTTATCAGCTGCTTTCCCTGCAGGTGGAAAGATCTAGCACCTCCAGGTAGGCAACGTGAACCAAAAGAGACGGGTGAGTTACTGGCTAGAGTTGGAGCGGTCACAGGGGTGAATTACGGTTTCCGTTAGGAGCAGAGTAGGACCCTCAGTTGGCTAGTAGTAATTGACCACTCAGCTTTACTCTCCAGAAACCTGTGGCCATCTCGACCCCATTCCCTCTTCACTGTTCTTTCTCTTAACCAATGAGCTTCCAACTGTATGGAAACGGGAGCTGCACCCTTCTCAGGAAGTACCTAGTCATTTAAAATGCATATATTTATTGGCCGGGCTCGGTGGCCCATGCCTGTAATCCCAACACTTTGGGAGGCCAAGGCTGGTGGATCACAAGGTCAGGAGTTCAAGACCAGCCTGGCCAAGATGGCAAAACCCTGTCTCTACTGAAAATACAGAAATTAGCTGGACGCGGTGGCAGGCACCCGTAATCCCAGCTACTCGGGAAGCTGAGGCAGGAGAATCACTTGAACCCAGGAGGTGGAGGTTGCAGTGAGCCGAGATTCCTCCACTGTACTCCAACCTGGGTGACAGAATGAGACTCCGTCTCAAAAAAAAAAAAAAGTTACTAAGCACCTACCATGGGCCAAGGACTATTCTAAACACTGAGGGTTCACCAGAAAACAAAAGAAAACAAATTTCCCTATCCCAGGGAGTTTATACGGTACTGGGGAAAAGAAACAATAGCCAAAATAAATGAATAAATTATACAGTACACTAGATGACTAATATATGTTATGAAGAAAATAAAGTAGAGAAGGAAAATTGAAAGTACTGGAAGAGGGGACACTGCAGCTTCCAATAAAGTACACAGGAAAGGCTGCACTGAAAATGTGACATGTGAGTAAAGACCTAGAGGAAGAGCAGGGCTGGGCGCGGTGGCTCACGCCTGTAATCCCAGCACTTTGGGAGGCCCAGGCGGGTGGATCACCTGAGATCAGGAGTTTGAGACCAGCCTGGCCAACATGGCGAAAACCCTGTCTCTACTGAAAATACAAAAAAAGGCCGGGTGCGGTGGCTCACGCCTGTAATCCCAGCGCTTTGGGAGGCCGAGACGGGCAGATCACGAGGTCAGGAGATTGAGACCATCCTGGCTAACACGGTGAAACCCCATCTCTACTAAAATACAAAAAAAATTAGCCGGGCCAGGTGACGGGCGCCTGTAGTCCCAGCTACTCGGGAGGCTGAGGCAGGAGAATGGCATAAACCTGGGAGGCGGAGCTTGCAGTGAGCCGAGATCGCGCCACTACACTGCAGCCTGGGTGACAGAGCGAGACTCCGTCTCAGAAAAAAAAAAAAGAAAATACAAAAAAAATTAGCCGGACATGGTGGCAGGCGCCTGTAATCTCAGCTACCCAAGAGACTGAGGCAGAAGAATCTCTTGAACCCAAGAGGCAGAGGCTGCAGTGAGCCGAGACAACGCCATTGCACTCCAGCCTGGGCGACAAGAGTGAGACTTCGTCTCAAAAAATAAATAAATAAATAAATAAAAATGTTTAAAAATTAGCCAGGTTTGGTGGCAGGTGCCTGTAGTCCCAGGTACTCAGGAGGCTGAGGCACAAGAATTGCTTGAGCCTGGGAGGCGGAGGTTGCAGGGAACCAAGATTGTGCCACTGCACTCCAGCCTAGGTGACAGAGTAAGACTCTGTCTCAAAAAAAAAAAAAAAAAAAGATTCATTAGATTCAGGTAGAGATGACAACTAGCCTTGGTGTTTGGATTATGCCCATGGTCAAGGTTAGGGTCAAGTATGAGATCAGGGTAAAAACTGGGTGTAGAGTTAAGACTCTGGCTATAGCTAGAATCGAAGTTAAGGCTAGGATTATAGCCAAAAATTAGGGCTATGTTTACATCTAAGACTGGACTGGGATTATAGCTGAGATCAAGGTCAGGGTGAGCCTCCAGTCAGGTCCAGGGTTAAGGTGTAGGCTTGGGGTATAACAGGGCCATGATCATCAGACTTAGCATCAGGGTGACAGTCATTAGAGATAGAATTAGGCCAC
>NW_012101488.1:1861290-1864644 GCF_000951045.1 Mandrillus leucophaeus | reverse complement strand
AACTGGGCATGGTGGCACATGCCTGTAATCCCAGCTACTCAGGAGGCTGAGGCAGGAGAATCGCTTCAACCCAGGACGCAGAGGTTGCGGTGAGCTGAGATCGTGCCATTGCACTCCAGCCTGGGCAACAAGAGCGAAACTCCACCTCAAAAAAAAAAAGCAGAGAGGGAGAGAGAAACAGACCCAGAGGCAGAGACAGACACCAAGAAGGGGTGGAATAGATACCCCAAGGGTTTCGGGGCAGAGTCCCCGAGACAGAAGAAAATGAACCAAAAATTGAGAAATCTGGGAGGGGTGACTGAAGCCCCCTCCTCGTCCTCACCCTGAGCCATCCTTCCCCTCTCTCTTCATTTAATGAGGCCTGACCACCCTATTATTAGTAATACCTGTTCATTTGCTGTTTTTAATAGATGAAGTATCATTGTCTCATTGTCTCATTTTCTGTTTCTTTTCCTCCTTATTTTTTTTTCTTTTTATGTTTCTATCCTAAAGACAAGGGGAGGAAGCCTACCCAACTCTGACCTACCCCTCATTTACAAACATGGGCAGGCCGGGCGCGGTGGCTCACGCCCGTAATCCGAGCACTTTGGGAGGTGGAGTGGGGTGGATCACCTGAAGTCAGAAGTTTGAGACCAGCCTGGCCACCATGGCGAAATCCCGTGTCTACTAAAAATACGAAAATTAAGCCGGTGGGGTGGCGGGCGCCTGTAATCCCAGCTACTCCGGGAGGCTGAGGCGTAAGAATCGCTTGAACCCGGGAGGCGGAGGCTGCAATGAGCCAGGTTGCGTTGCTGCACTCCAGCCTGGGCGACAGAGCGAAACTCTGCCTCAAAAAAAAACAACAACAAAACAAACAAACAAAAAAAACACCTAACCCTTTCCTCCCTTACCATAGATCTCAGGGCGTGGGTAGAAATTTGAGGATGAAGGTAGCAGACAAGTGGCCTTTGGTGAGGAGTGTCCCCACAGTGCCCCCAGGTGGGGGCACTTGGCTCTTTTCTCCCCACCAGAGGGTCGATCTCTGGAGATGCTTTTGAGAGGAGATAGGGCTGGGCAGAGGTCTCTGGGTCACGTGACCCTCGAGTCTTCAGCCTCCCCCCACCACTCCCACCCATCACCGCCCCTGGGATTCATGTGTCCCAGGTTTGGGAGGTACCTCGCCAATCCCCCCATGCCAAGACCTTTCTAGGAGCGAACAAAGTCTCCGAGACTGACATCCCTCCACAGTCTGGTGACCGGTCAACACCTAGGCCACTGAGGTGACAGAGCGGGGAGTGAAATCCGGGTGGGCGGGGAAGGGGTTAGACCTCCATACGGGACGGGGCGTGGCTAAGCCTGGGCGAGGAGGGGGCGTGGTTAGTGCTCACGGATTTGGGCGGACCCAGACCTGAAATCGACAGGCAGGCGTGGCTTAACATTCTCATGCCTGCGATTGGAGGGCTGGGGAGGGGCAGGTTAGGAACCTGGGTTCCGACAGGAGTCAGAACAGAGGATGCTAACCTTGTAACTAGTCCTGGAAGTGGAAGATCCTTAAAGTGTCCACGTGGCTCCTCTAAGCCCTCAGAGTACCAAACGTAACACCTGATGGGCCTGGCGCGGTGTCACACACCAGTAATCCCAGCACTTGGGCGACCAAAGCGGAAGGATCGCTTGAGCCCAGGAGTTCGAGGCTGCAGTGGGCTATGATCGCGCAACTGCACACTCCAGCATGAGCGACAGAGCGAGACCCTCTCTTTCTTTCTTTCTTTTCTTTCTTTCTTTTTTCTTTCTTTCTTCCTTTCTTTCTTTTTCTTTCTTTCTTTTTCTTTCTTTCTCTTTCTTTCTTTCTCTTTCTTTCTTTCCTTTATTTCGTTCGTTCGTTGTTTTTTTGTTTTTTTTTTTTGACTGAGTCTCACACTATTGACCGGGCTGGAGGCTGGAGTGCAGTGGCGCAATCTCAGCTGACGCAACCTCTGCCTCCCAGGTTCAAGCGATTCTCCTGCCTCAGCCTCCCGAGTAGCTGTGATTACAGGCGCCCACCACCACGCCTGGCAATTTTTTTGTATTTTCAGTAGAGGTGGGGTTTCACCTGTGTTGGCCAGGCTGGCCTCGAACGCCTGACCTCGTGATCCACCTACCTCGGCCTCCTAAAGTTCTGGGATTACAGGCATGAGCCACCGCACTCGGCCACCGAGACCCTGTTTCTTAAAGCAAACAGAAACAACAACAACAAACACTCAATGGACGTACAGTGAAGCTGACGGAATCTCTCATAGCAAACACACTGCAGTGCTGACACCAAACCCTATAGGCTGCCCTTAGTGAGCCCCCCACCACATATACTGGACCTCACCACCCTACTGGTGGTTATTAGTAATACCTGCCTGCCACATAATGTTCACCATTTCCTTGAATTCTCACAGTGCCCTATGAAATTGAAACTGTGATTATTTCCATTTTACAGACATGGCATAGAGACACTAAGTAACTTCCCCAAAGTCACATAGCTACTGAGACCTGGGCCACTTCCCTCCTGAATCTATGCTCTGATTTAAGACTGATACTCCCACAGACCCCAGGAGCAGACACAAGGAAATGAGTAACAAAGTATGGCTCAGTGACACAGAATACTAAAAACATAGTAATTTTTGGCCAGGCGGGGTGGCTCATGCCTGTAATCCCAACACTTTGGGAGGCCAAGGCAGGAAGATCACCTGAGGTCAGGAGTTCAAGACCAGCTTGGCTAACACGGTGAAATCCCATCTCTATTAAAATTACAAAAATTAGCTGGGCACGGTGATGCACGCCTGTAGTCCCAGCTATTCAAGAGGCTGAGGCAGGAGAATCGCTTGAACCCAGAAAGTGGAGGTTGCAGTGAGCTGAGATCAAGCCACTGAACTCTAGCCTGGGCAATAGAGTGAGACTCCATCTCAAAAGAATAATAATAGTAATTTTTTAAAAGCAACGAAGGCACATTGTGCACAGGAAGACACACACCCCAACTGAATGATCCTCTCCCTATACCTGCTTCCCAGTTGTGGGACCGCAATCCACTCCCTCCCCCGCCAAGCCTGGGGTACTCACCTTATCCAACAGTGACAGGCTCAGCTTTGCCCACCTTTCTTGGCAGAGCTGAGGTCAAGTAACTCACCAGAGTTGTTTTTTTGTTCTGTTTTGGTTTGTTTTTGTTTACGTTTTTTATTTTTGAGATGGAGTCTCACTCTGTCGCAGGCTGGAGTGCAGTGGTGTGATCTTGGCTCACTGCAAGCTCCGCCTCCCCGGTTCATGCCATTCTTCTGCCTCAGCCTCTCGAGTAGCTGGAACTACAGGTGCCCGCCGCCACACCCGGCTAGTTGTTGTTTTTTTTTTTTTTTT
>NW_012101488.1:1855095-1860685 GCF_000951045.1 Mandrillus leucophaeus | reverse complement strand
CGACGATCATGCTTGTAACCCCAACACTTTGGGAGGCCAAGGAAGGAGAATGTTTCAATCAAGAAGCTTGAGACCAGCCTGGGCAACGTAGCAAGATCCTGTCTCTATTAAAAATTCAGTTAGGCCGAGTGTGGTGGTTCACCCCTTCCCAGCACCTTGGGAGGCTGAAGTGGGTGGATCATTTGAGGTCAGGAGTTCGAGACCAGCCTGGCCAACATGGTGAAACCCTGTCTCTACTACAAATGTGAAAATTGGCTGGGTGTGGTGGCAGGTGCCTGTAATCCCAGCTACTCTAGATGCTGAGGCAAGAGAATCGCTTGAATCTGGGAGGCGAAAGTTGCAGTGAGCCGAGGTCATGCCACTGCACTCCAGCCTGGGCGACAGAGTGAGACTCCATCAAGAAAAGAAAAGAAAAGAGGAGGGGAGAGGCGAGGAGAGGAGAGAAGAAGGCTGGGCACGGTGGCTTACACCTGTAATCCTAGCACTTTGGGAGGCCAAGGCAGGCGGATCACTTAAGGCCAGGAGTTTGAGACCAGCTGGGTGGTGGTCTCTACTGGTGAAACCCCGTCTCTACTACAAATACGAAAATCAGCTGGGTGTGGTGGCAGGCGCCTGTAATCCCAGCTACTCGGGAGGCTGAAGCAGGAGAATCACTTGAAAACCCAGGAGGCAGAGGTTGCAGTGAGCCAAGATCGTGTCACTGCACTCCAGCATGGGTGACAGAGCAAGATTCTGCCTGAGGGGGAAAAAAAAAGTGATTGCTCAAGATGATTAGATTCCTATAGTTCCTGGAGGCCCTCCCTGTCTGCTTCTATTTCTATCCCCTCTCCCTCCCATCTCATGGGGTGGTGAGCATTGGCTGAAACCCTAGAAAGCCCAGATCCTGCTGATGCGATCTGTACAGGTCAGCACTCAGGACAGAGAGCACTGGGAAGAGAAGGGCAAAAATGGGTCTGCAGGGGCGAATGGAAGTTACCCAGCAGTAAGCTCAGGGGCAGGATGCTATCAGGGTGTCAAATGTATGTGTGTAATTGTAAAGAAAGATGAGTGGCCATCACGGTGGGTGGTTCACACCTGTCATCGAACACTTTGGGAGCCCCAGGACACAGGAGAATCACTGAAGCCTAGTTGTTCGAGAACAGCCTGGGCAGCATAGCAAGACGCTGTAGAGACCCCGTCGCTACAAAAAATACAAAAATTAGCTGAGCATAGGGGCACACACCTGTAGTCCCAACAACTCAGGAGGCTGAGGTGGGAGGATTGCTGGAGCCCGGGAGGTTGAAGCTGCAGTGAGCCATTATCACGCCACTGCACTCCAGCCTGGGTGACAGGAGACTCTACCTCAAACAAACAAAGAGCCTGTGGTACATTCACGCTATGCAATACTACTTAGCAATAATAAAGGAAAGAAGGGTTGGTACCTCCAACAGCTTGGATGAATTTCCAGAGCACTATGGTATTGAAAAAAGCCAATCCCAAAAGGTTGCATACTGTATTATTCTACTTCTGTAGTTCATTAGTCTGTGCTCACACTGCCAAAAAGAAAACTACCCGAGACTGGGTAATTACAAAGGAAAGAGGTTTAGTCAACTCACAGTTCCTCAGGCTTAACAGGAAACATAGCTAAGGGGCCTCAGGAAACTTACAATCACAGCAGAAGGTGAAGGGGAAGCAACTACCTTCTTCACAAGGCCTCAGGAGGGAGGAGCAGGGGAAATGCCAGACGCTTACAAAACCATCAGATCTTGTGGGAAGTCACTCACTATTACGAGAACAACACAGGGGAAACTGCCCCTGTGATTCAATTACCTCCCATCCTCCACACGTGGGGATTATGGAGATTACAATTCAAGATGAGATCTGGGGCTCATGCCTGTAATCCCAGTACTTTGAGAGGCCAAAGATGGGCTGATCACTTGAGGTCAAGAGTTCAACTTGGTGGCCAACTTGGTGAAATCCCATCTCTACTAAAAAATACAAAAAAATTAGTGAAGCATGGGTCAGGTGCAGTGGCTCACACCTGTAATCCCAGCACTTTGGGAGGCTGAGGTGGGTGGATCACCTGAGGTCGGGAGTGCGAGACCAGCCTGACCAACATAGAGAAACCCCATCTCTACTAAAAATACAAAATTACTTGGGAGTGGTGGCACATGCCTGTAATCCCAGCTACTCGGGAGGCTGAGGCAGGAGAATCGCTTGAACCCAGGAGGCAGAGGTTGTGGTAAGCCAAGATCTCACCACTGCACTCCAACCTGGGCCATAAGAGTGAAACTCCATCTCAAAAAAGAAGAAAAAAATGAGCCAAGCACGGTGGCACATGCACCTGTAATTCCAGCTTCTTGGGAGGCTGAGGTGAGAGAATCGCTTGAACCTGGGAGGCAGAGTTTGCAATGAGCTGAGATCGCACCACTGCACTCCAGCCTGGGCATCACAGGGTGAGATTCTGTCTTGCAAAAAAAAAAAAGAGAGAGAGAGAGAGAGATTTGGGTGGGCACACAGCCAAACCATATGATGAGATTTGGGTAGGGACACAGTCAAACCAACATTCTTGAAAATGACAAAATTATTGAAATGGTTAATAGAGTAGTGCTGGGGATGAAGTAGGGGCCAGGAGGGAAGTGGCTGTGGTAATAGAAGGATCACATGAGTGATCCATGGTGATATCGTTTGAATCTATGTCCCTGCCAAATCTCACATTGCAATGTAATCGTCAGTGGAGGTGGGGCCTGGTGGGAGGGGCCTGAGTCATGAGGGTGGATCTCTCATGACTTGGTGCTGTCCTTGTGACAGTGAGTTCTCCTGAGATGAGGTTGAGTCGCACCTCCCCCGGGGCCTGCAGAACTGCAAGCAGTTCTTTTGTTACACATTACCAGTCTCAGGTATTTTTCTTTTTTCTTTTTTTTTTTTTGAGACAGTATCTCGCCCTGTCACCCAGGCTGGAGTGCAGTGGCACAATCACGGCTCACTGCAACCTCCACCTCCCGGGTTCAAACGATCCTCCTGCCTCAGCTTCCTGAGCAGATGGGATCACACGAGTGTGCCACCACATCTAGCTAATTTTTTTGTATCTTTCGTAGAGACAGGGTCTCTCCCTATTACCCAGGCTGGTCTTGAACTCCTGGGTTTAAGCAATCGGTTCGCCTTGGCCTTCAAAATTTCTAAGATTACAGTCACACTTGGCTCAGGTTTTTTTTTTGTTTTTGTTTTTTTAGATGGAGTCTCTCTCTGTCACCCAGGCTGGAGTGCAATGGCATGATCTCAGCTCACTGCAACCTCCGCCTCCCAAGTTCAAGCAATTCTCCTACCTCAGCCTCCCAAGTAGCTGGGTTTACAGGCACCTGCCACCACACCTGGCTATTTTTGTATTTTTAGTAGAAACGGGGTTTTACCATGTTGGTCAGGCTGGTCTCAAACTCCTGACCTCATGATCCACCTGCCTCGGCCTCCCAAAGTGCTGGAATTACAGGCGTGAGCCACTGCGCCTGGCCTCAGGTATTTCTTTATAGCAATAAATGTAATAAATAATAAAGTGGCCTAATACATTTGGGGTAATGAAAATGTTCAGTATCAGCAGGGCACAGCGGTTCCACCCCTGTAATTCCAGCACTTTGGGAGGCCGAGACAGGTGGATCACCTGAGGTCAGGAGTTTGAGACCAGCCTGGCCAACATGGTGAAATCCCCTCTCTACTAAAAATACAAAAATTAGATGGGCGTGGTGGCGCGTGCCTGTAATCCCAGCTACTCAGGAGGTTGAGACATAAGAATCGCTTGAACCCGGGAGGTGGAGATTGCAGTGAGCTGGGATCGCACTGCTGCACTCCAGCCTGGCGACAGAGCAAGACTCCGTTTCAAAAAAAAAAATTTCCAGTATCTTTTCTTGGGAAATAAATTATATTGCGTAGAACTAAGGCTGGGCACGGTGGCTTATAGCACAAAAATTTGCAATCCTACAAGGAGAGAGAGAAGGAGACAGAGATCAGATCTGAAGAGAGAGCGGTTGAAATTTTTCCAGAACTGATGAAAGACACCATATGACAACTTGAGAAGGCCAGCAGATTCCAAACACGCCTGTAATCCCAGGACACTGGGAGGGCAAGGCAGGCAGATAACACGAGACCAGCCTGGCCAACATGTGGGATTACAGGAGCCCAACAGGTGGTGGTCTCCTGTAATCCCAGCTACTCGGGAGACTGAGGCAGGAGAATTGCTTGAACCCGAGAGGTGGAGGTTGCAGTGAGCCGAGATCGGGCCACTGTACTCCAGCCTGGGTGACAGAGCGAGACTCCGTCTCAAAAAAAAAAAAAAAAAAAAAATTAAAGCAACCACAGGAGGAAATAGAGGGTTGTTAGGCTAAGTGGTGACTTCTCAACAGCACCAGTAGAAATCACAGGAATGTAAAATGAAATATTCGATGTGCTGAATAAATAGAACTTCTAATGTAGAATTTTATATATTTTTAAATATGTTATGTATACAGGGAAAGAAGGAATAATGTAGAATTTTATACCTTGCAAAAATAACTTTAAGAACGTACATTGTATTAGTTTGCTAAGGCTGCCATAAGATACCACAAACTGGGTGACTTAAACAAGAGAGATTTATTTTCTCACAATTTTGGAGGCTAGAAGTTCAAGATCAAGGTGTCAACAGGTTTGGTTTCTTCGGAGGCCTCTCTCCTTGGCAAATCGCTGCCTTCTCTCTGGGTCCTCACATGGCCTTTCCTCTGTGCACACAGTGTCTAGTGTCTCTTCGTATACCTCAATCCCCTCTTCTTTTTTTGCTTGTTTGTTTTGAGACGGAGTCTCGCTCTGTCACCCAGGCTGGAGTGCAGTAGCATGATCTCTGCTCACTGCAAGCTCTGCCTCCCAGGTTCACGCCATTCTCCTACCTCAGCCTCCAGAGTAGCTGGGACTACAGGCACCCGCCACCATGCTCGGCTAATTTTTGTATTTTTAGTAGAGACAGGGTTTCACCGTGTTAGCCAGGATGGTCTGGATCTCCTGATTATCTGCCTTGGCCTCCCAAAGTGCTGGGATTACAGGCATGAGCCATCATCAATCCCCTCTTCTTATAAGGACACTAGTCAGGCTGGATTAGAGTCCACCCTAACAACCTCCTTTTATTTATTTTTTATTTTTATTTTTTTGAGAAGGAGTCTCGCTCTGTCACTCAGGCTGGCTCAGTGTCACGATCTTAGCTCACTGCAATCTCCGCCTCCCGGGTTCAAGTGATTCTCCTACCTCAGCCTCCCAAGTAGCTGACACTACAGGTGTGGGCCATCATGCCCGGCCAATTTTGTATTTTTAGTAGAGACGAGTTTCACCATATTGGCTAAGCTGGTGTCGAACTCCTGACCTCATGATCTGCCCGTCTCGGCCTCCCAAAGTGCTGAGATTACAGGCGTGAGCCACCAGGCCTGGCCCAGCCTCCTTTTAAATTACCTCCTTAAAGGCCCTGTCTCCAGATGCGGTGGCTGACACCTGTAATCTCAGAACTTTAGGAGGCCAAGGCCAGTGGATCACTTAAGTCCAGGAGTTCAAGACCAGCCTGGGCAATATAGTGAGACCTTGTCTCTACAAAAAAAAAAAA
>NW_012101488.1:1853275-1854415 GCF_000951045.1 Mandrillus leucophaeus | reverse complement strand
AGAGGAGTGAGCAACTGGAGCCAAATGCAATGGAAAATGAGATCATAGAGATCCCAGGGAAGGTGGGAAGAGGGGACACATATCACCTAGGGGCCTGTAGGTCACAGTAATGTTTTGGGACTTTATTCTGAGAATAATAGAGAGTCAGAGTAAGTTTTAAGCAAGAGGAGTGACATGATCTGATTTATATTTTAGAAGTCTCATTCTGCTGCTATGCAGTAATCAACACCCAGCCACTCCTCGACACTTTCTCTCTGCCTTCCCTCTAGTCCAGCCACCATCACCTCTTGCCTTGACCTCACAGGGCCCTCAGCTTCTGCCCTCAACTCCCACTGTCTGTCCCCCCACAGGGCAGTTAGACAAATCTTGCTAGATCTTCAGTCAAAGCATTCCCTGCTGCTGCTCAGACACGCTCATCACTCCCACCTCACTCAAAGCACAACCCAGCGTCCTTACCGTGGCCCACCGGGTCCTGCATTCTCGACCACCCCCTCCCATTCTCCCTCTCAATCCACCTGAGCCACACTGGCCTCCCTGAACACCCAGTCATGGTCCAACCTCAGGGCCTTTGCGCTGGCTACTCCCTCTGTCTGGGTCGCACTTCTCCACATATTGAAAAGGCTCCCTCCTCCACATCCTTGAAGACCCTTCTCAAATAGTACCTCTTTCAAAAGGCCACTCCTGACCACTACTCCCTTTTTTTCCTCTATAGCACATAGCCCAACCTGAAAAATATACATAACACATATTATATATTATATGTATATAACTATTAATTTTTATATAATTACATATAAAATGTTTTTAATTCTCTTTTTTTTTTGAGATGGAGTCTCACTCTGTTGCCCAGGCTGGAGTGCAGTGGTGAGATCTTGGCTCACTGTAACCTCCACCTCCCAGGTTCAAGAGATTCTCATGCCTCAGCCTCTTGAGTAGCTGGGACTACGGGTGCACACCACCACGCCCGGCTAATTTTTGTATTTTTAGTAGAGACAGGCTTTCAACATATTAGCCAGGTTGGTCTCAAACTCCTGACTTCAGGTGATCTGCCCGCCTCAGCCTCCCAAAGTGCTGGGATTACAGGCATGAGCCACGGTGCCCAATTATATATATAATTTTTATATACATTATCATATTCAT
>NW_012101488.1:1845780-1848490 GCF_000951045.1 Mandrillus leucophaeus | reverse complement strand
TTTTTTTTTTTTTTAAGAGACAAGATCTTGCTCTGCCTGCCCAGATGGAGTGTAGTGGCACAGTCACTACTTGACATACTGGGCTCAAGCAATCCTCCCACTTTAGCCTTCTGGGTAGCTCAAACTATAGGCATGCCTCCACATCCAGCTAATTTTTTATTTTTTTTAGAGATGGGGGTCTCACTATATTGCCCAGGCTGGCCTTAAACTCCTGGGCTCAGGCGACCCTCCTGTTTTGTTCTCCCAAAGTGCTGAGATTACAAGGGTGAGCCACTACACCCAGCCCCAGATCTTGATTTGAGTCCAGCCTAACTGAATCACATCCATGAGAGATGTCACCTCCAAGCCTGTTTCCTGTTCTGTGAAATGAGAATATTACAAGATACTTGACAAAGCTGTCTGGGGACTTAATGAGATGGCATAGGCAAGCCCGCAGTAGAGACCATGAGGACAATGATGATGATGGTGACCTCGCTGGCCCTCGGGGTCTCTCTCCCCCTGGTCTTCATCTCCCGTCTTGGTCCCCGCATGAGCGGGTCCCTCGGTCTCTCTGGGAGTCACTGCGGCCCATTTATGTGTTTCTCCCCACACTTTATCGGGGTTTTTAACTCTTGCCCCTCCCCACACATCTCTGGACCTCCAGCAAGAGCTATTTTCTGCCAGGCATCAGGCGGAGACGGAAACTCACAAATAAACAGGGCACCTTGGCGTCAGGTTAGCAGACAGTGGTCGTGGCCTTGGGGTGGGGGCGGAGGTTAGGGCGTAGTAAACACCGGGGCTGATGAATTTCTAGTCAGTATCATCTCCCGTTCCCTTAACTCATAGCAGCAACCACACCAGGGTAAGAGGGCTTCGTCTGAAGAAGGATAAGCGATATTTTCAATCAACTCATCCAATAAAATTGGAGTGGGGGGGTGGAAAGCATCCGTGGCCCAAATAACAGAATCCTAGAAGAAAACAATCAGGGAGAAAATAATAAGGGGGAAAAAAATAAAAAATAAAAAACACTCCCAAGCCAGCAGTATCTGGGATTCTCCAAACAATAGGTGCAATTGTTAAGGGGAGTCATGGAGCCTCGGATCGGCCTCTCCTGACATCATTCTCAGACACCCCGCAGATGTCACAGCTGTAACCACTGTCACTGGGTTACTGGGTCCAGGCCCTGCACAAACAGGGAACTCACACCTCCCGCGAGGAAGGTCAAGGCTGTGATTTGCGGAAAGCACTCAGCACAGGGACCCCCGTGCCCATCATGGTGCCTCCCGGGGAGCCTTGTTCTTCCATTCTGCAGACCACAGTCTCTTCTGCTCTCCAGTACGTCTGTCTATGGCTGACAGGTCTCATCTGCTCTGTGTCTAAATAGCTAGCTACCTGGCTCAAATACGCCCATCCTTCCTGGCTTCTCACCTCCATCTGTCTCTACACCTGCAAGACCCCCAGGGTCTGCTGCTTTCCCTTGGGGTCTTAGGCAGGCTCTTGGCTCACAGCGGGCTTGCCTGCTCCTTCACAGAGGGTGGGAGGATGTCTGAGCTCGAGGTCAAGCAGTCTGGGGTTTCAGATCCACAGTAACACTTTTTTAAACATTATTTTTATTTTTAATTTATTTTTTTGAGACGAGAGTCTTGCTCTGTCACCCAGGTTGGAGTCCAGTGGTGCGATCTGGGCTCACTGCAACCTCCACCTCCTGGGTTCAAGCGATTCTCTTGCCTCACTCTCCCAAGTACCTTGGATTACAGGCACATGCCACTGTGCCTGGATAATTTTTGTGTTTTTAGTGGAGACCGGATTTCACCATGTTGGCCAGGCTGGTCTCTTAACTCTTGGCCACAAGTGATCTGCCTGTCTGGGCCTCCCAAAATGCTGGGATTACAGGTGTGAGCCACCAAGCCAGCCCAGATTAACACTTACTGTCCATATGACTTTGGACAAGTTCCTGAGCCCCTCTGAGTCTCCTTTTGCTCGTCTGTAAAACAGGACTATTAACCGACTCTGTTTGACAGGATCTGGGAGGATTTAGAGATGACACAGGTCAGGCCCTGAGCATGGTGCCAGCCTAAAGATGCTCAGTAATGAGTCTGCCTATGATTATTGCCTCAATTGTGTCTTTATTATCATAGATGATCTTTTTTTTTTTTTTTTTTTTTGAGATGAGGTCTCACTCCCTCACCCAGGCTGGAGTTCAGTGTCACCAACACAGTTCACTGAAGTCTCTCAGCCTCCTAGTTTCAAGCAATCCTCCTGCCTCAGCCTCCTCAGTAGCTGGGACTGCAGGCATGCATCACCAGTTAACTTTTTTGTACTTTTTGTAGAGACTAGGTCTTACTAAGCTGCCCAGGCTGGTTTCAACCTTCTGGGCTCAAGTGACCCTCCTGCCTCAGCCTCCCAAAGTGCTGGGGTTACAGGCATGGGAATTTGGGACAATGGATGGGGCCAAGAAAGGACCCCCAACAATATAGATAATATTTTGAAATGCCCCTTTAGGACTTTGAACATTAAACTCATAGGTAATATAGCCCACCAACATACAAATTTTACTTTATTTTATTATTTTCTTTTCCTGAGATGGAGTCTTGCTCTGTCGCCCAGGCTGGAGTGCAGTGGTGCTATCTCAGCTCACTGCAACCTCCACCTCCTGAGTTCAAGCAGTTATCCTGCCTCAGCCTCCCAAGTAGCTGGAATTACAGATGCATGCCACCACACCTGGCTAATT
>NW_012101488.1:1840544-1844365 GCF_000951045.1 Mandrillus leucophaeus | reverse complement strand
TTGTGATCCACCCGCCTCAGCCTCCCAAAGTGCTGGGATTACAGACTTGAGCCACTGTGCCCAGCCTGCTAATTTTTGTATTTTTAGTAGAGATGAGGATTTCACCATCTTGGCCAGGTTGGTCTCGAACTCCTGACCTCAGGTGACCCACCCACCTCGGCCTCTCAAAGTGCTGAGATTACAGGCATGAGCCACGTGCCCAGCCACAGTTTCCATATCTTGTGTTCCCCTTCCTGGAAGATTCTTCTTAGTAGTCTCAGCTTCCAAGTCCCATCCCTGAGCCAGCCACTCTCAGAACACCCGGTTCACAGGTCAGCAGGTCTTTACAGTCTAGTGGTTTCTCATTTACTGGTTGCTCTCCTGACCTTGTTCATGAAGCAGGCATAAGGTAGCCTTGGTCACTGCTGAATTTCCAGCACCCAACATGGAGCCTCAATAACTATGTGTTGAATATCAAGGTGATCCATGAAGACTGTGGGTGGAAGAAGAACCCCTGTAGGTGCGGTGGGTGGGAGACAAGGCTTTTGCTGGTTCCAAAGGCCGGGAAGGATTTAAGACAATGAATAGGGCCAAGAGAGGGTTTTGTTTGTTTGTTTGTTTGTTTAAGAGACAGGGTTGTCCAGGTGCAGTGGCTCATGCCTGTAATCCCAACACTTTGGGAGGCCGAGGCAGGTGGATCACCTGAGGTCAGGAGTTCCACACCAGCCTGGCCAACATGTCAAAATCCTGTCTCTACTAATACAAAAAATTAAACAGGTGTGGTGGTGTGCACCTGTAATCCCAGCTACTCGTGAGGCTGGGGCAGGAGAATCACTTGAACCCAGGAGGCGGAGATTGCAGTGAGCCGAGATTGTGCCACTGCACTCCAGCCTGGGTGACAGAGCAAGACTCCATCTCCAAAACAAAAAAAGAGACAGGGTCCACTCTGTAGCCCAGGCTGGAGTGCAATGGCACAATCATGGCTCACTGAAGCCTCAACCTCCTGGGCTCAAGTGATCCTCCTGCCTCAGCCTCCTCACTAGCTGGGATTACAGGCACATGCCACCATGCCCAGCTGATTTTTTATTATGTGTAGAGACAGGGTCTCACTATGTTACCCAGGCCGGTCTCAAACTCCTGGCTTCAAGTGATTCTCTAGCCTCAGCCTCCCAAAGTATTAGGATTACAGGCGTGAGCCAGCATGCCCAGCCCAAGAGGGGGCATTCTAAGTGAAATCGTCTTGTGCCAAGGTCCTCTGCCACTTCTAACCTCAATTCCCAGTTCCCAGAGTGAGTATGAAACCCGACTCTGCCATTTCCCTGCTGTGTGACCTTGGATACATTCCTTAACCTCTCCAAGCTTCATATCTTTCTCTGTAAAATGAAAATAATAGTCCTGGCGCAGTGGCTCACGCCTGTAATCCCATCGCTTTGGGAGGCAGAGACAAGTGGATCACCTGAGGTCAGGAGTTCCAGACCAGCCTGGCCAATATGGTGAAACCCTGTCTCTACTAAAAATACAAAAAAATTAGCCGGGCTTGGTGGTGGGTGCCTGTAATCCCAGTTACTCAGGAGGCTGAGGCAGAAGAATCGCTTGAAGTTGCAGTGAGCAGAGATCACGCCATTGCACTCCAGCCTGGGTGACATAGCGAGACACTGTCTCAAGTAAATAAATAAAATAAATCAGGTCATGTTGTTATTATTATTTTTGTCTGTTTATTTTTGTAGAGACAAGGTCTCGCTATTTTGCCCACGCTGGTCTAGAGGTCCTGGGCTCAAGCAATCCTCCTGCCTCGGCCTCCCAAAGTGCCCGGAGTGCAGGTGTGAGGCACTGCGCCCAGCCTGGTTGCTATGATGATCAGGAATAACTCTGAAGTCTACGAAGGGTGTAGCCCCTCCAGCCTAGGGGTGGGGGATATTTGCAGACATGGGCTTTCTTTGAACAGATAGGGAAACTGAGGCACAGAGAGTGGAAGTGTCTTCCCAGAGGACACAGAGCACCTTGGCAGCAGAGCAGGGACCAGAGACCAGGGGAATGATCTCCTTCCAGGTCTCTGTGAAGAATTAAAGTCAGATGGGGGTTATGGGCAGGGAGTGGGCCCTTTAAATCCTAAGCTCCACCTTTGCTTAGAAGAGTCTCTGGGCATTATAAAAGGGGGTGCAGCTCCCTCCTGCTCTGGGAAACGCCTGCTGCCCTTGCTCACGGGCCCCCAGCCCCAGCCCCTCTCCAGTGGCCCACCACCCCTGTTTTGGTGCCATGCAGCTGCCACCCTTTGACATGTGGAAGGACTATTTCAACCTGAGCCAAGTGGTGTGGGCGCTGATCGCGAATCGGGGGCAAAGGCTGGACACCCAAGAGACTGAGGAGCCAAGTCCTGGGCCCCCGTTTGGGCAGGATCAGGGGCTGGGAGGGTCAGGGGCCAACGGGGGCCTGGGCACCCTGTGCAACTTCTGCAAGCACAACGGGGAGTCCCGCCACGTCTACTCCTCACACCAGCTGAAGACACCAGATGGCGTGGTGGTGTGTCCCATCCTGAGGCACTACGTGTGTCCCGTGTGCGGTGCCACCGGTGACCAGGCCCACACGCTCAAGTACTGCCCGCTCAACGGTGGCCAGCAGTCCCTCTACCGCCGCAGCGGGCGCAACTCGGCCGGACGCAGGGTCAAGCGCTGAGGACCGTGAGATGTCCACCACCCGCACCCCTGACCCTCCTGGTCTGTCCCACCCAAGTCCCTGAACTCTCTCCTCCAGTCACCCAGCCCTTTGGAATTTCTGGCCCCCAGAACTCCACCTTGGCTGGATCCTGAAACAGTGGAGACTCCTGGGAGCCAGGCCAGCCCCGCCCCCTTGGACCTGTCAGCCCTGGGAGCTCTGGCCTGTGGGCGTCCGAGGGTCCTTGGTGCGCAGGAACCCTTCCTGCATGGCCTTGTAGCGCCCTCTGGGCCCTGGTTCATGGATCTTTTGTCCTCGTGGGGCCTGCTGGTGACAGGAGCCCTGCCCCTTCAACTTCTCCGTTCCTTGTGGAGTTCTTGGATTTTTGAACCTCCAGGATTCCACGGTGCTGTCCCAAGCCAGCCCTTAGGAGACACCGAACAAGGCTGGCTGAGAAGTGCCAACCCGAGAACTTCAAGATGGGATGTCCACTTAACACCAGCCTTCTCCACCTTCACCCTCCTGTAGAACCACGGTGTCATCGTGGACCACATCGGTTCATTCCTTCCCTGACCTCAGCACCCATCCGTCAGGAGCTGAGTGGGACGCTGGAGAGCACCGTGTCACTGGAGGGCACGGTGTCTTCATAGGCTCACCTGCGCATGGAGAGTCATGGGGTGAGCTGACACCTTTCAATGCCCCCTGGTTGTTCTTCCCCTTGTTCAGCCCATTGCACTCGGCACGTGCCCCCATCCCCAAATCACCGATGGGTCCTTTTCCCCAGCAAGAAGCACATCTTTCCAACACCTCTCATCCGATCCCCCAAATTGTGATAGTTGACTAAAGGATATTTTTTCCCCCTCCTGTATTTTTCATCCTCCAACTTTTAAGTCGAGGAACCGCCGATAAGAGAGGGGTTTGAGTACCCGGATGGGAAAGGCAACGGCCTAGCTTTTATTTTAGGGGCAAAGAAAAGAAGGACCCCAGTCAGATTTTAAGTTGTCCAGTTTTTGGCACAGGGCTGGGACCCTGAGTATTGAGCTCTGGTGAATAAAAAGATTTTTCAGTCGTCTTTGAAATGGCTGTATCTGTTTCCATCTTTGGTTTGTTTGTGAGACAAAGTCTTGCTCTGTCGCCCAGGCTGGAGTGCAGTGGTGCGATCTCGGCTCCCGGGTTCAAGTGATTATCCT
>NW_012101488.1:1838874-1840233 GCF_000951045.1 Mandrillus leucophaeus | reverse complement strand
CTGTTTTTTCTTTATTGAGACGGAGTTTCGTTCTTGTTGCCCAGGCTGGAGTGCCAATGGTGCAGTCTCGGCTCACTGCACCCTCCAGTTCCCGGGTTCAAGCGATTCTCCTGCCTCAGCTTCCCAAGTAGCTGGGATCACAGGTGCCCACCACCACGCCCAGATTTTTTTGTGTGTGTGTATTGTTAGTAGAGACGGGGTTTCACCATTTTGGCCAGGCTAGACTCGAACTCCTGACCTCAGGTGATCCGCCCACCTCGGTCTCTTAAAAGTGCTGGGATTGCAAGCGTGAGCCACTGCACCGGGCCTTTTTTGTTTGTTTGTGATGGAGTCTCTCTCTGTCGCCCAAGCTGGAGTGCCGTGGCCCAGTATCGGCTCATTGTAACCTCTGCCTCCTGGGTCCAAGCGATTCTCCTGCCTCAAGCTCCAGAGTGCCTCACCACACTGGCTAATTTTATATATGTGTATGTGTATGTGTGTGTGTGTGTGTGTGTGTGTTTAGTAGAGACTGGGCTTCACCATGTTGGCCAGGCTGGTCTCGAACTCCTGACCTGAGGTGATCCGCCCTTCTCCGCCTCCCAAAGTGCTAGGATTACAACGTGAGCCACTGCGTCCAGCCTCTGTCTCCATCCGCTCATCTGGCTTTGTTCTCAGCGGCTGCGGAAAGGAGCAGGTAGCTGCATTGGCCAGACCCAACACGCAGGGAAGCTGGAGGCAGGACAGGAAGGGGCTTTGGATTCCCCTCCCAGCCTGCACCCGATACATCCGCCAACCTGTGAACTGGCTCTCAAATTCCTCCCGTGCCTCCGCCTTGATCCCCGTTCCTTTTTCATGTCATGTCTATGGGTTTCTCTGGCCCTGTGAACTCCCGGAATCTTCCAGGACCGGCTTTTTGGTAGTCCTTAAACTTTGAGTTCCCAGAACCCATTGGAGAGGTGTTGAAAACTGTGGTCCCTGCCCTGCGTGGTGGCTCACGCCTGTAATCTCAACACTTGGAGAGGCGGAGGTGGGAGAATCACTTGAGACCAAGAATTTGAGACTAGCCTGGCCAATATAGTGAGACCCCGTTTCTACAAAAAATACAAAGCAATAGTCAGGCATGCTGGCATGGGCCTGTAGTCCCAGCTACTCGGGAGGCTGAGGCGGGAGGATCACTTGAGCCCAGGAGTTAGAAACTGCAATGAGATATGACCTTGATGCTGCACTCCAGTCATGGTGACAAAGTGAGACCCTGTTTCAAAAAATAAAATTAAATTAAAAATAAATAAATATGCTGGGTGTGGTGGCTCATGCTTGTAATCTCAGCAGTTTGGGAGGCCAAGGTGGGCAGATCACCTGAGGTCAGGAATTTGAGGCCAG
>NW_012101488.1:1836350-1838419 GCF_000951045.1 Mandrillus leucophaeus | reverse complement strand
GCAGGAGAATTGCTTGAACCGGTTACAGTGAGCTGAGATCGCACCACTGCCCTCCAGCCTGGAAGACAGAGCAAGATTCTGTCTCAAAAAATAAATTAATCAATTAAATAAATAATAGAAAAAAGAAAAGTACAGTCCCCACCCCGGGAAATGTACATATGCAGGAAACGTTGCATGTAACATCAGGGTTCTTCTACCTCATTCTTCCACAAATGTTTACTGAGCACCTACTTCGGGCAAGGCACTTTTTCTTTTTTTTTGTTTTTTGAGATGGAGTTTCACTCTTGTTGCCCAGGGTAGAGTGCAATGGCATGATGTCAGCTCACTGCAACCTCCAACCCCTGGGTTCAAGCGATTACAACCTCCACCCCCTGGGTTCAAGCGATTCCTGCCTCAGCCTCCCAAGTCTCTAGCATTACAGGTGCACATCACCACACCCAGCTAATTTGTGTTATTTTTAGCAGAGATGGCGTTTTGCCATGTTGGCCAGGCTGGTCTCAAACTCCTGACCTCAGGTGACCCACCCGTTTCAGCCTCCCAAAGTGCTGGGATTACAGGCATGAGCCACCGCGGGGCAAGGCACTATTCTAGGCATTGAGGGTACAGTGGTGAGCAAAACAGACAAGGTCCCTGCTCCCATGGAGCTGTCATGCTAGTGGGAGGGGGGAGCACTGCCAACCCATAAATCTACAATGTCAAGTGCTTCCCTTTATAGAGAAGCAAGGCAGAGTACAGGAATGGAGACTGAGAGGAGAGGCTGGGTTTTTCGTGTGTTTTGTTTTTGAGACAGACCCAGGCTGGAGTGTAGTGGTGCCATTCAGCTCACTGCAACCTCCCACCTCGGGTTCAAGCAATTCTTGTGCCTCAGCCTCACGAGTAGCTGGGACTAAAGGTGCACACCACTATGCCTGGCTAATTTTTGTATTTTTAGTAGAGACAGAGTTTCACCATATTAGTGAGGCTAGTCTCGAACACCTGACCTCAGGTGATCTGCCCACTTCGGCCTCCCAAAGTGCTGGGAGAACAGAGGTGAGCCACCACGGCCAGCTGAGAGGCTGCTGTATACAGGCTGGTCAGGTGGAGGTGACATTTGAGCAGAGTGCAAATGAAATGAGGAAACCTGGAGAATATCCGGGGGAAGGGCTGTCCAGGCAGATGGGAGAGCAGGTTCAAAGGCCCTGATGTGGGATTGAGAATAAGCAGAAATCTGGCTGAGTTAAGATCAGAGAGGCAGATGGGGCAGGCAGAGAGTCCAGAATGCTGCATACCCTGCTGAGAACTCGACCTTCATTGTGTGTTTTTAGACTCTGAAACCCAGCCATGGGTTCTTTGGTTCCCTGTGGTTACACAGGGAACCAAAGACTCCAGTTAAAGACCTCTTCCCACAAGGTTCTTTTCCAAAAATGGAGCTCCCACCTGTAATCTCAGCACTTTGGGAGGCTGAGGCAGGAGGACTGCTTGGGGTCAGGAGTTCGAGACCAGCCTGGCCAACATGGTGAAACCTCGTCTCTACTAAAAATACAAAAATTAGTCAGGCATGATGGCACATGCCTGTAATCCTAGCTCCTCGGGAGGCTGAAGCACAAAAATCGCTTGAACCAGGGAGGATGAGGTTACAGTGGGCTGAGATGTCACCACTGCACTCTGGCCTGGGCTACAAAGTGAAATAAAAAATAAAAATAAAAATAAATTAAAAAGGCAGCTTTGCCCAGCAAAGACTCCCAAGTTAAATCAGACAGTGGGGAAAATGAAAAAGAAGAAGAAGCCCCAAGCCCAGAGCTGTGGTGTTGCTGCAGGGCAAGAGCCCAGCACAAGGGTACCCAGCCCAGCACAAGGGTAGGTGAGGACTGGTATCTTTCTACCTGCTACTCCATCCACCTGAAGGAAGGGGCATCCCTTTAAAATTCACACCAACAGGCTGAACCAGGAGGAGAGTTTAATAAAGAGACTGGCAGGGCGCACTGACTTCACACCTGTAATCCCAGCACTTTGGGAGGTTGAGGCGGGTGGATCAAGTGAGGTCAGGAGTTCGAGACCAGCCTGGCCAATATGGTGAAACCCCGTCTCTA
>NW_012101488.1:1828610-1835540 GCF_000951045.1 Mandrillus leucophaeus | reverse complement strand
CGATCTCCTGACCTCGTGATCCACCCGTCTCGGCCTCCCAAAGTGCTGGGATTACAGGCTTGAGCCACCGCGCCCGGCCTTTTTTTTTTTTTTTGTAGACACAAGAGTCTTGCTTTGTTGCCCAAGCTGGTCTCGAACACTTGGCTTCAAGCGATCCTCCCACCTCAGCCCCAAAGTGTTGGGATTACAGGCGTGAGCCACCACGCCTGGCCTGTTTCCCTTGTTTTAAACCACTCAGTTCGCAGTACCTTGTCATGACAGCCACAGGAAAACTGGGGCTCCGGGGAGGCATCCAGGGAGTCTGGACTGAAGTAGGTGTTGTGTCAAAGTCCGACCTGGAGCCTGTGAGAAGCCTGCATGCAGAGAGTTATGGGAAGAGGTACAGAGAGCTCTGTAGGTGTGGACAGGTCGAGGCCAGATGCAGGACAGTTGGTGATTCTCCTGCATCTGCCTTATCTCCTGCAGTTACCTCCCATGAGCCAGTGACCAGGGAGGCAGGCAGATGGAGAGCACACAGGGCAGCCTCCTGGGCTCAGAGGAGATACACAGGGGCAGAGTGGGCATGCAGGGGCCACTGGAGACTTCTACATGGCGCCCGTGTGCATCAGACACCACCTCGCCCACCCCTGAGGAAATCAGAGAAGACAGCAGCTTCTCCGTGCAGAGAAGCAAATGCTTCAGAACGGCCTCTTCCCTTCAGCACCACTTTGGGCTTAGGAGAGAGAGTAGGGAAATAGTTCTACACCCACACAGAACCAGGGAAGGAAAATTAGATCCACTAAGGATAGACCTAGAGCTTCACAGAGTCCCCATTGTGCCCTGAAGTATATAAGGCCAAGGCTTTGTCTCTGCACCTCACACTCCCACAGTGGCCAAGAGTGCCTACCACTGTGTTGGTCTCTGAAACTGGATTTGTGCACGTGTGGGGTTCTAGGGCTTCTGGTGAGTGGTGACCATAGATTAGACCCGATTTCCAATGCTAACCAGTATCTGGCCCATTCTGGAGAATTTTATACAAACGAAGGGAAAAGATTGCACTTTTTTTTTTTTTTTTTTTTTTTTTTGAGACAGAGTCTCTCTCTGCGCCCAGGCTGGAGTGCAGTGGCATGATCTTGGCTCACTGCAACATCCACCTCCTGAGTTTAAGCAATTCTCCTGTCCAGCTTACCAAGTAACTGGGACTACAGGCATGCGCCACCACGCCCGGCAAATTTTTGTATTTTTAGTACAGATGGGGTTTCACCATGTTGCCCAGGCTGGTCTCGAACTCCTGGCCTCAAATGATCCACCCGCCTAGGCCTCCCAAAATGCTGGGATTACAGGAGTGAGCCACTGCACCCAGCCAATATCACATTATTAACAAAAGTCTTTATTTGTAATTTGTACTGAGAATGTTGAGAGATCACTTTTAGGTTTATCATTCAGTTTCTCCATTTCTCTACCCTCCCACAAAAAGTCTTGCTCTGTCACCCAGGCTGGAATGCAGTGGAGTGGTCATAGTTTACATCAGCCTTGAACTCCTGGCCTCAAGCAATCCTCCCTGCTAGGCCTCACAAAGTGCTGGGATTACAGGCATGAGCCACTGTGCCTGATCCAGATTCTCTCTTAATGTGTCTCTCCATCTGTCGTTTTTGCCTTCTTCCTCTGCCCTCCTTCCTTTCTCCTTTCTCCCTCCCCACGTTCCTTCCTTCCTTCCCTCCCTCTTATCCAGTCCAAAACAGAAATCTCACACTCATTAGTAAATCCTCTTGGCTCTAGCCTCAACATCCATCCCAAATCTGGCCATCTCTTCTCCAGTGCACTACCCTGCAATGCCCCACCACCTCTCACCCAGAGTACTGCAGTCACCTCCTCAATGATCTTCCTCCTTCTACTCTCAACCCCTTAGGTTCTATTTTCAGGCTGGGCACAGTGGCTCATTTCTGTAATCCCAGCGCTTTGGGAGGCCGAGGCAGGTGGATCACTTGAGGCCAGGAGTTCGAGACCAGCCTGGCCAACATGGCAAAACCCCATCTCTACTAAAAATACAAAAATTAGCAGGGCATGGTGGCGCACACCTGTGATCCCAGCTACCCGGGAAGCTGAGGCACAAAAATCACTTGAGCCTGGGAGGCAGAGTTTGCAGTGAGCCAAGAAGGCACCACTGCACTCCATCCTGAGCAACAGAGGGAGACTGTCTCAAAAAAAAAAAGAGTATATTTTCTTTTCTTTTCTTTTCTTTTTGTTTTTGAGATGGAGTCTCGCTCAGTCGCCCAGGCTGGCGTGCAGTAGCATGATCTTGGCTCACTGCAACCTCCACCTCCCAAGTTTAAGCGAGTCTCCTGCCTCAGGCTCCCGAGTAGCTGGGATTACAGGTGCCTGCTGTCATGCCTGGCTAATTTTTGTATTTTTAGTAGAAACGGGGTTTTGGCATGTTGACCAGGCTGGTCTCAAACTTCTGACCTCAAGTGATCCATCTGCCTCGGCCTCCCAAAGTGTTGGGATTACAGGCGTGAGCCACTGCGCCCGGCCAAGAGTATATTTTTAAAACCCAACAAAAGTGATCCCATTAAAACACAAGCCAGCTCACCTCCCTCCTCTGCTCCGAGCCCTCCTGTGGTCACTGTCTTACTCTGACTAAAGGCCAAAATCCTCATCTCGGCCCACAAGGCCCCACACAATCTGCCTCTCACCCAAATCTGGCTCTTTTCCCACCCTCTCCCGTTTCCTCAATCTTCTCAAGCCACTTTGTCCTCTAAGCTGTTCCCCGAACACTTCTGGAACATTCTGGCCTCGGGGCCTTTGCATTCACCCTTCTGGCTCCTTGGACAGCTCTTGGCCCAGATACCTACCTACATAGCCTACTCTGCCACTTCCTGCAAGCCTTTGCTCAAAGGTCACCTTCTCCCCGAGGCCTTCCCACCCACATATTCCTGATCCCTCCAACCCATCTCTACTTTTCTTTCCTCCTTAGCACTTATCATTATCTAACGTGCCGCGCAGCTGAGTAGTTTATGTCTCTGGTTGCAATGGTCAGTTTCACGTGTCAGCTTGTCTAGACCGCTGTCCTGTCATTCAGTCAAATATGAATCTAGCTGCTGCTGTGAAGATATCTCATAGATGTGATTAAAGCCTATAATTAGTTTACCTTAAGGAAGGAAATCTATCCTCGATAATCTGAGGGGGTCGGGTGCGGTGGCTCACGCCTGTAATCCCAGCACTTTGGGAGGCCAAGGCAGGTGGATCCCCTGAAGTCAGGAGTTCAAGACAGACTGGCCAACATAGTGAAACCCTGTCTCCACTAAAAATACAAAAATTAGCCAGGCATGGTAGTACGCACCTATAGTCCCAGCTACTTGGAAGGCTGAGGCAGGAGAGTTGCTTGAACCTGGGAGGCGGAGGTTGCAGTGAGCCGAGATCGTACCACCACACTCCAGCCTGGGAGACAGAATGAGACTCTGTCTCACGTAATAATAATAGGCCAGCACGGTGGCTCACGCCTGTAATCCCAACACTTTGGGAGGCCGAGGCAGGCGAATCACCTGAGATCAGGAGTTCAAGACCAG
This sequence comes from Mandrillus leucophaeus, assembly GCF_000951045.1. Lineage (NCBI taxonomy): Eukaryota > Metazoa > Chordata > Mammalia > Primates > Cercopithecidae > Mandrillus > Mandrillus leucophaeus. Next base: position 1,831,995 of record NW_012101488.1, on the reverse strand, counting down.
CCTGGCCAACATAGTGAAACCCCGTCTCTACTAAAAATACAAAAAATTAGCTGGGGGTGGTGGCTGGCGCCTGTAATCACAGCTACTCGGGAGGCTGAGGCAGGATAATTGCTTGAACCGGGGCAGCAGAGGTTGGCAGTGAGCCAAAATCATGCCACTGCACTCCAGCCTGGGTGACAGAGCAAGACTCCATCTCTATAAATAATAATAATAATAATCATCATCATCTGAGTGGACCTGCTACAATAACTCAAAAGGTTTTCAGAGCAGAGCCGAAGCTTCCCTGAGGAAATTCCACCTGTAGAGAGCAGCTTCAGTTCACGCCCAAAGCTCCAGCCTGCACTTCCCACGGGTGCCCTTTGTATGGATTTTGAAGGTGCTTAGCCAGCCCTACAATCCTGTAAGCCAATTCCTTGCAACAAATTGCTTCATACATACCCCCTACTGGCTGCGTTCCTCTGTGTTATACCTGATTGATGAAGTGATCTACTTCCTGTCCATCCCCCATCCCCCGCTAGAAAGGAAATTCTGAGAGTGGAAATCAGTATTTTGTTCACTGCTGTACCCCAGGTGCCTAAGGCGGCACTTTTTTTTCTTTTTCTTTTCCTTTATTTGAGATGGAGTTTCGCTCTTGTTGCCCGGCTAGAGTGCAGTGGCACGATCTCAGCTCACTGCAACCTCTGCTCTGGTTCAAGCGATTCTCCTGCCTCCACCTCCCGAGTAGCTGGGATTACAGGCATGCACCACCATACCCGGCTAATTTTTGTATTTTCAGTAGAGACAGGGTTTCACTATGTTGGCCAGGCTTGTCTCGAATCTCTGACCTCAGGTGATCCGCCCGCCTCCGCCTCCCAAAGTGCTGGGATTACAGGCGTGAGATCCACCGCGCCCGGCCCAGGCTACGGATTTTAGCTTTTATGTTCATTGTACCAGGAACTGTGTAAGTGCTCATTTATATTTATTGAGTCGATGAATGAAGCACCGCTTGTCGCATGACCTTGAGGACTCCTGCAGGATGCTAACGAACACATTTCTCAGCCGGACTGAGCTCCATCATCCTGCCATTCGGCTCACCTCACCTGCGTTCTGGCTTCTTTCCTATCTCCGTGCACTTGCTTAAAGTCATGCCGGCGTCAGGATTTCCCTCCCTACCAGCCAAGAAGCTATTCCCTCTTATCTTCCCCGCTCCACGAGGTAAAGGTGCGGACAGAGGGGCCCCCAAGGCGTGATTGGAAGGCTTGTGGGTTGCTATGGTTACCGCATCCGCCCGGGGCGGGGCATCCCCAGGACGCCCCGCCTCTAGGGGGTGCGAGGTGGGAAGCTCTGGAGCTGCCCAGCACAGGGGCGGGCAAGCCTGGAGGCAAAGCGGTTTCCTCACGCTTCCACTCCACCCACGCAGTTGTCAAGAAGACAAAACGCTTCCCTTCAGCGCTGCCTCCCTCCCCTTTCTCCTAGAGAAAGGGACAGTTGCGTAGTTAGAGAGCAGGGTGGGCTGGAAGACTGTCCGAAAGGCTGAGTACTGGCGCGCTCCCAGTGTCTCTGCCACCAAGGCTCGCTACGCCTGCGCCGAGACCCAGTCCCGGGTACGACCCATGCACCACCATACCCGGCTAATTTTTGTATTTTCAGTAGAGACAGGGTTTCACTATGTTGGCCAGGCTTGTCTCGAATCTCTGACCTCAGGTGATCCGCCCGCCTCGGCCTCCCAAAGTGCTGGGATTACAGGCGTGAGATCCACCGCGCCCGGCCCAGGCTACGGATTTTAGCTTTTATGTTCATTGTACCAGGAACTGTATAAGTGCTCATTTATATTTATTGAGTCGATGAATGAAGCACCGCTTGTCGCATGACCTTGAGGACTCCTGCAGGATGCTAACGAACACATTTCTCAGCCGGACTGAGCTCCATCATCCTGCCATTCGGCTCACCTCACCTGCGTTCTGGCTTCTTTCCTATCTCCGTGCACTTGCTTAAAGTCATGCCGGCGTCAGGATTTCCCTCCCTACCAGCCAAGAAGCTATTCCCTCTTATCTTCCCCGCTCCACGAGGTAAAGGTGCGGACAGAGGGGCCCCCAAGGCGTGATTGGAAGGCTTGTGGGTTGCTATGGTTACCGCATCCGCCCGGGGCGGGGCATCCCCAGGACGCCCCGCCTCTAGGGGGTGCGAGGTGGGAAGCTCTGGAGCTGCCCAGCACAGGGGCGGGCAAGCCTGGAGGCAAAGCGGTTTCCTCACGCTTCCACTCCACCCACGCAGTTGTCAAGAAGACAAAACGCTTCCCTTCAGCGCTGCCTCCCTCCCCTTTCTCCTAGAGAAAGGGACAGTTGCGTAGTTAGAGAGCAGGGTGGGCTGGAAGACTGTCCGAAAGGCTGAGTACTGGCGCGCTCCCAGTGTCTCTGCCACCAAGGCTCGCTACGCCTGCGCCGAGACCCAGTCCCGGGTACGACCCGGGACACGCGCATGCGCGCGACGGAGTTTTTGCGCGTGCGCCTTTGTGGCCCCAGGGGGCTAGGGTACACGCGCGGCGCTAAACTTACGGCTGCGCAGTTGCGGCCTGCTGGTGGGGCTCGGCGGAGCGCAGTTCTGCGCCTGCGCTGTGCTGGGGGAGGTGGGAATGAAACCCAGGCGGTAAGGGCGTTGTGGCCGACTGGCCCTGGGCGCGCTTGCGCCTTGGCATGCGGGGCGGCCGGAGGCGGGGCCCAAAGAGGGGAGGGAGGGAGGCGGGGGGTGGGAACAGGCCGCAGAAGCCCGAGCCCTGACCCACCGGCGGCTGCGGCGGCGCCGGTGAGTGACCCGTGGCCCGACTCGGTCCGCACCTCCGCGACCCTCGCTCTCCCTGCCGTCCCCCGTAGCCTCCGCTGTCTCCTTGTGATACGGGACCTCCGTTATCTCTAGAGCTCCCCTTAATTTCTAGCAATCCCCAGAGCCTCCACAACCCCCGCAGACCCTGATCCCTAATATTTGATCGTTCCAGCTCTTCCAGTGATACAGGAGCTCCCACCTCACTATTATTCCTGGACATCCTCTAAGGGCCCTTCTCATATCAGTCTTACAGACGGCCCGGTTGCCCCCTGGAGCTCCTAGAGCGCCTCCTCTGCTCCAGATTCCCCCCTTCTTGCTGCCTCGCCCCTTCCGCATCTCCTTATCTTCATGCATCTAAGACCCCCCAAGGCACCCCCATCCTCCATTTCCTATCCTCCCATGCCCCCATTATCTAACTCCTGCAGACACCTCCTCTCCTCGCACTTTTCCTCCTTTCCCTCCATCCCTCCAGACCCTCCCCCAATTTCTATTAACTCTTCAGCGTGGCACTTCGCCCCGCGCGAAGTCCGAGCCGAGCACTCGGCCGGTGTCAGCTATTCTTAGGCGCTTCCGACTGCCCCGGGTG
>NW_012101488.1:1823720-1828273 GCF_000951045.1 Mandrillus leucophaeus | reverse complement strand
GGAAACCACCCGGTTGCGCAAGCCGCGCTTCTCGTTCGAAGAGAACCAGATTCTGATCCGTGAGGTGCGCGCCCACTACCCGCAGCTGTACGGCGCGCAGAGCCGTCGGGTGAGCGTGGCCGAGCGGCGGCGCGTGTGGGACGGCATCGCCGCCAAGATCAACGGTATCACCAGCTGGAAGCGCACGGGCCAGGAGGTGCAGAAGCGCTGGAACGACTTCAAGCGCCGCACCAAGGAGAAGCTCGCTCGCGTGCCGCACTCCACGCAGGGCGCCGGGCCCGCCGCGGAGGACGCCTTCTCTGCGGAAGAGGAGACAATTTTTGCCATCCTGGGGCCAGGTGTGGCGGGGCCAGGGGCAGGTGCTGGGGCGGAGGAGCCCCCTGCAGCCCCCTCTTCACAGCCGCCGCCCCCAAGCGCCTGCCCCCAGCGCTACGTGTTGTCGGAAGACCGCCGGGAGGACCGACGTGCAGGTGAGTGTCTTCGGCATCGCTTAGCGAGAGCGAGCAAACACAGAGTCGGCTGTGTGTCTGCGCTGTTCCAGCCTTGCTGCAGCCCTGTGAGGTGGATGCTGTCCTTTTCCCCATTTTATAGCTAGCGAAACTGAAGCTCAGAAAAATGAAATTACTTGCCCCAGGTCCCTTAGCTAGTAACTGTCAAGAGTCAGGAATGGAACCAGACCCAGGAGGCCTGACTCAGGTCCACACCTGGGCTCATCAGCGCAGGCAGGATTTCATTAAATGCAGTGTAGAGTAGTGACTCTGGAGGCAGGCTGCCTGGGCTCCTATCACAACTTTGCCACTCAACTGTGTCATCTGAGTAAGTTACTGTACTTCAGTTGCTGCATCTGTAAAATGGAGATAAAAATAGTCTGCACCTCAAAGCGTTTCTGTGAAGATTAAATGAGCTAATATGGGTAAGTTGCTTAGTTCAGCACCTCCTGAACTCTGTTAGTTCTTGATAGAATCGTCAATGCGGTGAGATGCATACTATTTCACTATTTCGTAAATATAAGACTCAGACATGTTTGGTAATTTTCCCAAGGTCATGCCTGGGATAGAGGTGTGGAGAGCTGACTACAGAGACTTCCTGCTTAGCCTTGATTCTGGATTATTTCTTCTACAGCCGTTCCCTGAGCACCTGCCCCGTGCTCGATGAGGTTGGGGACACATGGATGACTGAGCCAGTCTAGTAGAGGGGTGGGCAAGACAGTGATGACTTGAAGGGTCAGGGCTGGGGTAGGGGATCCTAGGGACTGTGGGAGCCCAGAGAGAGTTTCTGATTTTGGTGGGTGAGGTGGGGGGTTGTCCAGGAGGGCTTCCTGGAGGAGGGGACATCAGAGCTGAGATGCAAAGAGTAAGAATGAAGAAGTGGGAAAGTATTTTTGGTAGAGGGAACAGTATGTGCAATGGCTTGGAAGGAAGAAATCTTGGCCAGTTTGGGAAACTAAAAGAACTTGGGCAGAGGTTTTACAGTGGAAAGGTTGAAGAAAAGTAACATTTTGAGATGAGTTCAGAGAGGTCAGCAAAGGCCAGACCATACTGGGCCTTTAGGCCAAGGTGAGGAGTTTGGATTTTATCCTGACTGCTATGAGGAGCCACTGAAGAGTTTGGAGAAGGGGAGGAACATGGGCATGATCAAACAGGACAGTTCAAGATTATGTGATTCAGAGAGGTTCATTCATTCACCAACCCAAAGTCACATAGCAAGTAAGCGACAGAGTCAGGACTCAATCATAAGTGTGTATCCAACTCCCAGTCCATGGCACTTAACCACTGAGCAAGATTGCCCAGCAATAACAAGAGTTAATATTGACCACAAGTTAGTGAGTGTGCCAGAATTAGATTATACATGGCTTGGAAGTTAAGGTTAGGAATTTGGACTTACTATTTTTTTTCTGTTTTGTTTTTTGTTTTGAGACGGAGTCTTGCTCTGTTGCCCAGGCTGGAGTGCAGGGGCAAAATCTTGGCTTGCTGCAACCTCCGCCTCCCCAGGTTTAAGTGATTCTCCTGCCTCAGCCTCCTGAGTAACTGGGATTGCAGGCACCCGCCACCATGCCCAAGTAAATTTTTGTATTTTTAGTAGAGATGGGATTTCACTATGTTGACCAGACTGGTCTTGAACTCCTGACCTCAGGTGATCCACCCACCTCGGCCTCCCAAAGTGCTGAGATTACAGGCCTGAGTCACCATGCCCGGCCTGGACTTGCTCTTGAGGACATTCAGGAGGCATGAAAGTCTCTTAAGTAAGAAGGTGACACAATCACATGGGACCCTTGTTCTCAAACCTTCAATCAAACCTCAGTGTTTCCATCTGTGAGATGGCCCCATAGGACCAGAGCAGAGGGGTCAACTTATTTTTTCAGAAGCTTGTTACCGCTTCATTCACTCATTTAACAAATATATATTGAGAACCTCATCCAAGGCAGACACTGTGGTAGGTGCAGGGAATACTGTAGAGAACAAGACAAAATTCCCTTCCCTTATGGAGCTGACATTATTATTATTATTTATTTATTTATTTGAGACTGAGTTTTGCTCTTGTTGCCCAGGCTGGAGTGAAATGGCGCAATCTCGGCTCACCGCAACCTCTACCTCCCAGGTTCAAGCAATTCTCCTGCCTCAGCCTCCCGAGTAGCTGGGATTACAGGCATGTGCCACCATGCCTGGCTAATTTTGTATTTTTATTAGAAACGGGGTTTCTGCATGTTGCTCAGGCTGGTCTTGAACTCCCGACCTCAGGTGATCCGCCTGCCTCAGCCACCCAAAGTGCTGGGATTACAGGCAGGAGCCACCACACCCGGCCTGGAGCTGACATTCTATGTAGTTGGAGGAAACAGACCACAAAGAAGTAACCCCCAAAACAGACTGTATACCAGGAGGTGGTGAGAACTAAGAGGATAAATAAGGCATATTCAGAGGATGGTGAGTCATGGAAGGGGGCTATACAGACAGGGTAGTCAAGGAGGGCTTCTCTGAGGAGGTGAAATTCAAGTAGAGATGGGAATACAGTAAGCCTGACAGACAGCTGGGAGAAGGACACTCCTGCTAGAGGAAACGGCACATGCAAAAGCTCTGAGGCAGGAACACGCGTACAGCATCCTCGATTAGAACCTTACACAGGCCTGGCCAGGCGTGGTGGCTCACGCCTGTAATCTCAGCTCTTTGGGAAGTCGAGGCAGGTGGATCACCTGAAGCCACATATCAGTTCAAGACCAGTTTGACTGACATGGAGAAACCCCGTCTCTACTAAAAATAGAAAATTAGCCAGGCGTGGTGGTGCATGCCTATAGTCCCAGCTACTCAGGAAAAGCTGAGGCAGGAGAATCACTTGAACTGGGAGGCAGAGGTTGCAGTGAGCCGTGATCGCACCATTGCACTCTAGCCTGGGCAACAAGAGCGAAACTCCGTCTCAAAAAAAAAAAGAACTTTACACAGGCCTGGCATGGTGGTTCACGCCTATAATCCCAGCGCTCTGTGTAGTCCCAGCTCACACACTCATTTAAAAGTAGGGAAAATGAGGGCCAGGTGCAGTGGCTCATGCCTGTAATCACAGCACTTGGGGAGGCCAAGGCAGGCAGATCACCTGAGGTTAGGAGTTCGAGACCAGCCTGGCCAACATGGTGAAACCCTGTCTCTACTAAAAAATACAAAAATTAGCCGGACGTGGTGGCGTGTGCCTATAATCCCAGCTACTCAGGAGGCTGAGGCTGGAGAACCACTTGAACCTGGGAGGTGGAGGTTGCAGTGAGTTGAGATTGTGCCACTGCACTCTAGCCTGGGAGACAGAACAAGACTCCATCTCAAAAAAAAAAAAAAAAAAAGGTAGGGAAACTGAGAGCCAAAGTTTGCAAATAAATATGATTTTAACTCTTAAACAGTGAAGCTAGGCACAGAGGCATGCCTGTAATCTCAGCACTTTGGGAGGCTGAGGCGGGAGGATTGCTTGATCCCAGGAGGGCAAGACCAGCCTGGGCAACAAAGTGAGACCCCATCTCTACAAAATAATCCAAAAATTAGCCAGGCATGGTGGCACAGCACCTTGGTCCCAGCTACACATGAGGTTGAGGCATGAGGATCCCTTGAACCTGGGAGGTGGAGGTTGCAGTGAGCCATGATCACACCACTGCACTCCAACCTGGGCAACACAGCAAGACCCTTCCTCAAAACAACCAAAAACAAACTCTTGCAGGGGCACTTCTGTGACTCCTGTGAGCCTTGTGGGCATGAAGGCTACTTTCTGTTCCTTTATACTTCGTAGACTGGAAAAGCCACATTTCTGTGTGGCCGCAATTCCCACGTTCCTCATAAGGAAGACTTACCATCCACACCCATACCCCAGGCCCATAGCCCTTGCCCAAGGAGTGGTTAAGAGCATGAACTCAGCCGGGCGCGGTGGTTCAAGCCTGTAATCCCAGCACTTTGGGAGGCCAAGACGGGCGGATCACGAGGTCAGGAGATCGAGACCATCCTGGCTAATACGGTGAAACCCCGTCTCTACTAAAAATATAAAAAACTAGCCGGGCGAGGTGGTGGGCGCCTGTAGTCCCAGCTACT
>NW_012101488.1:1821190-1823562 GCF_000951045.1 Mandrillus leucophaeus | reverse complement strand
AAAAAAAAAAAAAAAGAGCATGAACTCTGGCCTGGTGTGGTGGCTTACACCTGTAATCCCAGCACTCTGGGGGGCCGAGGTAGGCAGACCCCTTGAGGCCGGGAGTTTGAGACCAGCCTGGCCAATGCAGTGAAACCTCATCTTTACTAAAAATAAAAAAACTAGCTAGGCATGATGGCACATGCCTATAATTCCAGCTCCTCGGGAGGCTGAGGCAGGACAATTGCTGGCACCTGGGAGGTAGAAGTTGCAGTGAGCTGAGATTACGCCACTGCACTCGAGCCTGGGTGATGGAGTCAGACTCCATCTCAAAAAAAAAAAAAAAAAAGAGCATGGATTCTGGCCAAGAGCAGTGGCTCACACCTGTAATCTCGCACTTTAGGAGGCCAAGGAGGGAGGATCATTTGAGGCCAGGAGTTTGAGACCAGCCTGGGCAATACAGCGAGGTTCCCATCTCTATAAAACAAACAAAAGAACAGACTATGGAATCAACCTGGGTTCAAATCCCTTTTCTGCATATCACTCTATGACACCTCTCTCTCAGCCTCAAGTCACCTCATCTATAAAATGGGGCGATGATCATGGTAGTACCTACCCCAGAGAATGGCTGGGAGGACTCAGTGAAATAATATAAGTGGGGAGCTTAGCCCAGAGCTTAGCCTAGGTCCTGGCTGGAGCAGGTGTCCTGTCGCTGTCAGCTCTGCTCATCTCTCTCCCAGCCTCCCTACCTCCTGCTAGTGGCTGGCCCAGGGGGCCTGGACCCCCAGCAGTCAGGGCAGGAAGTGGCTGGTTTGTTTGTTTTTGAGACAGGGTCTTGCTCGGTTGCCCAGGGCTGGAGTGCAATGGTGCGATCTTGGTTCACTGCAACCTCAGCCTCCAGGGTTCAAGCGATTCTCGTGCCTCAGCCTCCCGAGTGGCTGCAGGCGTGTACCACCAGGCCCAGCTAATTTTTGTATTTGAGTAGAGACGGGATTTCACCATGTTGGCCAAACTGGTCTCGAACTCCTGACCTCAGGTGATCCGCCTGCCTGGGCCTCCCAACGTCCTGGGATTACAGGCTGAGCCACCGCGCCTGGCCTGGATGGCTGGTTTTTTGTTTTTGTTATTCTTTTTTTCTCTCTCTCTCTTTCTTTGGCTGGCTGTTTTTGAGAGAAGAGCAGGGTGATCTGATTTGGCCAAGGAGCGGGAGGCCAGCTTCCCCGAGGAAGGAACATCCGAAAAAACATCCGAGCTGATGCAAGAGGCAGTGTGAGCCTGGCCCAGGGAGCGGCACGTGGGAAGACAGACAGAAAGGAGGAGGTGGGGGCAAGCACTGAGGCCCCATAGCCGTGGGAAGAGGCTGGACTTTCTCCTGTGGGTGCTGGGAGCTCTGGGGCCTGGGACACAATCAGCACTGAGTCTCTGGAAGCCCCAGTTCTTTTCTCATTAAAGAAAAAATATTGTGCTGGACATTGTTCTAGGCGCCGGGTAAACAGAAGGGAGCAATACAAAGCCCTGCCTGATGGAGCTGACATCAGGAGGAGGAGACAGACAGCAGACACAGAGCCATACCGTGCCAGGTGGAGATAAGTGCTGGGAGAGAAATCAGGTAGGGTTAGGGGAGAAAAAAGGAAGGGGACGGGGCCAGCCTGAGCAACATGGCAAAAACCTGTCTCTACAAAAACAAAACAAAACAAAAATTAGCCAAGCATGGTGGTACACACCTGTAGTCCCAGCTATAGCTACTCTGGAGGCTGAGGTGAGAGAATCGCTTGAGCCTAGGAGGCAGAGGTTGCAGTGAACCGAGATTGCACCACTGCACTCCAGCCTGGGCGACAGAATGAGACTCCATCTCAAAAAAAAAAAAAAAAAAAGTAGGCGTGATATATGTGAGGATCAGCAAGGAGGCCAACGTGGCTAAAGCGAGGTAACCCAAGAGGGCAGGATGGGAGCCGAGGTCGGGGAGGCAATGGGGGCAGATCGTGCGGGGCCCTAGAGGCCTCAAGGACTTTGCCTTTACCCTGAGTGAGGTGGGAGCCACAGGACGGTTTGAGCATAGAAACAATATCCGACTTGTATTTTTTTAAACAATTATATTGCGATATACAGCCGTGTGCGGTGGCTCATGCCTGTAATCCCAGCACTTTGGGAGGCCGAGGCGGGCAGATCACGAGGTCAAGAGATCGAGACCACCTGGCCAACATGGTGAAACCCCGTCTCTACTAAAAATACAAAAATTAGCTGGGCATGGTGGTGCGCGCCTGTAGTTCCAGCTACTCAGGAGGCTGAGGGTGGAGAATGACTCCGACCCGGGAGGCAGAGGTTGCAGTGAGCCGAGATCTCGCCACTGTACTCCAGCCTGGGCAGCTGAGTGAGACTCCATCTCAAAAAAA
>NW_012101488.1:1817687-1820250 GCF_000951045.1 Mandrillus leucophaeus | reverse complement strand
ACTTCTTAGCGATCCCCAATCTCCCATCTTCCCCATCTTCCCCCAGCTCCTGGCAGCCACTCATCTACTTTCTGTTTCTATAGATTTGCGTTTTGGTTTTGTTGTTGTTGTTGTTGTTGTTGTTTTGAGACGGAGTTTCGCTCTTGTTGCCCAGGCTGGAGTGCAATGAAGCAATCTCAGCTCACCGCAACTTCTGCCTCTCGGGTTCAAGCACTACTCCTGCCTCAGCCTCCTGAGTAGCTGGGACTACAGGCATGCGCCACCATGCCCAGCTAACTTTGTATTTTTAGTAGAGACAGGATTTCTCCATGTTGGTCAGGCTGGTCTCAAACTCCCGACCTCAGGTGATCTGCCCACCTCGGCTTCCCAAAGTGCTGGGATTACAGGCATGAGCCACCGCACCAGGCCTATTTTTTATTTTTGAGACAGTCTCGCTCTGTTGCCCAGGCTGGAGTGCAGTAGCATGATCTTGGCTCACTACAACCTCCACCTTCCAGGTTCAAGCAATTCTGCCTCAGCCTCCCCAGTAGCTGGGATTATAGGTATATGCCACCATGCCCGGCTAATTTTTTGTATTTTTAGTAGAGATGGGGTTTCACCATGTTGGCCAGGCTTGTCTTGAAGTCCTGACCTCAGGTGATCCACTTTGGCCTCCCAAAGGGCTGGGATTACAGGCATGAGCCACCGCGTCCGGCCAAATTTGCCTATTTTGGACATTTCATATAAATGGCCCCTATGATCTGTGATTCTTTGTGAGTAGCTTGTTTCCTGTAGCCTAACTGACTTGTATTTTAGTTGGACCCCTCAGGGTGCTGGTGGAAGAAGATACTGTCAGGGACAGGGGTGGAAGCAGAGAGCCCTCAGGGAGGAGATGACCTCAGTGGTCCTGGTGGGAGATGCTGGTGGTTGGACCAGGGTGGGGACCACTAAGAAAGAAGTTGGATGTATTTAATTTGAAGGCAGAAGCTTCTGTATGCGGATGGTGTCTTAGTAAACAAAACAGTGAAGGTGTTTAACCTGAGCAGCTGGGAGGATGGAGCTGCATCAGCTGAGATGGGGGTGGCTGAGGGAGGAGCAGGTTGGGGAAGGATCAGAAGCCCAGCTCTGAGCAAGTGAGTTTGGGGCGTTTTTAGACAATGAAGAGTGCACAGCTGGAGACAGGAGTCTGGAGCCCAGGCAGAGGTTCAGGCTGAGCCCAGGAAACTGGGAGCCCCTGTATGCAAACTGTTCGAGCCCATGAGCTTGAATGAGACCCCAGGTGAGTACAGACTGAGGAAGCCTACCAGGCTGGAGGCTGAACTGGAAAATCCTGCTGTCCTGGTTGGAGAGAGTCTCAGGGAAATGTCCATCAGTGCCCAGCCACCCCAGCTCTCTCTCAGGCCCCTCTCTCACCTCCTTAGGATCCAGCAGTGTGATGCAGTATCCAGATAGTTCAGAGCCTCATCAAATGTTGGCCCTTAACCGGGCGCAGTGGCTCACGCCTGTAATCCCAGAACTTTGGGAGGCCAAGGCAGGTGGATTGCTTGAGGTCAGAAGTTTGAGACCAACCTGGCCAACATGGCAAAACCCCACCTCTACTAAAAATACAAAAATTTAGCCGGGCGGGGTGGCGCCTGCCTGTAGTCCCAGCTTCTTGGGAGGCTGAGGCAGGATAACCATTTGAAGCCGTAAGATGAAGGTGGAAGTAAGCCGAGATCGCGCCACTGCACTCCAGTGTAGGCTACAAAGTGAGACTGTGTCTCAAAAAAAAATTAAAAACTAGAAAAACTGTTGGCTCTTACTGTCAGTGAGATGGGAGCTGCCTGGCCCAGCAAGGGACTTCCAGGAGCTGCTTCCACTAAAGCGGGCACGAATGTCTCTCCTCTGGGTACAAAGACTGGCCTGCCATGGAGCTTCTCTGCCAAGGCGTGATCTGACGTAGGTTTTAAAAGGATCATTCTGGGGCCAGGCGCGGTAGCTCACACCTGTAATCCCAGCACTTTGGGAGGCCGAGGCGGGCGGATCACTTGAGGTCAGGAGTTTGAGACCAGACTGGTCAACATGGTGAAAACCCGTCTCTACTAAAAATACAAAAAGTAGCCGGGTGTGGTGGCGGGCACCTGAAATCTCAGCTACTCAGGAGACTGAGGCAGGATAATCGCTTGAACCCAGGAGTTGGAAGTTGTGGTGAGCCAAGATCATACCACTGCACTCCAGCCAGGGTGACAGAGCAAGACTATCTTGGGGCTGGGGGGCGGAAGGTAGGAAGGATAGTTCTGGGTTCGGGTAGCGGGGAGGTTAGGGAAGGAGGGGGGAAAGGGGAAATCAAGGCAGCATTGAGGGTCACTCACCCCTTGCCTGCATTTCTCTCTCTACAGATACATCAGCCCACAGCAAGGGGGGTTCCAGCAGCCCGGAGCCATGGGCCCGGCCCTCCTGCACTCCCCAGGAAGGGGGCTGCCCACGGCCTAAGGAGCGTGAGTCCCCACCCCCTTCCGCCCTGCAGCCGGTCCAGCTGCCTCGCCTGGCCTTGTCTCCACCACCCCCAGCCCCTCCACTGCCACCCCCACCGCCACTGGCCCAA
>NW_012101488.1:1813071-1817315 GCF_000951045.1 Mandrillus leucophaeus | reverse complement strand
CCCGTCCTGCCCCCACCAGCCCCCAAGGTGGAGATCACCCCAGAGCCCGTGTCTGTGGTGGCTGCTGTGGTGGACGGGGCAGTGGTGGCAGCCAGGGGAGTGATCATTGCCCCAAGGAGCGAGGAGGGGGCGCCCCGGCCACCCCCAGCCCCACTCCCTCCACACGACTCCCCGCCACACAAGCGGAGAAAAGGTTTCCCTACACGCAAAAGGCGCGGCCGATGGAAATCTCCGTGAAATCTACTATCTATGCTCCTGCCTGCACCCCCTCTCCCCAGCTTGGCGCAGTCGAGGGGGGCGATGCTCTCTGCCCATCCCAGCTGCACCCTAGCTCCCTGCTCCAGGGATGTGAGCACCCACTCCCTGTGCTAGTTAGTGCCTGATTCTCTGGGGGGGCCACAGTAATGGGCCCCCCCAACCCCTTTCTCTGGTACAGTGCTGTCTGCCTGGCTGCCTCCCTTAACCCTGACTTCTAAGCCATCAATTTCATGTTATTTATTATTGCCCTATGTCGGGTGGGGAGGGAACCTCTCGGGTCTGCACATCTCCCCTTCCCTAACAGTTCCTGTTCTTGACTTGAAGAGAATTGACCCGTGGGGGACTCCCCACCTGCCCAACCCAGACTTTGGAGCGGGTGGGAGTTGTGAGACAAATCAAAATATGGATGACAAAGAGGATATAGCCGTGTATACCCCAGGGAGAGGAGGCATTGAGTTCTGATGGGAGAGGTATAAGTTGGGTTCTCTGCCTACCATTGCTGTCTCTGACTTCCGGAGCTCAACCCCCTCCTTTCTCCCAGTGGTGACAAGATATCAATAAACTTATTTTTAATACAATTACTTGAGGCTCTGTCTGAGACAGGCCTGGGGGACCAGCACCTACACCTGCCCCGCCCCCTCCACAGGTAGGCAATTGGGAGGCTAGTGGTTTTCCAGCTTTTTTTTTTTTTTTTTTAATTCTTAAAGCCATCAAGTCTTGTGTTTACATGAAATCTTCCTACTCATCCTTTAGATACCAGTCTAAATGTCACCTCCAGGAGAAAGTCCTAGATTCCTTCCCAAGGCTAACATGGGTTTGCCTCTTAGAGTCTCTCTCAGTGTCCTGTTCTTTTTTTCTCTTTGCTTTTCTTATTTCTGGTTTTTCGTTTTGTTTTGTTTTGAGACAGGATCTCGCTCTGTTGCCCCGGCTGGAGTGCAGTGACACGATCACAGCTCACTGCAGCCTCGACCTCCCAGGCTCAAGCAATCCTCCTACCTCAGCCTCCCAAGTAGCTGGGACCACAGGCATGTGCCACCATACTCAGCTACTTGTTTTATTTTTCTAGAGATGGGGTTTTCCTATGTTGTCCAGGCAGATCTCAAACTCATGGGCTCTGGCAGTCCTCCCACCTCAGCCTCCCAAAGTGCTGGGATTACAAGCATGAGCCACCACACACAGCTGGGTTCTTTTTCATAGTGTCTTTAAATGAACACAGGCCTTTATCTATTTAAGGCACATTTGCCCCATAATGTCATGAAGGCAGGAACTGGTTCTTTTACTCTGCTGCAGGGCCAGGTAACAAAATAGGTAATCACCACCACTCTGGACTCAGACGTGGCTCAAGTGCTGGTGCTGCCCTGGCCAACTGTGTAACCATTGACTTCCAGTGTCCTTACCTGTAGAATGGGCATAAAGATCTCAGAGTCTTTCTTCCTATAATTAGATTATACTTTTTTTTTTTTTTTGAGATGGAGTCTCCCTCTGTTGCCCAGGCTGGAGTGCAATGGCGCAGTCTTGGCTCACTGCAACTTCTGCCTCCTGGGTTCAAGTGATTCTTCTGCCTCAGCCTCCTGAGTAGCTGGGATTACAGGTGTGCGCTACCACACCTGGCTAATTTTTGTATTTTTTAGTAGAGATGGGATTTTACCATGTTGGCCAGGCTGGTCTCAAACCCCTGACCTCAAGTGATAGGCCTCCCAAAGTGCCGGGATTATAGGAGTGAGCCATTGCCACAGCCCGGCCTAATTTTTTAATTTTTAGTAGAGACAAGGTTTCACCACATTGGCCAGTCTGGTCTCGAACTTTTGACCTCAAGTGATCCACCCTCCTCGGCCTCCCAAAGTGCTGGGATTATAGGCATGAGCCACCATGCCTGGCCAGGAAAGCTTTTCCGGACACACACTCCCCACAGCAGTCATCACAAATTTTAGTTCATCATTTGAGTAAATTTAGTATCTGCCTCCATCACCAGGCTGGGGCTTCTCAGGGGCAAGGCTTAAGGCTGTCTCAGTCACTGCTATGTCCCCAGCATTGCCCACCACGGAAGAGGGGTTGAATATTTGAATAACTGTCCAGCTTAAAAACAACTTCCATTTATGGCACTTTTCTGTGCCAAGCACCAAGCTAAGCATTTATATGCATGTTTGCATTCAATCTGAAGGTACCCAAATAAAAACAGACTCGAGGGGGTCTCCATTTTTTCCAAGAAGTTTAGAGACTTGCCCAAGGCCACAGCTGGTCAGAGGCCAGTCCAGTCCACCTGAAGGCTGAATCTGGCCAGAAGTCTTAACTCCCTTTAGAGTTTCGTAAATAATAGCCGAAAGGCAATTTTAAGTGACATATGAATGTCTTCTTGAATTAGTCGATAGTTTTCACTGATTTTTTTTAAGGTAACTAGTAGATGAAACCCATGATTGTGAACGTATTACCTAGGATGAGGTAAAAATAGATAGATCTTTTTATTTCTATTTATTTTTTTGAGACAGGGTCTTGCTGTGTTGCCCAGGCTGGAGTGCAGTGACGCAATCATGGTTCACTGCAGCCTGTTACCTCTAGACTCAAGCAATCCTCTCACCTCAGCCTAATAAATCTTTTTTTAAGGGAGAAAAGTGTTCAAATACAGGTAGTAGACAAAATTGTGAAACCATTTTGAAATTGTGAAGTCTGGGTAACAGAATCAGAGTTGCTGCGGTTCCAGTGGGACGGGAGAAGGGACAAGCAGCCCCTCACTAGACTGAAAACCAGGGCCAACTGGCACATCATTCAAGTATTTTTGAGCACCTAACATGGACCCAGGCCTAGAGAAAGGGGCTGTTGTGGGTTAGAACCTGGAGACCCGCCTCCGCCATTCCCCAAAGACAGCCCCGTCGTGTTCCCAATGCCTGGGAAAGAAGACAGGAGGGTCCTCAAAGCCTGATTGGGCCTTGCAGGTAGTGAGCGCTCAGGGTTGGGGAAAGGTAGTCTGGTGTTCGCCCTTCCCCAGCAACTCCCTCCTCTTGCCCATCACTTCTTAACCCCTTACTCTTCCCTCAAATTGGGGAGCAACAGAGGATAAGGGTCCCCCAAACGCCATGCTCCGAATGCACGTAAAGAACCCCCAGAAAGGTTGGGGGGGGCCGCGGGTAAAGCAGCGTGAATCTGAAAGGCCTACCCCAACCTCCCAGGCGGCGGAAGCACGTCACTTTGTCCGCGTCCGCAGTGCATTTTGGGAATTGTAGTGAAGCGGGTGGAGGACGCCGAGCAGCCGACGGTGTAACCCTTTAGAGACCAGAGCGCGCGGGCAGCTGGGACAGGGTTAGAGGGCTGTCAGTCGGCCCCCTTCTTTAGCAGAGAAAACTGAGGCAAGGCTCTGGCTCGGGAGCCCTTAGTCCTCTCCCTTCGCTGGCTGTGGCGGGCCCCAGAGGCATATATCTAGGATTCCGGGGGAGGACGAAGTGCCAAGTGGCCACCCCCACCCCCACCTAGTTGCCAGCTTCCCTTCCCTGCTCTGAAGCCAATCAGGGCTTCTCCGCCCCGCCCCAGAAGCTGCTACCTTCCTAATCCGTCATTGGCCCACCTTTGCTGGGCGGGGAAACTGAGGTTCAGAGAGGGCAAGACATTTTGCCTAAAGCTGCACAACAAATCGGAGCAGAAGTTGGACGCCTGGAAGCCTGTCCACCCACCCCCAAAATTTCTGAATCCGGAGTAGCTCTGATCATTCGTATTGCAAACTCGCCTCCCACCTTTGTGTCCCAGCATCTTGCGGCGCGCCGAACTCCGGCCCCGCGGAGACGGTTATAAGGGCTGCGCGCGGAGAGGCGACGACCCCCCCAGCCCGCCTCTGCCCGCCGTTCCCTTTAAGAGCCGGCCCCGGCGGGACTACGTTTCCCAGAAGGCTTTGCTGGCGCGTTATGTAACTTTCCCTGCGAAGCGGCCTCTGGGGCAGAAGAAGGAGGTGGAGGCGGCGGCGGCCGTTGCAGCGGCGGCGGCGAGAGCGGCGGGAGCCC
>NW_012101488.1:1807789-1812506 GCF_000951045.1 Mandrillus leucophaeus | reverse complement strand
CAATGGGCTGGGCCGTGAGGAGGCCGTGGCTGAGGGGGCGCGAAGGGCCTTGCTTGGCTCCATGCCTGGCTTGATGCCCCCTGGGCTGCTGGCAGGGCCACATCATCGGGCCGCCTCCCCCTGCCCTCGCCCGCCCTGGAGTACACTCTGGGGTCCCGCCTGGCCAATGGGCTGGGCCGTGAGGAGGCCGTGGCTGAGGGGGCGCGAAGGGCCTTGCTTGGCTCCATGCCTGGCTTGATGCCCCCTGGGCTGCTGGCAGCTGCAGTGTCTGGCCTGGGAAGCCGAGGCCTGACGCTGGCACCCGGCTTGAGTCCTGCCCGTCCCCTCTTCGGCTCCGATTTCGAGAAAGAGAAGCAGCAGAGGAATGCGGACTGTCTGGCAGAACTGAACGAGGCCATGCGGGGCCGGGCAGAGGAATGGCACGGGCGCCCCAAAGCAGTGCGGGAACAGCTACTGGCGCTGTCCGCCTGCGCCCCGTTCAATGTGCGCTTCAAGAAGGATCACGGGCTGGTGGGGCGAGTGTTCGCCTTCGATGCTGCTGCCCGTCCTCCAGGATACGAATTCGAGCTGAAGCTCTTCACCGAATACCCCTGTGGTTCCGGCAATGTGTATGCTGGCGTCCTGGCGGTGGCTCGCCAGATGTTCCACGATGCTCTGCGGGAGCCGGGCAAGGCACTGGCTTCTTCGGGCTTCAAGTACCTCGAATATGAACGCCGGCATGGCTCAGGAGAATGGCGGCAGCTGGGCGAGCTGCTTACCGACGGCGTCCGCAGCTTTCGCGAGCCAGCTCCCGCGGAGGCCCTGCCCCAGCAGTACCCAGAGCCTGCCCCTGCGGCTCTCTGTGGCCCACCACCGCGAGCCCCATCCCGGAACCTGGCGCCCACGCCGCGCCGTCGCAAGGCATCCCCCGAGCCGGAGGGCGAGGCGGCTGGGAAGATGACCACCGAGGAGCAGCAACAACGGCACTGGGTGGCACCTGGAGGTCCGTACTCCGCTGAGACCCCTGGTGTGCCCTCGCCCATTGCCGCCCTGAAGAATGTGGCCGAAGCCCTGGGCCACTCACCCAAGGACCCTGGCGGAGGTGGAGGGCCTGTGCGTCCAGGGGGCGCCAGCCCTGCAGCCTCCTCCACTGCCCAGCCGCCAACCCAGCATCGCCTTGTGGCCCGCAACGGTGAAGCAGAAGTCAGTCCCACAGCGGGGGCCGAAGCTGTCAGCGGGGGTGGCGGCGGCACTGGGGCGACCCCTGGGGCTCCCCTGTGCTGTACCCTGTGCAGGGAGCGGCTAGAAGACACCCACTTCGTCCAGTGCCCCTCGGTGCCCGGACACAAGTTCTGCTTTCCCTGCTCCCGGGAGTTCATCAAGGCGCAGGGCCCGGCCGGGGAGGTATACTGCCCGAGCGGAGACAAGTGCCCGCTGGTCGGCTCCTCCGTGCCCTGGGCCTTCATGCAGGGCGAAATCGCCACCATCCTTGCTGGAGACATCAAGGTTAAGAAAGAACGGGACCCCTAGGCTACCACTGCCTCCAGGCTACTGCCCTCTGCCCTTTTGCCATCCACCGCTGACGCGGATAAATTATTCCCTCCCCGACCCAGCCCAGTGCCACCCCTATCTGTGTACATACTCCCTTCCTCCACCCAGATGGGTCCCCTGGGGTAGATGCATTGTGGGTGGGGGGAGAAAGCTTGTGGCTCCTGTCCGAGGGGATATTTGGGGTCCCTTGGCCCCTCCAGTTTCCCTCTGTCCTTGGCTTGGCTTTGCTGCTGCTTGTAGTTGGGGGAGAGGTGCCCCCCTCCTCCTTGAGAAGGGACCTCCTGAAAATTCGCTCTTTATAAACGAGGCAAAAGCATTTTATTGCCCCCCCTCTCCCGCCCCCTTCTGCTCCTTCAATAAACCGAAAGATGGGTTGTTTTTTTTTTTTCTCTTCTTGGTCCCTTGGTTGTGTGAGATGCTGCGCCCCCTTTGGGACTGAACTAGTCCTGCGAGGGCGAAGACGTTGCGCGGTAGCCTCCAGGTGGCGCCCTGCACCCAGGCCGTCCCGCCGGCCGACCTTCTGCAAATGCGACCCACTGCTCACGTTTTAGCCATCGGCCCGTTTTCCAGATGAAAGAACTGAGGCTCAGAGAGGGGATGGCTCCTGTAGGGGAGCCACAGACAGTCTCGGGAGTAGATTACCCTTCTGTAGCTGGCCCATCCCCTATCTCTACCTGGAAGGTGGAGGACTCAGCGCCTACGTGGGGAGGGGAAAGAGGCAGAGGGCGGTTTCCTAGAAGAAACGGGCAGGGGGTTCTTGCTGAGTAGAAGGGAGAATTTAGGGTAGACTGCTAGAGGGACTACCTGAGGAAAGAGGAAATTTACCTCCACGGGGTAAACTAACAGGATGCCTAGAAACAACTTGGCTACTTCTCGCCTCTGGTGGTGCCCCAGAGGCGGACGTTTGGGAAGCCCCAACTGGACTCCTCGCCCTCGTGTCGGGAGACAAGCCCCTTCGGCGGCCACCCTAGAGAGCAGAGCGAAAGGCACTCGCCCCGCGGCTGCCTCTGATGTGCGCGGCCTTGTCCCGCACCTGTCCGGGTGGCTGATCATTAACCAGGACTTCCTGCTCGCTGGCGTCACGGGGCGGGGCCTGAGCGGGCTGCGGCAAAGCAGGGGTTAAGGGGAGGGGGCGGCCCCAAGAGCCCAGCCCCCACCCCTGCGGCCTCCCCCGCCAAGCCGAGGTGGAGAGATTCCGGGAAGGGGGAATGCGGGGCTCAAAGGCCCGCGGATGGACCGAGATAGGGAATGATTGTCCTACCACCACCCAGCACTGTCAGACAGCTCTGGGACCCGAGGTTGTCCCCAGATCTCCTCGGGAACCCAGGGTTCCCATCACCTAAATCTGGAGGCCTCTAAAGCCCTGCCCCATCAGCCCGGTTAGGCAGGGATCCCACCCATACTTGCATACCTATATGTCCTAACTCCCAGATATTAGGGATCCCTAGGGCGTCAACTTTCGCATCTGGAGGACCCTCTGTTCTTGGGCTGAGGGGTCCCATCCTTCCTCACCCCCCAGCCGTCAGCTCTCAGGTGTTCTGCCACCCCTGGCACTGCCAGCCCGGGCTCAGGGCAGGGCTGGGAAAACCACCCCTGATTAAATACACCAGGTGATAAGCCCAGGGCAAGAGAGACCTGGATGGAGCTCTGTGCCGGGGCTCCCCTCCCAGGCAAGCCTCTGGCTTCCCCTGACCAGCTCTGCAGACCCAAGCACTGGGTATCTCACCCATCCCCAAATCTTTAGAGCTGGAGGCCTCTAGACACCTGGCTCCTATGCTGCAGTTGGAGCTAAATTGCTGTGGAGGACACCTGGTCCTTTAAGAACAGCTGGTAAGTGGGTGGGGGGCAGGGGAGTCACCCCCAGCCTGGCTGGTGTGTATTCTAGATAGAGGTTGAGTTAACCATTAACAGAGCAGAAGGCCTGACCTGTGTGGGTGTGGGGGCTGGATCAGCCCCCCTTCCCCCAGTGCCAGGGTGGGGCCAGGGTGGAGGGGTTCTGGATTTATTTGGGAATCAGGGAGCAGGTGCAGAGACTTCGCGACAAACGGGAAACACAGAGAGACACTCAGGGAATGATGGGAGACAACAGAGGTGGGGAGGGAGAGATGCGGAGACCAGCTTACTGAAAGAGACAAGGAGACACAGGAGCCGGAGACCCAGCGAGACAGGGAGAGACTCGAGAGAACCTCAGAGATGAGGCAGACACAGAGAAGGAGAGACAGAAAAGAAAAGGAAATGGACAATATTCTGATAGGTTGAGCCAGACTGAGATGACAGATGAGATGCCAACAACAGAGACGCAAAAGAGGGGAGACTGAGATGCAGAGAGAAGGCAATAAAGAAGAGATGAGATAAAAAAAAAAAAGGAGAGATGAGAAAGACTGAAATCAGGAAAAGGCACAGGTGTGAACTAGAGTGATGACATCCTCAAACTCAAAAGTTCTGTGAGACAGGCAGGGAACGGGAGGAAGTGCAAGATTCTATCTGTTTGGGTCATTTGATCCCCAGTCAAGGCACCTCCTCCAGGAAGCCCTCCCTGACCCCCAGGCTGCATCAGGTGCCATTTCTGCACCCCACATATCCCTCTGTGCTCCCCCAGGCCCAGCCCTGTCCATTCTGGAGTGTTGCTGTCTGGCAAGCAGACTGTGAGCCCCAAAAGGGCAAGGCCAGGGCTGTCTTGATCACCACTGCATCCCCAGCATCACCCAGCACAGGGTCAGCTTAAGGGATGGATAGATTAATGGGCTGCTTCTCTTCCTCAACAAGTGTTTATTCAGCATCCACCATGTGACAAGCACTGGGGGAGATAATGTGGATGGAACAGGAAACAGAATCCAGCCCCTGCTCTCATGGAGCCGGCATTCAGGTGAGAGATGCAAACAGGACAATAAAATACGACAGCCGGCCGGGCACGGTGGCTCACGCCTGTAATCCCAGCACTCTGGGAGGCCGAGGTGGGCAGATCACGAGGTTGGGAGATCGAGACCATCCTGGCCAACATGGTGAAATCCCGTCTCTACTAAAATACAAAAAATCAGCCGAGCGTGGTGGCGCACGCCTGTAGTCCCAGCTACTCGGGACGCTGAGGCAGGGGAATCGCTTGAACCCAGGAGGCAGAGGTTGCAGTGAGCCAAGATCATGCCACTGCACTCCAGCCTGGTGACAGAGCAAGATTCTGTCTCAAAAA
>NW_012101488.1:1803385-1806884 GCF_000951045.1 Mandrillus leucophaeus | reverse complement strand
TCCAGGGTTCAAGCCATTCTCCTGATTCAGCCTTCTGAGTAGCTGGGATTACAGGTGCCCACCACCACACCTGGCTAATGTTTATATTTTTAGTAGAGATGGGATTTCACCATGTTAGGCAGGCTGGTCTCGAACTCCTGACCTCAAGTGATCTGCCTGCCTTAGCCTCCCAAAGTGCTAGGATTGCAGGCATGACCCACTGCACCCGGCCTGAATTTTGTTTTAATAGGAACAGGTGGGAGCTTTCAAGCAGGGGTAAAGGGATGGAGCAAATGAGACAGAAATGGCATAGAACCCACTGGGACCGACATTTATCTCTGTGTTCTCAACACGGAGCCCAGCACAAATGCCCGATGACTGTGCCTGCATGCGTGAGTGAGACCCCAAACCAACAGAGAAAACGTCAGAATGGCATCTAGATGGACAGACGGGCTCAGAGACCCCCAGGGAGAGGCCAGCTCAGGGCCCGAGGACACTCAGGGACAGCAGGTCCACACAGACCCACAGCAGCCCTGCTGAGAACTCCCGTTCCTTCCAGAACCCTCCCCACCCAGAAAGCTTCCTAGAGCTGGAAAAAACCCCCAGGCCCTCCTGCCCGCCTCACCCGTGGCGTGCCCACTCACACCTCAGGCAGAGGAAGCTGGCAGGCCCCACAGGAACCTTTCTGTGCAGGGGGAGTGGAGGCAGGCGGGCGGCAGGGACGAAGGGAGAAGAGTGGCGGGCGGGCAGGCTGCGGCTACACAAAGGCCCCAGTGTCTTCCCCTCCTGCCTGGGTACAGATATAAATAATACGCACATATACGTTTATATATACACCAGCATGCTGGTGGGGGGAGGCTGGGGGCACACACTCCCCTAAGGGTCCAGGCATGGCAGTCGGCCCCTGTAGGGGCTGGGGGCTCAGAGACCCACAGAGATAGTGCCCAAGACTAAGAGGCTCAGGCAGAGAGACAGTGGACAGAGAGAAGGAGAGGGAGAAACTTACAAAGTAGGACAGAAAGAGACTTGCAGAGACTGTGCCAGCACTAGATAGAAAGCAAGTGTCAGGAAGCAGGCGGACTTAAATGGAGACACAACAGCCGAACATCCAGAGAAATGAAACTTATCTGCAGAGAGACAGAAAAAGTCACAGGGAGAGGGACAGTGACAGAATGAAGACAACGGTCATTCCAGAGAGAGGCAGAGCCATAGAGAAGCCCAGGTGAGAGGAAGCAGGGACAGAAAGAAACAGAGAAATCGATATGCCGTGAGAGAGAGAGCAGACAGACAGACAATGTCGAGGCTGAAGGCTCCGGGAGGCTGGTGCCCGGGGGGAGGGGGAGAGTCAGGGCACATTTCCAGTCTGTGGCACACTGTCTGCAGGGCTCTGGTCCAGCCCAGAACAGGCTGAGGGGCAGGAGCGGAGGTGAGGGAGGTGGCCCTTGGGTTCCGGATCTTGGTGTTTACCTGGGGCAGGATTGCAAATAGGCGCCCAGCCTGGCCCACGGTCAGCAAGGGTGGGATGGGCTGGGCCACAGCCTTGGCACCAGTGGGCCCGACACACCCACCTGTGGCCTGGGCGATGAGTAACACATGCACAGTGACACCTGGGTAGATGGTGACACACAGAGGGACAGACACGGTGACACACAGTGACAGATATAGACAGAGCCACAGTGACAGGTCCAGAGTGACGGAGACATAAACAGTCCCTGAGACACCCTGTCACAGACACAGTGACAGACACACTGATGCGTGCTGCATGCTCACAGAAAACACAATGACAGGCAAACATGCTGTCAGGCACAGAGGCACAGTAACAAAGCACACAGCAATGAACAGACACAGAGAACGTGGTGACGGCCACAAAGAAGACAATGACAGAACAGTCACCTACATGTGTACACGGTGAGACAGTCAGTGACACCAACACAAACCCAGCAATGGACACCAACACAGAGGCATCCAAGCACACACACTCATGCGCTGAACAGAGACACATCATGGAGTAACACACGAGCCCACAGACACAGTGACATCGAGACGCTGACAGCAAGACACGCGAATAAAGCCCAGTGACAAGCCACTTAGACACACATGTCCTACCTAGCTGTGACCGCCTGGTCACCAGTGAGCGTGTGGCTTCTGGGAATCCACCTCCTCCCATATGGCAGGCTATGGCGGAGAATGGGGGTGCCTGCCAGGGAGGGCTTGGGACCCCAGGACTACACTGCGCTGCCGTTGTCCCTCCCATCCTGCAGACCAGCGGGGTGCTTAGGGGCAATGACTCTGGGCCCAGACTGCCTGGGTTCATGCCCTAGCACCCCACTCATTATCTGTGCGAGTTACTTCATCTCTCTGTGCCTCGGTTTCATTCAACAGTAAAGTTGTGGGGAGCGGGAGGGATGCAGCCCATCAGTTCTGTAAGGTGCTAACACAATTCCTGACTCGTGGGAAGCCCTAGGAGCTTTTAATGATCATAATCACCATCATCACCATCATCACCATCATCACCATCATCATCATCGTCTCATGCCTCCTAATGCTGACAGCCCTCTGCCCACAGCTGGGACCCTGCCCCAGCCTCTGCCCCAACCCACAGGCCCTTCCCCTGGACCATGTCGCCTTAGGCCCACAGCCCAGGGCCGCCTGTGTCCCCATGGCCACCCCATATCCCTGATTCGTGGTGTCCCGTGTCTGTCCATGCGTCCCATGTCTGACCGTGGTACTTTTCCACGTTGGACATCAGCCGGCTGTCCCTGGGGTAGGGGTCACACCTGCCCACGCCAGCAGAGCTGGTGGCCACCAGACACCCCGATGGATGGCCCCACCCTCCCCTGAGGACCCTACAACAACACCCCGCCCCTCCGGCCACCTGAGGTCCCCACTGGGGCGGCCTGAGGCCCGAGCCTGGGGACAGGAAGCCCCAGGCCTGGCCGCCCTGAAAGCCTCTTTCAGCCAGGGCCTCCTCCCGCCACCACCGACTCCTCCCGCGGAATAATATTTGGGCTGTTGGCCGGGGGGCGGGGGCCAGATCCGGAGGCCGCCTGGGAGAAGCCAGAAACCGCAGGGCTTCCTGCCTCGGGCTGGCCGACTCCGGGAGAGACCCCCAGGCCTGAGGGAGGGGGGCGGGTGCCTGGGGAGACTGAGGGCCTTTCTCTCGGCCCCAGTTGTTTTTTCCAGGAACCGGGAGGAATTCCCCGGCCTGCCCAGGACAGCGAGGCTGGTGGGACGGACGGGGAGCCAGCGCGGCAGGGGGCGGGGGTGACACGCAGCCGGCAAGGCGGGGCGCAGCGACAGGAATAGAGGGCCTGGCCTGCGAGGTGGCAGGTAGAGGCGGAAACCCAGGGAGCTGGGAGAGGGATGGAGGCCAGAGAAAGAGAGACCAGAGATCCAGGAAAGGAGTAGGGGGAGACGGACCCCAGGAAAGAGTCACTCTGAGAGGAGGGAGAAACCCAGAGACCCAGGGGAAGGGTGGGAGCGAGTCAAAGCAGTAGAGAGAAAACGGGCAGTGCGGGGG
>NW_012101488.1:1799531-1801532 GCF_000951045.1 Mandrillus leucophaeus | reverse complement strand
AAAAAAAAAAAAAAAAAAATGACAGCCATAGAGTGGTCAGTCCTAAGAAGAAAAAATAAACCAGGGAAAGGAGATAGTGATGGGAGTTGCTATTTTACTTTCTTTTTTTATCTTAATGGAAATGGGGTTTCACCATGTTGGCCAGGCTGGTCTCAAACTCCTGAGCTCAAATGATCTGCCTGCCTCAGCCTCCCAAAGTGCTGGGATTACAGGTGTGAGCCACCATGCCCAGCCGGGGTTGCTATTTTATTTTATTATTTATTTATTTATTTTGAGACAGAATCTCACTCTGTCGCCCAGGCTGGAGTGCAGTGGTGTCATTCCAGCTCACTGCCACCTCCACCTCCCGGGTTCAAGCGATTCTCCTGCCTCAGCCTCCCAGGTAGCTGGGACTAGAGGGACGCAACACCATGCCTGGCTAATTTTTGCATTTTTATTAGAGATGGGGTTTGACCATGTTGGCCAGGTTGATCTCAAACTCCTGACCTCATGTGATCTGCCTGCTTCAGCCTCCCAAAGTGCTGGGATTACAAGCATGAGATAACATGCCCAGCCAGGGTTGCTATTTTAGAAAGGGATGTAGGGAAGAGCTCACTGAGCACGTGACACTAAGAACTGAAGGAGGGGAGGGAGTAAGCCAGCAGAAATCTGTGTAAATAGCACCTGCAAAGGTCCTGAGGTGGGAGCCTGCTTGGTTTGTCCCAGAAGCAAGCAGGTGACCAGTGCTGGGGGAGAGTAGTAGGAAATTGAATCAGAGGGGTGGTGGGGGAGCAGTAAGAGGACCTGTACACTGTGATAAGGACTTTGAAATTTTTTTTTTTGTATTTTTTGGGACAGAGTCTTGCTCTCTGTCGCCCAGGCTGGAGCGCAGTGACACGATCTCAGCTCACTGCAACCTCCGCCTCCAGGGTTCAAGCCATTCTCCTGATTCAGCCTTCTGAGTAGCTGGGATTACAGGTGCCCACCACCACACCTGGCTAATGTTTATATTTTTAGTAGAGATGGGATTTCACCATGTTAGGCAGGCTGGTCTCGAACTCCTGACCTCAAGTGATCTGCCTGCCTTAGCCTCCCAAAGTGCTAGGATTGCAGGCATGACCCACTGCACCCGGCCTGAATTTTGTTTTAATAGGAACAGGTGGGAGCTTTCAAGCAGGGGTAAAGGGATGGAGCAAATGAGACAGAAATGGCATAGAACCCACTGGGACCGACATTTATCTCTGTGTTCTCAACACGGAGCCCAGCACAAATGCCCGATGACTGTGCCTGCATGCGTGAGTGAGACCCCAAACCAACAGAGAAAACGTCAGAATGGCATCTAGATGGACAGACGGGCTCAGAGACCCCCAGGGAGAGGCCAGCTCAGGGCCCGAGGACACTCAGGGACAGCAGGTCCACACAGACCCACAGCAGCCCTGCTGAGAACTCCCGTTCCTTCCAGAACCCTCCCCACCCAGAAAGCTTCCTAGAGCTGGAAAAAACCCCCAGGCCCTCCTGCCCGCCTCACCCGTGGCGTGCCCACTCACACCTCAGGCAGAGGAAGCTGGCAGGCCCCACAGGAACCTTTCTGTGCAGGGGGAGTGGAGGCAGGCGGGCGGCAGGGACGAAGGGAGAAGAGTGGCGGGCGGGCAGGCTGCGGCTACACAAAGGCCCCAGTGTCTTCCCCTCCTGCCTGGGTACAGATATAAATAATACGCACATATACGTTTATATATACACCAGCATGCTGGTGGGGGGAGGCTGGGGGCACACACTCCCCTAAGGGTCCAGGCATGGCAGTCGGCCCCTGTAGGGGCTGGGGGCTCAGAGACCCACAGAGATAGTGCCCAAGACTAAGAGGCTCAGGCAGAGAGACAGTGGACAGAGAGAAGGAGAGGGAGAAACTTACAAAGTAGGACAGAAAGAGACTTGCAGAGACTGTGCCAGCACTAGATAGAAAGCAAGTGTCAGGAAGCAGGCGGACTTAAATGGAGACACAACAGCCGAACATCCAGAGAAATG
>NW_012101488.1:1799030-1799481 GCF_000951045.1 Mandrillus leucophaeus | reverse complement strand
GTGTGAGACCCAGAGGGACCCAGGGATAGGTGTACACAGGGAACTACACACACAACACAATAAAGACATACACAAAAGGCAGGGCACAGTGGCTTACACCTGGAATCCCAGCACTTTGGGAGCCTGAGGTGGGTGGATCACTTGAGGTCAGGAGTTTGAGACCAGCCTGGTCAACATGGTGAAACCTTGTCTCTACTAAAAATACAAAAATTAGCCAGGTGTTGTGGCGGGCACCTGTAATCCCAGCTGCTTGGGAGGCTGAGGCAAGAGAATCACTTGAACCCAGGAGGCGGAGGTTCCCGTGAGCCGAGATTGTGCTGCACACTCCAGCCTGGGCAACAGAGCGAGACCCTGTCTCAAAAAAAAAAAAAAAACATACACAAGAGTCTGATATTCCCAACCACCCGGGACAAGTAAGCACATAACCAGGGTATGAACAGACACACAAACC
>NW_012101488.1:1797676-1798899 GCF_000951045.1 Mandrillus leucophaeus | reverse complement strand
GAGAGAGAGAGAGCATGAAGTGAGCCATAGGAGAGATAGATACACAGAGACAGCACCAGCAACTCAATGAAACCAAGAGACACAGATAACAGATAAAAGCACAGAAAGAGGGTCAGGGACAGACTGATACAGAAAGAAATGACACTGGCCAGGCACAGTGGCTCATGTCTGTAATCTCAGCACTTTGGGAGGCTGAGGCAGAAGGATTACTTGAGGCCAGGAGTTCAAGAATAGCCTGAGCAACACAGGGAGACCCCTTCTCCATAAAAAATTTAAAAATTAACCAGGCGTGGTGGTGTGCACCTGTAGTCCTAGCTACTCGAGAGGCTGAGGAGGGAGGATTGCTTGAGCCCGGTAAGTCGACGCTGCAGTGAGCTGTGATTATGCCACTGCACTCCAGCATGGGTGACAGAGCAAGACCCTGTCTCAAAAAAACAAAAAAAGAAAGAAAGAAAAAAAAAAAAGAAAGGAAGAAAGGAAGGAGGAAGGGAGGGAAAGAAAAAGAGGAAAAAAAGGACACTAAGAGACAAGGAGAAAGATGGACCCACAGAAACTGAAAGACACATCACACCAGTGTGCATGCACGCGCGCACACACACACACAGGTGGATTAGAGTCCTTGGTCTTCAAATGACTAAATGGCTGTCTGGCTGACTGAATAAATGAATGAGCAACCAGAGAGCCAGCAACCAGGAAAGGCAGATGACGGATAAGGAAAAGACATAATCAGATCAACCTTGCCCACCCACTCCAGCCCCGCTGAATGACCTTAGCCCAGTCGCATCCCATCTGGGCCTCAGTTTCCATTGTGAAAGGAGAGGTGGGAGGTGCACAGTTATGTTTCCCGGACAGCCAATCTGAGCAACAGACAGGCTGACTCAGTCACAGGAGAGACCTGGGGGACAGACACCCAGATCCCAAACCCAGAGGCTCACAGTGGCTGAAGGAGGACGCAGCTCCTTCCACACACACCCTTCTGCAAGTGACAGACACCAGGCCAGCCTACTCTCCACACATGTTCACATGCAAATACAACAGTGACAAGTACACAGCAAAGGTGGCCATCAGACACACACAAACACACATGCTTTTTTTTTTTTTTTCCTTTGAGACAGAGTCTTGCTCTGTCGCCCAGGTTGGAGTGCAGCGGTGCAGTCTCGGCTCACTGCAACCTTCAGCTCACTGCAACCTCCAACCTCTGCCTCCTGGGTTCAAGCAATTCT
>NW_012101488.1:1780148-1796686 GCF_000951045.1 Mandrillus leucophaeus | reverse complement strand
AAAAAAAAAAAAAAAACATACACAAGAGTCTGATATTCCCAACCACCCGGGACAAGTAAGCACATAACCAGGGTATGAACAGACACACAAACCCACACAATCAAGGGATACCGACAACAGACAACACTCTGTGGTAGACCATGAGGACCCCAGTAGGCATAGTGCTATCCTATGACACACAGAGCACACACACGCACACACACACGCAGATAAACTCCAACACGTGCACGATCTCCAGTCATTGAATTGACACCTCATCTGTCCTTTTTCCTCCTCCCCAGCTTAGTCAAAGATTATTCGGCCATTAGGCTTCCAGAGCCTCAGAGGTAGAGGTCTGTGTGTATGTCTGGGAGGTGGGGGTGGGGAGATGGCCTTGGTCACTGCAGAGCCACCTCCCCCTGCTGCTTTGGCCCCACTGCTGCGGGGGCTGCTATCTGTGAGCAAACTGTCCTTGGGGTCAGGGACAACAAAGAGCCAAAGGTCAGGTCGATGCCTCCCCCAACTCCTCCCCCAGAGGCAGCCAGCTCTTGGGGGCAGGAAGCAGAAGGGACAGAGGAGCGCACATTCAGGTGTTCAAGCCCCACAGGGCCCACTGGCCAAGGAAAAGAGACTCAGTAAGAGGCGGACATGGTGCCTTTAATGATTAAACACAGCCAGTACCCCGCTTCCCGGGCAAGAATCAGACTTCAGTAGAAATTCCCCATACCCTAACCAGCCTTTTCCGGTTTCTCCTGGACCAGAGCTGGGGGGAAGGGTGGGCTTCAGAGAAAACCAAGGAGTATTCTCACCGCCATCCCCTACCCAACCCATGCCAAAGAGAATGGTGACGACATGGCCAACACGGGCCTGCAGCAGCCATCATGGCACATGGTGGCCCACTGACATTGTCACCTACTCAGTATGATGTCCATCAAAGCACCCAATGGGCCACAAAAGGTGTTACACAGAATGGTGGCCAACTTGGCACCTACTGTGCCAAGAAGTACACCAAAAAAGAAGTGAGCACAGCACCTAATGGGGGGCCAAAAAAGATGTCATGGAAATGCTATCACCATCACACCCAAAGGGCCAACCAAGATGGTGGCTATCAAACCATGCAGTGGATCAGCCAATAACATCAATGTAGCAGTCCTCACAGTATCCAGTGGGCCACCAAAATGTATCCATGGTGGTTATCACAGTACCCAATGGATTAACACCATGCCCACTGAGACAGCAGTCGTCACAGTAATAGACCCACTCAGATGTCAACCAACGGGACAAGCAAAGTGTCACCAGAAGTGATCAGGCCCCAAGAGCTTTGTGGTATGAGCTCCAGCCATACCCACCACCATGTTCCCAGCCCCTGCTAGGATGCATTAAGCAGAGAGCGGGAATAAAGGCCCTGGTAGTAGACTCCAGCCTCCCCACCCTCAGCCCCGTAGCCCCCAAACCCCACGTCCAGTTTGGGAGGCGCTGGTGTCTGTTCTGACATCAGGTTGTTGATGGAGAAAGGGTGGTTGAAGTTGTAGGGCGCGTCTAGCTTCAGCTCCCCTGGGAGCTCCAGGCCAGTGAAATAGGGTGTGGAGGAAGGGGGTGAGCCACAGTCCAGAGCCCCCACATCTTCCCCACCCTGGGCCTCAGGCTCGGGGGCCGGAGGCGGGGGCTGGGGCGGGGAGGTGACCGTGGCCACGGGGGTGGTGGTCGAGGCAGCAGACCCTGTCCCGTTCCTAGTGGTGGTAGCAGCTCCACTGCCCCCTTTCTTCACCTTCTCCTCCAGCTTGAAGCGCTTCTGGCGGCGCAGGTAGCAACCGTTCTCAAACATGTTCCCTGAGCTGGGGTGCAGGGCCCAGTAGGAGCCCTTGCCAGGCTTGTCTGGGGAGCGCGCCAC
Organism: Mandrillus leucophaeus; assembly: GCF_000951045.1. NCBI lineage: Eukaryota > Metazoa > Chordata > Mammalia > Primates > Cercopithecidae > Mandrillus > Mandrillus leucophaeus. Next base: position 1,794,816 of record NW_012101488.1, on the reverse strand, counting down.
CTTGACGAAGCAATCGTTGAAAGACAGCGAGTGGCGAATGGAGTTCTGCCAGCGCTGCTGATTCTCCCGGTAGTAAGGGAAGAGGTCCATGATCCACTGGTAGATTTCACTCAAGGTCAGCATCTTGCCCGGTGCCTGCTGGATGGCCATGGTGATGAGCGAGATGTAGGAATACGGTGGCTTGGCGTGTGCCAGGGGCCGCCGATACCCCTTCGGCATCTCCTTCCCATGCACCAGCCCAGGACCCGGGGCCCCATACCCTGAGCTGCTGCTGCCACCACTGGCACCCAGGCCTGGGAAGGTGGGCCCCAGGGGTGCTGCAGGTGCTGGGGGTGCCAGGGGTCCTGAGGGCAATGGGGAGGCAGGGAGCCCCCCAGGGGGATAGGGAGAGCTTAGAGGGTTCAGGGTCATGTAGGAGTTGAGGGGGGCCATGGTGGGAACTGGGGTCACCGGAGAGTAGACCTAGAGGGAAAGATGAAAGGGGTCAGTGGGGTTCCACTCTGCTGGTCAGCGAAGGATCCCAGGACCCACTGCACATCCGTCTGTCGTCCATCTTGCATCCTCTACAAATCCCTTCCATCATCACCTCTATCTGTAGAATGCGGTCTCTAAAGGTCTCTCCTCACTCCCTAGACATGCCCTTTCTGCTCCCCACTTTCCTACCCACCATGCTCCCATACACTCAAGGTTATCCTTTAAGTGATTCTCCAGGGTTTGGGACACCCAGGGGAGTCTCTGAAACCCTTTGAGGATGTCCACGAAGTCAAAACTATTTTCAAAATAATAGTATTTTTTTTTTTTCGAGGCAGAGTCTTGCTGTGTCGCCCAGGCTGGAGTGCAGTGGCACGATCTCGCCTCAATGCAACCTCCGCCTGCTGGGCTCAACTGATTCTCCTGCCTCCGCCTCCAGAGCAGCTGGGATTACAGGTGTGCGCCACCACGCCAGCTTTTTTTTTGTATTTTTAGTAGAGACGGGGTTTCTCCATGTTGGCCAGGCTGGTCTTGAACTCCTGACCTCGTGATCCACCCACCTCGGCATCCCCCAAGTGCTAAGATTACAGGCGTAAGCCACCGTACCCACAATCCTAAGTTATTATTAGCCCTTTTCACTCTCTTTCTCATGAAGTGTACAGTGGAGTTTTCCAGAGGGTGTTGATATTTCAACAGAGAGAATACAGAAGCAGACAGGAGAATCTAGCTGTCTTCCACTGGGTCAAACTTGATTAGCAAAAATGGAAAACAGTGCCACTCTTTTGACTAAATTTTTTGAAATTTGGTTCTTTTAATAGAAATGCTTTTACACTAACAAATGATTGCTATTTTTAAGTGAATTAATACATGATTTTAACATTTCTCAGTTCTAATTTTAAATACAGTAAATGTAGATAGACATAACCCGCATCAACAGAAACTGTTTGGGCTCCTCAATAATTTTTTCCCACAGGGTCTCACTCTGTCACTCAGGCTGAAGTGCAGTGGTTCAGTCACAGCTCACTGTAGCCTCAAACTCTGGGGCTCAAGTGATCCTCCTGCCTCAGCCACCTAAGTAGCTGGGATTACAGGCAGGCATCACTACACCCGGATCATTTATTTATTTAGAGACAGAGTCTCACTCTGTTGCCCAGGCTGGAGTGCAGTGGTTCAATCTTGGCTCACTGCAACCTCCACCTCCCAAGTTCAAGCTATTATGTCTCAGCCTCCCAAGTGGCTGGAATTACGGGCATGCACTGCACACCCAGCTAATTTTTTTGTATTTTTAGTAGAGACAGGGATTCACCACATTGCCCAGGCTGTTCTCAAACTTCTGGTCTCAAGTAATCCTCCTGCCTCAGCCTCCCAAAGTAATCCCAGGACTTTGGGAGCTGAGGAGAGTGGATCACTTGAGGTCAGGAGTTCAAGACCAGCCTGGCAACATGGGAAAACCCTGTCTGTACCAAAAATACAAAAATCAGCCAGGCATCGTGGCACACGCCTGTAATCCCAGCTACTCAGGAGGTTGAGGCAGGAGGATTGCTTGAGCCCAGGAGTCTGAGGCTGCAGTGAGCTGAGATGAGATCGCACCGTTTGCACTCCAGCCAGGGCAACAGAGCAAGACTGCATCTCAAAAACAAAACCAAAAAAAAAAAAAAAACAAGGGTGCAGAGTCCTGAGACCAAAAAATTTAATAACTGCTGGTTTATTAGGTAAATCAGCAGTTCTCAATTTTAGTAATCATAAAGAGTTATTATAGGCCAGGCGCAGTGGCTCATGCCTGTCATCCTACCACTTTGGGAGGCCAAGCCAGGCGGATCACGAGGTCAGGAGATCGAGACCATCTTGGCTAACACGGCGAAACCCCGTCTCTACTAAAAATACCAAAACAAAATTAGCTGGGCGAGGTGGCGGGCGCCTGTAGTCCCAGCTACTCGGGAGGCTGAGGCAGGAGAATGGCATGAACCCAGGAGGCGGAGCTTGCAGTGAGCTGAGATCACGCCACTGCACTCCAGCCTAGGCGACAGAGTGAGACTCCGTCTCAAAAACAAACAAACAAACAAACAAAAAACAGTTATTATAACTGTGATAATCTAACATATATGTGTAGCTCTTTTCAATCTTTTAGCTTATAAAATTACTGTATTTAGGCCAGGCATGGTGGCTCACACCTGTAATCCCAGCACTTGGGGAGGCTGAGGCAGGCGGATCACTTGAGGTCAGGAGTTCGAGACCAGCCTGGCCAACATGGCGAAACCCTGTCTCTACTAAAAATACAAAAAACAGCAGGGTATGGTGGCACTCGCCTATAGTCCCAGCTATTCAGGAGGCTACGGCAGAACTGCTTGAACCCAGGAGGTGGAGGTTGCAGTGAGCCAAGATTGCATCACTGCACTCCAGCCTGGGCGACAGAGCAAGACTCTGTCTCAAATAAATAAATAAATAAATAAATAAATAAATAAAAATTAAAAATTACTGTATTTATACATAAAAGTGTTTGAATATCACAAATCACTTTTCAACCTAATATTATTTATCTATTTACTATATATCTTCAAATCTAAGACTTCTCTGGAAGCTGCAGCATAACTTTATGTATTAATACAAACGGGAAAAACAGTTAAAATCATTGGACACCACTGACTGTAAAATGCATCCCATTTTTGGAAATGTTCAAATGGGGGATAAAGGAGGATCCTAGGTCAATGGAACATGTTAGATATTGCAATGCCTTTCTAAGTAACCCTCTGTATATTCTTTCATTCATTCAACCAATATTTATCAGTTAGCTGCTCTGTGCCAGGCGCTGTTCCAGGCACTTCACAAGAATGGTCTCCTTTAATCTTGACAACCGTACTATGGGAGGAGGTGTTATGATGATGCCCATTTTACAGCTGAGCTAGCTGAGGCCCAGAGAGGTTGTTGGGGTCACACAGCAAGAATGGGGGCAGAACTGGGATTCTGCAACCAGGCAGTCTGGCTCCAGACCTGTTCCAGGTCACGCTATAAACGCAGTGACTAGGCGAGGTGCGGTGGCTCACGCCTGTAATCCCAGCACTTTGGGAGGCTGAGGTGGGCGGATTGCTTGAGGTCGGGAGTTCAAGACCAGCCTGACCAACAGGGAGAAACCCCGTCTCTACTAAAAATACAAAATTAGCCGGACGTGGTGGCACATGCCTGCAATCCCAGCTACTAGGGAGGCTGAGGCAGGATAATTGCTTGAACGCAGGAGGCAGAGGTTGCGGTGAGCCGAGATCGCGCCACTGCACTCCAGCCTGGGCAACAGAGCAAGACTCCATCTCAAAAAATAATAATCATAAAATAAAATAAAAGCAGGGACTAAGACAGAAATGCCTGCCCTCGTGGTGCTACCAGTCTAGCAGGAACACAACAGTGAAGAGAACATGCCAGGAAAACATAGGCATGCTAGAAGGTTGTTTCTTTCTTTGTATCTACCTATCCCTTCTCAACCACTATCTCCCATCCTCTCTGCCCTATCCTCTATCTGGACCTTTCCCCACTGCCTCCTCTGAGGCCTGGGGTCTCATGGCACTGCGCGGGTTGGGGGAATGCTGCTATATGTAGCACTGGCTAGAGCCACCAAATGTGAGTTAACTGGATACCGCCTAGTCTCCTGCCACTGTAAGCTTTTTTTTCTTTTTTTTTGGGACAGAGTCTCACTCCATCGCCCAGGCTGGAGTGCTGTGGTGCCATCTCAGCTCACTGCAACCTCTGCCTCCCAGGTTCAAGCGATTCTCCTGCCTCAGCCTCCTGAGTAGCTGGGATTACAGGCAGGCACCACAACACTCGGCTAATTTTTGTATTTTTAATAAAGACAGGGTTTCACCATGTTGGTCAGGCTAGTCTCGAATTCCTGACCTCAGGTGATCCTCCCGCCTCGGCCTCCCAAAGTGTTGAGATTACAGCCATGAGCCACCATGTCTGGCCCTACCACTGTCAGCTTCCGCAGGTCACAAGGTCCAGGGAGAAACGAGTCTTGCCAGGGTGGCTTAGGGAATCAGGGAGAGAGGGCAACCAACTCAACCCTAAGTCTAAGTTCCAGTGGAGAAATCCTCCACACTTTCCTTTTCATGTCTCTCCAAGGAGCTCTTTCATCATGTCTCTTTGAATCTCTGTTGGCTATTTTTGCCTTTGTGTTACCTGTCTCAGTACCAGTACCCACATTCCCCTCTCCCATCTCCCTCCCCACCCCGGCATTGTTTTCCCTTCTGTCTCCTCCCTAACCTCTTTTGCTCTTCCTCCCTACCCCCCACCCCTCCCGAGTCCTCTCCCATCTTTCTTTCCCCTCCATCTTGGCGCCTATCTCTCTCCCCAGCCTTCCATCTCTTTCTCCCTTCCCTGGCACTCTCTCTCACTACCCGACTCTACCCCACTCCCCTCCCACCCCCAACTCCCACCTGTCTTCCTCCTTCAGCCCATCTTCTTGTCTTTTTTTTTTTTTTTTGAGATAGAGTCTCACTCTGTCACCCAGGCTGGAGTGCAGTGACTCCATCTTGGCTCACTGCAACCTCTGCCTCCAGGGTTCAAGCGATTTTCCTGTCTCAATCTCCCAAGTAACTGGGATTATAGGCATGCGCCACCACGCCCAGCTAATTTTTGTATTTTTAGTAGAGACGGTGTTTCACCATGTTGGCCAGGCTGGTCTTGAACTCCTGACCTCAAGTGATCCACCCTCTTCGGCCTCCCAAAGTGCTAGGATTACAGTCATGAGCCACTGTGCCCAGCCACCATCTTCCTATCAATCTATCTATCCATCCATCTATCCAAGCATTTATCTATCTATCTATCTATCTATCTATCTCCCCCCTTCCCTTCAATGAATCCACTCCTCCTCACCCCAAGTCTCACAGTAAAATTGCAGCCACAGTTACTCCCTTCCCCCATGCAATCTCTCCCCCGGTTGGTGGCTTCGGGTCCCCTCCCCAGAAAAAGAAAAGAGATGGAGTGAGAAGGTTATGGATTAGAGGGGTCCACAGAGTTTCCAAATCCTCCTGTACCCCCATCCCCCATTTCTCCAACCCAGTCAGGCTCTCTGGTATTGCACAGTAAGACAGATAGGGACCCCAGGGCCCTCCTTCCTGGCTCCCCACCCACCCGGAAGTCCTCCTTAAGGTCCGACCTCAAGCACTCCAGCTGCTCTAATCCACCCTAGGCTTTCCCACGCCCCGGGGCTGGGATGAACCCCTGGTGTCCGGGTCTGAACCGGATCTCCCCTGCCAGGGTGGGGCTGAGATTGGGGGGAAGCCCTTGGGGGACCTGCACCCCCACACCAGGAGACTGGAATTTCTCCTCTTTCATTTCCTTATTGTCTCTGGAGAAGGGTGTGACAGGGAGCAGAGGAAGGCAGTGTGAAGCCAGAAGCCAAGTTTCTAGTCCCAGACTCAACCCAGGACCCCAGTGTTCTGTGTGTGGGGTTTCAGAGTTACTACCTCTAAAACAGGGGTGCAGCTAGACCAGCTAATCTGCAAGAACCTGAGACCAACAGGGATATCCCGGGATGGTAACTTTCCAAGTTCCTTCCAGACAGCAAGCTGAGTCACCCCAGCGGGAGGGTGCAACAAGTGGTTTGGGGACCCTCTCAGCTCTCAGTTGCTGGCTGAGTGTAGATATTTCTCTCCCCATTGTTCTGACCCAAGGGGAAGAGGTGGGCTCATTTGATGGGAAGGCTCGGGAGAGCCTCAGACAGTATCACCTAACCATTTCCATTCCTCTAAATATTGCCTCTTCCAAAATATTCCCCAAAATGCTGATTACCTCCAGACTGTACCTCTACTACTATTATTATTATTTTTTGAGATAGGGTCTCATTCTGTCACCCAGGCTGGAGTGCTGTGATACCATCACAGCTCCCGGCAGCTCGAACTCCCAGCCTCAAGTGATCCTCCCACCTCAGCCTCCCAACCAAGTAGCTTAGACTATAGGCATGCCTGAGTAATTAAAAAAAATTTTTTTTTTGTAAAGACAGGGTCTCCCTATGTTTCCCAGGCTGGCCTGGAACTCCTGGGCTCAAGAGATCCTCCCACTTTGACCTCCCAAAGTGCTGGGATTACAAGTGTGAGCCACTGTGCCAGCTATCCTTCAATTTCTGACACAATTTCCATACAAATTGTCCTCTAAACTTGGATCTATCCGGACTGTGCCCCAAATATCAATTCTTCCTGCCTAGACCCCCATCATTTACTTAAGATGTGCCCCCAAAACAACTGTAGTTGGTTTGTACAATTGGTCTGTAGTCGGTTCCCTTAAATCAGGTCCCCAGACTGAGTTCTCCAGAGGCCCAGCTGGGATCACCCCCGCTGCCTGGAACCCTCCATTTCCCACCTGGGTCTCTGCCTTCCCCATCTCACAACTGATACCTCCAGTCACCCTGCCTCCACCTCTCAACACTCCCAATCCCTTCCCCAGTTGGCCCTGCCTCACCCCACGTGCACCTCACACCTCCCCAAACCTAGGACTGGCCCCTCCCAGGCACCCTGCCAAGCCCTGAAGGCCTGGGGATCCAGGAGTCCCACCCTACAGTTTCAAGCCCCAGACTCAAGACTCAGGCATGCTGGGGGCCCCACAGCCACCAGATCTTGACTCCTTGGAGAACCCAGCCATTCCTGCCCCACACCCCATCTCAAGTCCACAGTCCCCTTCCAGGTTAGAAGTCCAAGTGTCCAGACCCCCATAATTCTCAGACCGAGACCCCAACCCCCAGCCCCCACAACCTCACAACGTTGATTATAGAGTGAGGTAGCTAAGGTGCAGGGGTCGTTGCAGCACGAGGAATGGGGGTCAGACTTGAGGAAGGACTTTCTGTCTGTCCGGGTGAGGGAATGAAGACTATGCCCCCACCCCCTACTCCAGGGAAGCCTTGTCTGAGGTGAGACTGGATGGGAATTTTAGCAATAGCTGGAGGTTGCTGGTTTGCCGGGGAGCAGGGGAAGGTGCACAATCTAAAACTCTCCATCTTCTGATTTGGGGAGTCCCTGCTGAGGGTCATGGGTAGGGATTGTGGGGGGATGGAGAAGATCGGCCCCTCTCCTGCCAATGTGAATGGCCACATCTTCTGCTCTCAGATGCCCAACCCTAAGCCACCTGTTGTTTCACCTCCCAAAACGAAGCTTCATCTCTGAGCACCCCCATCTCTTACCCCTGAGCACCAATCCCCATTTCTGACCCTACCTTAGATTACCAGCTGATCCTTACCCCGAACCCCAGTTCTTTAGCACTGTGTGCTGGCCCTGAGCTCCCACCTCAGTCTTCCCTTAATGGTGACTCCTCCTCCATCTTTTAGTCTTTCTTTCCCTCCAACTTTGAACCTCACATCCTGAAACCCCCCAGTCTGTCCCCTACCATGGAACTCTAATTCCTATCTTTGGTTTGTTCATATAAATCCCTTGCTTTTTGGGGCCCCAACACCTGGCTCCCACGTTTAAGGTGTGACCCGACCCTTGGCTAAATTCTACTGACTTCCATTTTCAAGCCCCGGCCGCGGCGAGGCTGCCCAAACAGCGCTCCCATCCATGCCTCGTCCCGGGTCCCTGACTTCCACACCTGGTCTCCGTGTTCCCAGTTCCTCGGCTGCCCAACTAGACGCCTTTGCCCCCATTTGAACCCACAACCAGTCCCTGCTCCATGTGAGCCCACACCCCGATACCTGCCCCCCACTTCCCGCTCCGCCATCCCCGAGGACACACCTCGCCCGCCTCCGGGTAGTAGCTCCACTCGGCCAGGTCATGGGCCTCCATCTTCACCGAGCCCAGCATCCCCCGGGCTTGTGCCCCCACCCGCCCCCGCTCCGGCCCCGGGGGAACGGAGCGCTCTGGATCTCTCCGCGGGCACGGCCCGAGCTCCCACCGGCGCCCGCCCGTCCGACCGCCCGGGGTACGGCTGTCCCGAGCGCCGCGGGAGGCGGCCACGCTTTATAGCCGGGACACCCCCGCCCTCGCCCGCCCCGGGCTCCCCTCCCGCCTCCCCGAGGGCGGCGCGCTCGGACTGGGGCGCCCCCTGCGGGATCGCCAGGAGACAGACCTCAGGCGCCGGGGACCTAAGTCCCGGGACGCGACAGCTGGGGGTGATTCAGGAGTGAGGGAGCAGGCGGCAGAGACGCTGCAGATACCAAGGGCCCCGAGGGCAGAACTCTGGAGCCTTTCTACCTCAGGGGGTTTCATCATCTCGACATGAGAGGACGAAGAGCCAGAGCCCTGCATGACCGTCGCGGAAGAAAGGGGAATCAGAGCGCTAGGGCCACTATGCGACTATAAGGACCCTTAAGAGGTCTCCGAAATCACATCCCCATTCGACAGACAGGAAGACTGAGACTTCCGACGGCTAGAAATGCTTCAGACTTGACCGGGCGCGGTGGCTCACGCCTGTAATTCCAGCACTGTGGGACGCCGAGGCGGGCGGGCGAATCACTTGAGGTCAGGAGTTTGAGACCAGCCTGGCCAACAGGGTGAAACCCCATCTCTTACAAAAACTAGCTAGGCGTGATGGTGCGTGTCTGTAATCCCAGCTATTCGGGAGGCTGAGGCAGGAGAATCGTTTGAACCTGGGAAGCGGTGGTTGCAGTGAGCCGAGATCGGGCCGCTGCGGTCCAGCCTGGGCGAGAGAGCGAGACTCCGTCTCCAAAAGAAAATAAAAAGAAATGCTTCAGACTGTTGAAAGAGTTAAGAACAAAGGTGGAGGGGATCGGGGCCTCACCGCAGACCCCATTAGGGCAACAGACCACCTCCCCTCAAAGACCCAGGAGCTTCGCTGCCCGAACTCCCCACTCTCCAAGACCAGCCAGCCGTCCAGGGACTCAGCACTATTGAGAACTCCATTTCCCAGAATGCTCTAGTTCCCTATCCTCCCTGTGCCCCCGAGGGGACTACATTTCCCAGAAGGCCTAGCGCCCCAAACCGGAAATGAAGGGGCCGCTCGCCGTAGTAAGGAGGCGGGCAGAAGGCCGCTCTCACGGGACGAGGCATGGGCGGGGTCGGACTGTGCTCTGGACTCCATTTCCCGGCGGCCCTGGGTGTGGGGCGCGTGCGCACAGTTCCCGGCGACGAACGGAAGATGGCGGCGGCGGTGGCGGAGTCTAGGAAGAGGCGCTGCTGAGGGGGCGCGAGGGGAACGGAGGCCAGAGCCGCGGTGAGCGGGAGGCGGCGTTTGGGCCCAGAGACGAAGGGAGGAAGCGCCTAAAGAAGCAGGGGCGCGGGCGGGGAGGGGGTCGCCGTGGGGAGAGGGGAGGAGTGGCTTTCGCGACCCATGTTTCTTCCCCTGCTCGGGACCCTTCCTTGGCTCCCTAGTGCCCTCGAGGCAAAGTTCCAACGTGGCCCTCCGGGTGCGTCCGCCCCGCAGACCTCGCCTGCTTCGACTCGGCCTCTTTGCTTCTTCCCCACCTCTCGCAGCCGCCCTGGCCTTTCGGTTCCTTAAACTTGCCATGCGCTTTCCCGCGTCGGGGATTTTGCACAGGTTGTCCGCTCTGCCCGCAACATCCTTTTACCCATTCGGCCTGGCCAACTCCCATTCATCCTTCGAGTCTCGGCACTAACGTCACTTCCTCTGCAAAGCCCTCCTTGCCTACCCTCCATCCCGAAATCTGCCTGTTAAATGCTCTTGTCCGTCTCTGTTCCTTCATGTCACGTGTGTTCTAGTTTGTTATCAGACTCTTATCTGTGTGCTGTTTTATGATGTCTGTGACCGTGTGTTTCATGAAGGTAGGGACTAGGTTTGTCTCTGTCGCCACTGTGTTCCCAGCACAGCGCCAGTCACGCCGGAGACGCCCAGCTAATGTTGGTTGAAGGAATAAAAGATACTCCTAGAGCCAGTCTGGGGAAACAGGGTAGTCGTCAGATTCCCGGGTAGCAGTGGGGCAGGGTACCACTTCTTAATGAGTACATCGAGAGGAAAGAGGAACCAGTGATACTGTTCATCACAGCAAAAGGCTACACGCATCCCAAATGTTCTTAAATAAGAAGATTGGCTGAAAGAAACTGTAATACATCCACATAAGAAAATACTATGCAACTCTAAAAAGGAATGAGGTAGATAAAAGGAAATGATGAGAATCTCTATACACTGATATAGTGGTCGCCAACATATATTAAGGGAAAACAAGTGAAGTGGAGGTTAGTGTTTATTGTGTGTGCTTTTTTTTTTTTTTTTTTTGAGACGGGGTCTCACTCTGTCGCTCATGCTGGCACGATCTCAGTTCACTGCAGCCTCCACCTCCCTAGTTCAAGTGATTCTCCTGCCTCAGCCTCCCGAGTAGCTGGTATTACAAACGTGCCCCACCACACCCAGGTAATTTTTATATTTTTAGTAGAGACAGGGTTTCACTGTGTTGGCCAGTCTGGTCTTGAACTCCTGACCTCAAGTGATCTCAGCTCACTGCAACCTCTGCCTTCCAGGTTCAAGCAATTCTCCTGCCTTAGCCTCCTGAGTAGCTGGGATTACAGACACATACCGCTACCCCCGGCTAATTTTTGTATTTTTAGTAAAGATGGGGTTTCACCATGTTGGTCAGGCTGGTCTTGAGCTCCTGACCTCGTGATCCACCTGCCTCGGCCTCCCAAAGTGCTGGGATTACAAGCGTAAGTCACCGCTCCCGGCCCTATGTCCACTCTTTTTGTAAAAGAAAGGGAAATATGTATATATGGGTTTTTCTTTTCCTTTTTTTGCATAAAATCTAGCTCCTGCAGGAGAATTTTATATATGTGTTTAAAAAAAAAAAAATCATAAACCAAAAATCAGTAAGAATGAAACAGTAAAATAATTTGGTTGATCTGGATGTATTATCATGAAAAAAGTGGAAATGTTTATTATGGGGTTTTGTTTTTCTTTTTTGAGGCAGAGTCCCACTCTGTGGCCCAGGCTGGAGTACAGTGGGGTTGGGATTACAGGCGTGAGCCACCTCGCCCAGCCTGTTTTTTATGTTTTGACTGGGGATGGCATACTGCCGGTTGTTTGGTGGCCAGGATCCTTGGCTTACGTAAACAGACCTGGGGGTGAAAAACAATTCCTTTCGGATAAACAGTACTGTAGCATAGTGGTAAGGAAGATATGCAACCTTGCTGCTGGCTCTGCCTCTTAAAAGCTGTGTGCCTTTGATCAGGTCACTTTACTTCCTTGGTCTTCAGTTTCCTCATCTGTAACATGAAGATTAAAAATAGTAACTCTCAGCCTGGGCGACATGGCAAAACTCTTCTCTACAGAAAGTACAAAAATTACCTGGGCATTCGCCTGTAGTCTCAGCTACTTGGGAAAGTGAGGTAGGAGGATCACGTGAGCCTGGGAGGCAGAGATTGCGGTGAGCTGAGATTGCGGCACTGCACTCCAGCCTGGGCAACAGAGTGATACCCTGTCTCAAAAAACAAAAACATAAACCTAACTCATGTATATTAATTCTAATATATACATATTAATTTATTTAAACCTTGGTGTTTGAGGTTTAAATGAGTTAATATGTATATATTAGAATTGTGCTCAGCACATGTTAAGTGTTTTCTCTCTCTCTCTCTCTATATATATATTTTTTTTTTTTTTCTTTTTTTTAATTTGAGATGGAGTTTCACTCTTGTTGCCCAGGCTGGAGTGCAATGATGTGACCTCGGCTCACTGTAACCTTCACCTCCCAGGTTCAAGCGATTCTCCTGCCTCAACCTCTTGAGTAGCTAGGATTACATGTGCCCGCCACCATGTCTGGTTAATTTTTTTGTATTTTTAGTAGAGATGGGGTTTCACCATGTTGGCCAGGCTGATCTCGAACTGCTGATCTTGGGTGATCCACCCGCCTTGGCCTCCCAAAGTGCTGGGATTACAGGCTTGAGCCTCCGTGGCCGGCTGTGTTCAACATATATTAACTGATTATTTTTCTTTTCTTTTCTTTTTTTTTTTTTTTTTTTTTGAGACGGAGTCTTTGCTCTGTCACCCAGGCTGGAGTGCAGTGCCCCATCTCGGCTCACTGCAAGCTCCACCTTCTGGGTTCACGCCATTCTCCTGCCTCAGCCTCCCGAGTAGCTGGGACTATAGGCGCCCGCTACCACGCCCGGCTAATTTTTTGTATTTTTAGTAGAGACGGAGTTTCACCGTGTTAGCCAGGATGATCTGGATCTCCTGACCTTGTGATCCGCCCGTCTCGGCCTCCCAAAGTGCTGGGATTACAGGCGTGAGCCACCGCGCCTGGCCTTTTCTTTTCTTTTTTTTGGAAAGAGGTTCATCAGATCCATGCTCTGTTGGCTGGAGTACGGTGGCCCAGTCATACTTCAGTACAACCAGGCTCAAACAGTCTTTCCACCTTAGCCTCCAGAGTAGCTGGGACTAAAGGTTCATGGCAATATGCCTGGCCAATTTTTTTTTTGTTTTTTGAGATGGAGTCTTTCTGTGTCTCCTAGGCTGAAGTGCACTGGCATGATCTTGATGCCCAGCTAATTGTGCATGTGTCTAGAGATGGGATCTCACTGCATTGCCCAGGCTGGTTTCAAACTCCTGGCCTCAAGTAATCCTCCTGCTTCAGCCTCCCAAAATGTTGCGATTATAGGTGTGAACCACTGCACCTGGCCTTCTTTTTTAGTTTTTAGGCCTAGTCTAGTCCTGAACTCCTGGCCTCAAGCCATCCTCCCACCTAGACCTACCAAATGCTGGGTTTACAACTGTGAGCCACTATACCCATCCTATTTTTCTTTTCTTTCCTTTTTTTTTTTGAGACAGAGTCTTGCTCTGTCATGCAGGCTGGAGTGCAGTGGTGCAATCACGGCTCGGCTCGCCGCAACCTCTGCCTCCCTGGTTCAGGTAATTCTCGTGCCTCAGCCTCCCAAGTAGCTGGGATTACAGGCATGCATCACCATGCCCAACTAATTTTTTTGTATTTTTAGTATACACTGGGTTTTGCCATGTTGGCCAGGCTGGTCTTGAACTCCTGACCTCAACTGAGCTGCTCACTGTGGCCCCCTAAAGTGCTGGGATTACAGGAGTGAGCCACCACACCATGCCTTTAAAAAAAAAAAAAAAAAAAAGACTTGTTAAGTGCAGTAGTGAGAAAGGGGGAAAGAGTAGAACAAGTATAGCTTTTAATTTTCGAGGATTCAAGAGTGAAAGGGCAGGAATACCGAACCCAGTGATTGGGGAGGCTGTTTGGCAGTAGTGTTCATTCATTCAGCAGATGTTTATTGAGCACCTGCTAGGTGCCAAGCACTCTTCCATGCTGGGAATATAAAAAGTGAAGAAACAAAGTCACTGTTCTAGGCTGGGGGGCGATGGCTCAGACCTGTTAATCCCAAGCACTTTGGGAGGCCAAGGAGGGTGGATTGCTTGAGCACAGGAGTTCAAGACCAGCCTGGGCAACATGGCAAAACTCCGTCTCTACCAAAAAATGATTTCAAATAGATAAATCACTGTCCTCGTGGAACTTATAAATATGTAGTATGCGATGATGATAAATGCTGTGGAGAAAAAGCAACACAGATGGAGATCGAGAGGGAGATGAAATTTGAAATACGGTCATCGGGGAAGGCCTTACTGCAGAGACATGTGAGTGGAGTCCTGAAGGAAATGAAGAGGGAAGGAGTTGTGCTGATATCTAGGAGGAGGAATATTCCAGGCAGAAGGAAGAGAGGCACAGAGTCTTCAAGGAAGGGGCATGTTGGGCATGTTCACGGGACAGCAAGGAGGCCAGAGTGAGTGGAGCAGAGAGCTCGGGGAGAGGCAGTCAGAGGAAGAACAGGCCACATGCCAGAAGGTCTTGTAGACCTTCGTGGGGACATTGGCCCTGACTCTTTGCAAGATAGTGGGTGACAGGCAGCAGGGAAACTAGGGAGGAGGCTGTTGGCTCATCATTCATTCAGCGGACACCTATCATGTGATACTACTGTGACTAGCTATTGTGTAGTTCCTTTTAAAAAATGTATCATTGGCCGGGCGCGGTGGCTCAAGCCTGTAATCCCAGCACTTTGGGAGGCCGAGATGGGCGGATCACGAGGTCAGGAGATCGAGACCATCCTGACTAACACGGTGAAACCGCGTCTCTACTAAAAATACAAAAATTAGCTGCACGTGGTGGCGGGCGCCTGTAGTCCCACCCACACGGGAGGCTGAGGCAGGAGAATGGCGTGAACCCGGGAGGCGGAGCTTGCAGTGAGTGGAGTTCGAGCCACCGCACTCCAGCCTGGGAGACAGAGCGAGACTCTGTCTAAAAAAAAAAAAAAAA
>NW_012101488.1:1778880-1779368 GCF_000951045.1 Mandrillus leucophaeus | reverse complement strand
CCTGTAATCCCCGCACTTTGGGAGGCCGAGGTGGGCGGATCACCTGAGATTGGGAGCTCTAGACCAGTCTGACCAACATGGGAAAACCTCGTCTCTACTAAAAATACAAAAATTAGCCAGATGTGGTGGCGCATACCTGTAATCCCAGCTACTTGGGAGGCTGAGGCAGGAGAACTGCTTGAACCTGGGAGATGGAGGTTGCGGTGAGCTGAGATCGTGCCATTGTACTCCAGCCTGGGCAACAAGAGTGAAATTCCATCTCAAAAAAAAAAAAATAGTATCATTTTTCACCCTTCTCAGATTATTGTTTTTTGGCATGTTTGTTTGTTTGTTTGTTTGTTTGTTTTGAGACAGAGTCTCGCTCTGTTCCTCAGGCTCGTGTGCAGTGGTATAATCTCAGCTCACTGCAAGCTCCGCTTCCTGGGTTCATGCCATTGTCCTGCCTCAGGCGCCCACCACCACACCTGGCTAATTTTTTTGTTTTTTTT
>NW_012101488.1:1762354-1778734 GCF_000951045.1 Mandrillus leucophaeus | reverse complement strand
CGCCCGGCTAGTTTTTTGTATTTTTTTAGTAGAGACAGGGTTTCACCGTGTTCGCCAGGATGGTCTCGATCTTCTGACCTCGTGATCCACCTGTCTCGGCCTCCCAAAGTGCTGGGATTACAGGCTTGAGCCACCGTGCCCGGCCTTTTTTGTATTTTTAATAGAGACGGGGTTTCACCATGTTAGCCAGGATGGTCTCAATCTCCTGACCTCAGCGATCCAACCGCCTTGCCCTCCCAAGTGCTGGGATTACAGTTGTGAGCCACCGCGCCCGGCCTTGTTTTGTTTTTGAGACAGTCTCGCTCTCTTGCCCAGGGTGGAGTGCGGTGGCGTGATTTCAGCTCACTACCTCTGCCTCTCAGGTTCAAGTGATTCTCCTGCCTCAGCCTCCAAAATAGGTGGGATTATAGGTATGTGCCACCATGCCTGGCTACTTTGTGTATTTTTAGTAGGGATGATGTTTCTTCATGTTGGCCAGTCTGGTCTCGAACTCCTGGCCTCAGGTGTTCTGCCTGCCTCGGCCTCCCAAAGTGCTGGAATTACAGGTGTGAGCCACGGCACCTGGCCTGTTTGTTTTTGAGACAGAGTGTAGCTCTATCCACAGGCTGGAATGCAGTGGTAGGGATCACAGCTCACTGCAGCCTCCACCTCCTGAGCTCAATTGATCCTCCCACCTTAGCCTCCCAAAGTCCTAGGATTAAAGGTGTGAGCTGGCCAAATTATTATTAATTATCGTAATTGTTATTAACAGTTTATGCAATAACCTTCAGATCTTTTGCAATGTACATAAAAATAATAGTATACTTAGCCAATGTTTACTATGTATACTAACTCATTTAATCCTCAAAATAGTCTTGGGAGGTAAGCCCTGTTACTATCCCTGTTTTCTAGAAGAAGAAACTGAGAGCCAGAGAAGTTCAGTGTCTTGCCTCAGGTCATTCTGTGTATGCATGAACACATACTTGACAAAAATGACTTGAACTACATGTATTGTCCTCTGATGCAACAGGCTGTCAGGGACATCTTTTCATGATAATATATTAATATATTGAGATTCACCATTTTTTTTTTTTTTTTTTTTTTGTGATGTAATCTGTCTCTCTGGCCCAGACTGGAGGAGTGCAGTGGCACGATCTCAGCTCACTGCACCCCTCCGCCTCCTGAGTTCAAGCTATTCTTCTGCCTCAGCCTCCCGAATAGCTGGGATTACAGGCGCAGCTAATTGTTGTATTTTTACTAGAGATGGGGTTTCACCATGTTGGCCAGGCTGATCTCAAACTCCTGACCTCAGACGATCTGCCAGTTTCGGCCTTCCAAAGTGCTGGGACTACAGGCATGAGCCAGGGCGCTCAGCCTCACCAATTTTTTTTACCCTGTTTCCTCTGCTGGTTTTTGGTTTATCCTTTCAGATTTTTTTTCTTTTTTAGCATATATATGTTTTTGGCTTTTTTTTTTTTTTTTGAGACAAGGTCTCACTGTGCAGTGACCCGATTTTGGCTCACTACAGCCTCTGCCTTCACCTCCCTGAGTAGCTGGGACTACCAGGCGCGCCACCATGCCCAGCTAATTTTTGTATTTTCTGGAGAGACAGGGTTACACCATGTTGCCCAGGCTGCTCTCCAACTCCTAGGCTCAAGCGATCTGCCTGCCTCAGCCTCCCAAAGTGCTGGGATTACGGGCATGAGCCACTGCACCTGGCCACATTTTTCTTTTTTTTTGTAAAATAGAAACATATAGTCGACACTGTCTTCAGCTTTGCTTGTTTTCATTTAATATATGCAGTCTCTATCAGTGTCTAGAGACTGTTCTCATTTTTTTTGTTTTTTTCCTTTCTTGTTACAGTTTCATAGTCTGTTTTTTTCCTTGTAATATAAATTTATATTTATATATTTTCTTTTTCACTTTTTTTCACAAGTGTTGGAGTCCCGTGGTCTTTGATTATATATGTGTATAACTGTGTTTTTCAGCCAGTCTCCCTGTTTGAGGACATTGGGATTGCTTCTCGTCTTTTGCTATTATTTTTTTATTTTTTATTTTTTTTTGAGACGGAGTCTCGCTCTGTCCCCCAGGCTGGAGTGCGGTGGCGTGATCTCAGCTCACTGCAAGCTCCACCTCCCAGGTTCACGCCATTCTCCTGCCTCAGCCTCCCGAGTAGCTGGGACTACAGGCGCCCGCCACCGCGCCCGGCTAGTATTTTTGTATTTTTTAGTAGAGACGGGGTTTCACCGTGTTAGCCAGGATGGTCTCGATCTCCTGACCTCGTGATCCACCTGTCTCGGCCTCCCAAAGTGCTGGGATTACAGGCTTGAGCCACCGCGCCCGGCCTCGTCTTTTGCTATTCTGAATAGCTGTGTAATTGATATATCCTGCCATGTTAATCATTCCATAATTTTGCCAGTGTGACTGTGTTAGATGCCTAAAAGCCCCCTTCCTCCCTTTTAAAAACAACTTCATAGTGTTCCAGAGAGTGGCTGAAACATAATTTATTGAAGCAGGCCTTTTATGATGTATTGAGTGCCTACTATGTGCCAGACTGTGTGCCTGGTATTCCTCAGAGCTATGTTTTTGAAAGTTTGCTCTGGGCCAGGCACTGTGGTTCATGCCTAGAATCCCAGCACTTTGGGAGGCTGAGGCAGGTGGAACACCTGAGGTCAGGAGTTTGAGACCAGCCTGGCCAACATGGTGAAACCCCGTCTCTACTGAAAATACAAAAATTAGCTGGGCGTGGTGGCATGTGCCTGTAATCCCAGTTACTTGGGAGGCTGAGGCAGCAGAATCACTTGAACCTGGGAGGCGGAGGTTGCAGTGAGCTGAGATCGCACCACCACACTCCAACCTAGGTGACAGAGCACGACTTCGTCTCAAAAAAAAAAGTTCGCTCTGGTGCCCAGTCCAGAGCATATCCCAGGTGGAGAGAAGGGAAGCACGGAGACCTGTAAGGTGGCTGTTGCACATTCATGTGGGCCATCGTTCAGCAGGTGTTTGTGGTTGGCCCACTCTGTGTAAAGCACTAGAGGTGAGGCTTAGACTTTTGGCTCTGCCTTGGGAGATGTCAGTCTTCCCCAAGTTGCAGCCCCCATGCACACATACATAAGCCAGAGACAGAGCCTGGAGGGGAGAGGGACTTCAGAAAGCTTTACTGGGGAGGAACAGGCTGGGAAGGAGGGTTGAGCCCTTTGTAGATGTTCGGGTGACAATCTAGCCCAGCCCATCTGCTGGTCCCCTGAGGTTGATCCATCTTCTTCTTTCCCAGGGACAAGCTGACGGCAGCCATGGCGAGTGGCAGTGGGGACAGCGTCACCCGCCGGAGTGTGGCATCACAGTTTTTCACTCAAGAGGAGGGGCCGGGAATCGATGGCATGACCACCTCAGAGAGGGTGAGTGTGGCGGGCAGGGCTTGGAATGAGGAAGCACAGCCCCTGGCTTTGGACAATCTTAGGTGGCAGAGCCCTGGGAGTGCCGAGGGGGCTGGACTGGGCTGGCACTATCCCCTGCCCCTTCCCTTCCTTCCAGGTGGTGGATCTTCTGAACCAGGCGGCACTGATCACCAATGACTCAAAGATCACAGTACTCAAACAGGTGAGAGCCCCGGGGGCATCCTGGGCTGAGCAGGTGAAAGGGAGGAGGCTGGGAACCTGAGAAAGAAGACACTAGCAGTAACACCAGTGTCTAAATTTACACACACAGTGTGTGCCGGCCACAGTGCTCAGTGCAGGCCTCTGCTCTTCTAGTTCTCATGAAAGCTCTGTAAGGCAGGGTAATTTCATCCCTGTTTTATACAGAAAGAGGCAGACCCCAGGGCTTAAATCATTAGCCCAAGGTCACTCTGCTGGGAACTGGCTGAACTAGTACTTGAATCCTGGATTCCAGCTCCAAATCCTACACTCTTCATCATTGCATTTCTTCTCTGCCAGTGTCCAGTCAGAGAAGGTGCCTGAAGGTGGGGCAGACATGCCTGTCACCAGACAATGATGACCCATATGGGCAGGGCTGGGATGGAGAAGGAATCCCAGGTGGGCTCTGGGAGCCCAGAGGGAGATCCTGATCCAGCCTAGGGATGAGGAGTTAGGGAGGACTTTTGAACCAAATCCTGGAGGATAAAAGGAGAGAAGTATACCAAATTAGAGAGACAGAGCATCTCTTTTATTTATTTATTTTGAGACAGAGTCTTGCTGTGTTGCCCAGGCTGAAGTGCCATGGCATGATCCCTGCTCACTGCAACTCCTGCCTCCCTGGTTCAAGCGATTCTCCTGACTCAACCTCCTGAGTAGCTGGGATTATAGGCACCTGCCACCATGCCTGGCTAATTTTTGTGGTTTTAGTAGAGACATGTTTCACCATGTTGACCAGGCTGGTCTCAAACTTCTGAGCTCAAGTGGTCCACCCACCTTGGCCCCACAAAGTGCTTGGGATTACAGGCACGAGCCACTGTGCCGAGCTGAGAGAGGGAGAGCATGTCAAGCTGAGGACAAAGAAGTGTGTGCAAAGGCAGAAGACAACATGGGGCACTTTAGGCTGGGCATGGTTCAGAGCAGGAGTTGGAGTTTAGAGACTGGCGAGGTTAGCATGCCTGTGTGATAACCCGTTTGGCTCCTTGATCAGCGTGTAGCCTTGTGGAGTAGCCCCACCTCCGAGGTGGAGTGGATGTACCTGGTGCCTCCCCCATGGGTGGTCATGAGGCCGTTTAGCAATAGTAGCTTGAGTTGTAGCAGCCAGGTCCTGTGCCAGCTCTTTGCTTATTGGAAGATGTCCATGAGAAGGGCTTATTCCAAAGAGTCTGGCCAGCACAAGGGCTTCAGGAGTTGGGTTCTCACTGTGAAGATGTTTGCTGAATCATGGCAATGCGAACTGGGGAGCAGAAGCAGGAGAGTGGGGAGAACTGATGGACAGGTGGAAGGAGGCCAAACCTTAGGAAGGCCTGAGCCCTGGGGCATTTCCCTCTTTTATTCAGCCCCCTCCTGTGTCATGTCCTCACTATCTACCAGGACCTGTGCCTTGTAGGATCTCATTCTGGCCTCCTGATATCCCTTTTGAGTTGATGTTTAAGAGTCTTATTTTATAGATGAGCAAACTGAGTGTCAGAGACCATGCCCAGGGCATAGCACCCTTGGTAGGGAGCAGCAGAGCCAGGCATTGAGATGAGTGTATCTGCTGCCTAGCCCTCTGCTGTCTTCCCCTCTACTCTCCTGTCTGTATTAGTTGGCCCCTGGTTTTATATGGTTATTCTTCCTCCCCACCCCCACTCTCCTTCCAGGTCCAGGAGCTGATCATCAACAAAGACCCCACACTACTGGACAACTTCCTGGACGTGAGTGACTGACAGAAGATAAAGGGGTGTGGTGTACGGGAAACGGGATGTGGATCCTAGTGTAGCCCTGATCCGCTTTCTCTCTGACATTGGCAGGAGATCATCGCATTCCAAGCAGACAAGTCAATCGAAGTGCGAAAATTTGTCATCGGCTTCATCGAGGAGGCATGGTATGGGGTGAGGCAGGGAGCCCCGGGAGCATTCTCACTGGAGGCAGCCTTCAGCTCCTGGCCTGGCCTGGAGGCCACCACTGAGAGGCCGGCCCTCTGCTTCCCAGACCCTTTCTCTCTCTCTTGCACACTGATTCCCCAGTAAATACTTAGTAAGATCGAAACCCTGGGGTCATCTGTGATTCCTCTGGTTCTTCCACACTTCACATCTACATCGTCACTAAGGACTGTGGGCTCCACTTTGAGAATATCTGCAGCATCTGACCATTTGTCAATTGTTTACTCTACCACTACACAGGCCCAGGCCACCCTTCCCGCCTACCTGACGACTTCGGTGGTCTCTCTCTGGCTCCCTTGCTTCTTTTTCTTTTTAGTTAAATTCATATAACAAAACTAGCTTTTTTTTAATCTTTTTTTTTTTTTTTTTTGAGATGGAGTCTTGCTCAACTGTTGTCTAGGCTGGAGTGCCGTGGCGCAATCTCGGCTCACTGCAACCTCCTACTTCCGGGTTCAAGCGATTCTCCTGCCTCAGCCTCCCAAGTAGCTGGGATTACAGGCACGCACCACCACGCCCAGTTTATTTTTGAATTTTTAGTAGAGACGGGGTTTCCCCGTGTTGGCCAGGCTGGTCTCGATCTCCTAACCTCGTGATCCAACCGACTCGGCCTCCCAAAGTGTTGGGACTACAGGCGTGAGCCACTGCGCCCTGCCCTTTTTTTTTTTTTTTTTTTTGAGACTGAGTTTTGCTCTGTTGTCCAGGCTGGAGTGCAGTGGCGCGATCTTGGCTCGTTATAACCTCCACCTCCCAGGCTCAAGAGATTCTTGTGCCTCAGCCTCCTGAGTAGCTGGGATTACAGGTGCCCGCCACCATGCCTGGATAATTTTTGTATTTTTATTAAAGATGGGGTTTTGCCATGTTGGCCAGGCCAGTCTCGAACTCGTGACCTCAAGTAATTGGCCCACGTTGGCCTCCCAGAGTGCTGGGATTACAGATATGAGCCACTGCGCCCAGCAAAAATCAGCTGTTTTAAACCGAACAAGTTAGTGGCATTTAGCATATTCACAATCTAGTTCCAAAGCATTTCATTCTCCAGAGAGGAATCACTGTACTCATTTCCCACTTCTCCTCTTGTACACGGCAGCCAGAGTGATGCTGTTAAATGTAAATCAATCTTGGCTCACCCCTGCTCTCAGACCCCAACTGGCTCATCAGCTTACTTAGGTGGAAACCCAAACCCTCACCTGGGCTTCATCTCACTCCTGGCCCTGTCTCCCCTGCTCCTCAGAAGTCACTGTTGGATTTCGCAACCTGTCTGCTTGCTGTGCCTGCTAGGGACCCTCGTCCCCAGGTTGCCGCCTGGCTCACCCCCTCCCTTCCCTCAGGTCTCTTCCTCAGAAAGCCCTTCCTGCCCACTCCCATGCAGCCCCACGTCTCGGGCACCCCGTCTTCAGTGTTCGTTACAGTGTTCCTCACTCATTGAAATGACCTTGATTCTTCCCGCAAAATACCAGCTCTTTGAGGACAGGGCTTGACTTTTTCTGTCTTGCTCACCACTTTGTCCCCACTACCTGCCTGGAGCAATGTTGTCACCTAGTAGGGGCCGACTACGTATTTGTTGCACACGTGAATGAGTGGAACATAACGGTCACCACGTGAACGCGTACTGTGCCCTACGCTGTATTAGATCCTTTCCCGTGTTATCCTCGTAATCTTTATGGCAGCCTCGATGGATACTGTGGTTATCCTCTATTTACAGAAAGGGAAACAGGCTTAGAATGGTAAAGTGACTTGTTCAAGCTGGTCACTTACTCATTTGTTCATTAAACATTTACTGGATGCTTTGTGACTGAGAGGAAGTAGAATAGCTGCTGTGTATTAAATATCTCTGTTTGTAACGCATTGTACTAAATGCTTGAGCAGCTTCGTTATTCATAGTACTATGGATCAGTTGTTTGACCCTTTAACTGAAGAGAAGACAGGCTCAGAGAGGTGAAGTGAATTTTCTTAAGGTCATACAGCCAGAATGCTGCAAGGCTGGGATTTTATTTATTTATTATTTTTTTGAGATGGAATCTCACTCTGTCACCCAGACTGGAGTGCAGTGGCGCAATCTCGGCTCACTGCAACCTCTGCCTCCTGAGTCAAGTGATTGTCCTGCCTCAGCCCCCCGAGTAGCTGAGATTACAGGTGCCTGCCACCACACCCAGCTAATTTTGTTTGTTGTTGTTGTTGTTTTGTTTTTGTTTTTGTTTTGAGATGGAATTTTGCTCTTGTTGCCCAGGCTGGAGTGCAATGGCGCAATCTCGGCTCATTGCAACCTCCACCACCCAGGTTCAAGCGATTCTCCTGCCTCAGCCTGCCAAGTAACTGGAGTTACAGGCGCCCGCCACCAGGCCCGGCTAATTTTGTATTTTTAGTAGAGATGGGATTTCACTATGTTGGTCAGGCTGGTCTCAAACTCCTGACATTAGGTGACCCACCTGCCTCAGCCTCTCAAAGTGCTAGGATTACAGGTATGAGCCACCGCACCTGGCCAAGGCTGGGATTTTAACTCATGTCTGCAATGCCAGAGCCCAAATACCCTATCTTCCCATTTACTGGGAGAATTCATGATAAATTTTCTGAATTTGTAAAAAGTCCATTCAGCAAATATGTACCATGTGACTGCTGTTGTACCAGGCATCCGTGTTAGACTGTAGCATAGCGGTGAGCAAAAGCATATTATTCCTACCTTCATGTAGCTGACAGCTAAGTTTCATATTTTTTGACTGATTTAATTAATATTTCAGATTGTAATATATGCTGTGAAAATTCTGTACTGAGCTCCTGTTTATTCATTGAACAAACATTTATTGGAGGCCCTTCATTTTTTTCTTCAACGAAAATGACCCTGCTGGGGTTATTGCTAAGCTAGGAAAGGGTCCCCACTTTTTGAACCCTCGGACTGAGGCAAGCAAAACTCGTGATTACAGAAAACAAAGTGCTTTAAAGTAGCCATGGCTGGTGTTTACTGAAGGCTTTCTGCATGTCAGGCACTCTTCTAAGCACTTTACGTGTATTGATGCAATTTTCCCAAAAAATTGCATAAACAATTGAGATAGATACTATTATTCTAAATTAGGTGAAGTCACTTGTCCCAGTTCACACAGTTGTCTACCCCTACTGTCCCTTCTGTGAACAGCAGGCCCCTGAGAGAGCAAAGGAGTTGGGGTTGCAGGACCAGTCTAGATAGAGGTTCAGGGACAGCTCAGTCTGGAGGCGCTAGGCACCATTCCCAGTTTCTGAATGTGCCATTCCTGTCCCCTGAGACAGGCCCCTGATTTCCCTTCCCTCCTGAACCTCAGGCTCCTCCCACCTGCTCTAAGACCACACCTTGACCTCACCCCTTTTTTCTCCATCCCCCAGCAAGCGAGACATTGAGTTGCTGCTGAAACTCATTGCAAACCTCAACATGCTCTTGAGGGATGAGAATGTGAACGTGGTGAAGAAGGCCATCCTCACCATGACCCAACTTTACAAGGTGGCCCTGCAGGTGAGAGTGCCTTCCCACGCAGGACCATCCTGCCTGATAGGTCTTGTTGACAGACTAATATGTTGGGGTTCAAAACCAGCATCCGAGCATACTCTTTATGAGCAAGATGTGCTGCTGTTCTGTGGGAGCAGATAACAGAGAGAGCTAATGTTGTCTCTTGGGTCAGGAAGTTGCATTTAACTTCTGGTCCTTCCATTGACCATCCATTTATTCACTCAGTAGACATTCCCTGGACAGTAGAGCATGTCCTCTGTGATGCTAGGCTAGTGATGCTGGGGACACAGCAGTGACCAAGACAGCTTACTGCCTTCCCAGTGCTCATAACCCAAGGAGGGAGGTAGACCTTAATTAATGAATCACATAACTATTGATTATGGAGTGTGATAGGAAAAGAACACTCCATGGTGTGATGTGCATTAGCATTAATAAAATGAATGAATCCATGTAATCACCACCACCTTGTGAAGTCAGCATTGTTACTCCTTTACCTTAAAATGTGCGCCTTCATCACACTGAGTGCACTGTCTGCATCCCCATGAGGGCAGGGCAAGGTCTGGCAACTACTCAGTCCTGTCTCCAGCATCACCCAGCACTGGGCTGGGGCAGAGTTGGAACTCAGTAACTGTTAACCAAATGAATGTATTCATCATTCATGGTTCTCTGCGTATCGGTGGAGGGTGTTGGTGATTGATGCGTTGTCTTCACCTTTTTGTCCCTTCCATTCCTTCCTGGCCTGCTGGCAGTGGATGGTGAAGTCACGGGTCATTAGCGAGCTGCAAGAGGCCTGCTGGGACATGGTATCTGCCATGGCGGGGGACATCATCTTACTGTTGGACTCCGACAATGACGGCATCCGCACCCATGCCATCAAGTTTGTGGAGGGCCTCATTGTCACCCTGTCACCCCGCATGGCTGACTCGGAGATACCCCGACGCCAGGAGCATGATATCAGCCTGGACCGCATCCCTCGTGACCACCCCTACATCCAGTACAGTGAGTGCTTCCTTCAGCTGCTGCCCCTGACAACCCTGCACCAGTTTCCTCTCCTTCACGCCCCTCCCTCTCTCCCCCTTGTCTTCCTTGGTTTTAAATTTCTGAAACAGTGTGCGCAGTCGCTAAGAGCCCTGATGGAGGTTCAGATCCCAACTGCACTGCTTACTCATCATGAACTTGGGCGAGTTGCTTGTCTCTGTGCCTCATTTTCCTTTTTGTAAATTGGAGACGATAGCGTAGTCCCACTCTCACAGGTTTGTAGTGAAGTTCCATGAGTGTGAGCCAATCAATGCACTAGTTTTATGGTTTTCTTTTCTCTTTTTTTTTTTTGAGTCGAAGTCTTCCTTTGTTGCCCAGGCTGAAGTGCAGTGGCACAATCTTAACTCACTGCAACCTCCGCCTCCTGGGTTCCAGCGATTCTTCTGCCTCAGCCTCCCAAGTAGCTAGGACTACAGGAGCCCGCCACCACACTCAGCCAGTTTTTTTAAAAATTATTTTTAGTAGGCCGGGCGCGGTGGCTCAAGCCTGTAATCCCAGCACTTTGGGAGGCCGAGACGGGCAGATCACAAAGTCAGGAGATCGAGACCATCCTGGCTAACACGGTGAAACCCTGTCTCTACTAAAAAATACAAAAAACTAGCCGGGCGAGGTGGCGGGCGCCTGTAGTCCCAGCTACTCGGGAGGCTGAGGCAGGAGAATGGCGGGAACCCGGGAGGCGGAGCTTGCAGTGAGCTGAGATCCGGCCACTGCACTCCAGCCTGGGCGACAGAGCGAGACTCCGTCTCAAAAAAAAAAAAAAAAAAAAAAAAAAAAAAAAAAAAAATTATTTTTAGTAGAGGCGGGGTTTCACCGTATTGGCCAGGCTGGTCTCAAACTCCTGACTTTGTGATCCACCTGCCTTGGCCTCCCAAAGTGCTGGGATTACAGGCATGAGCCACCCCGCCTAGCAGTTTTATGGTTTTCTTACCTGCAAATTATAAAAGTAGAACATAGGCCAGGCGTGGTGGCTCATGCCCCAGCATTTTGAGAGGCTGAGGCAGGCAGATCACTTGAGGTCAGGAGTTTTGAGACCACCCCTGCCAACATAGTGAAACCCCTTATCTACTAAAAATACAAAAATTAGCCAGGCATGGTGGCGGGCACCTGTAATCCCAGCTACTTGGTAGACTAAGGCATGAGAATCGCTTGAACCCAGGAGGCAGAGGTTGCAGTGAGCCGAGATTGTGCCACTGCACTTCAGCCTGGGTGACAGAACGAGACTGTCTCCAAAAAAGCGTAGTATATATACACTTGGTGTCAAGCAATATGGGTGAGTATAAAGGAATAATGTTCCCTCCTTCAGTTCTGCTTTCCAGAGATAAACGCTGTTTCCTTCCAGATCTTTCCTGTGCAGATGTAGGTATTTGTATGTGTATATGCATAGTGTCTGAGTTTGTTTGCTTTTCTGTTTGCAAAAACGAGGCCAAGCTTTGTGTTTTCATCTGAGAGACATTAAAGTATAGTAGCTTGTGTCTGACACGTAGCCTATTTTCCCTTGTCTCTGAGCCTGATTCCTCATTGGTAAATTGGGGATCATTATGGCATCTAATTTAGGATGTAGGTATGAGCATTTGGTGAATTAATATGGCTGGAATAGTAAACATTCTGTAAATATTAGCTATTCTTATGTATTGTCTGACAGCCTTTTTGACTTAATAGTGTCAGTGACATCTTTCCCCATGAGAATCATGTTCAGTTGCTATACCATATTCCATAGTATAGTTACATTACATTCTTCTAAGCAATGCTCTCTTGATGGTCATTTAGATTTTTAATTCACTATTTTAAATAACGTGGCATTCAAATCAAAACTACAATGAAATATCGTCTCACCCCAGTTAAAGTAACTTTTATCAAAAAGACGGAACATAACAAATGCTGGCGAGGATGTGGAGAAAGGAAACACTTGTACGCTGTTGGTGGAAATGTCACTTACTACAGCCTAAAAATTGTTTGGAGTTTGGAGGTTCCTCAGAAAATTTGAAATTGAGCTACCATATGATCTAGCAATCCCACTGCCAGATATGTACCCGAAATAAAGGAAATCAGTGTATCAAAAAGATACCTGCACTCCCATATTTATTGCAGCACTAGTCACAATAGCCAAGACTTTGGAGCAAACTAAATGTTTATCAACAGATGAATAAAGAAAATGTGGTACTCATACACAATTGAGTACTATTCAGCCATAAAAAAGAGGAGATCCTGTCATTTGTAACAACATGGATGGAAGTAGAAGTCATGAAGTGAAATAAGCCAGGCGCGAAAGACAGCTTTGCATGTTCTCACTTATTTGTGAGAGCTAGAAATGAAAACAGTTGAACTCATGGAGACAGACAGTAGAATGATGGTTACCAGAGGCTGAAAAGCGTTATGGGTGGCTGGGGAGGAAGTGGGAATGGTTAATGGGTACAAAAAAATAGTTAGACCAAATAAGATCTCGTATTTGATAGCCAGGCATGGTGGCATGTGCCTGTGGTCTCAGTCTGGGTGGCGGAGGTTGCAGTGAGCCGGGATCGTGCCACTGCTTTCCACCCTGGGCGACAGAGTGAGACCCCATCTCGGGGGGGGAAAAAAAAGATCTAGTATTTGTTAGCACAACGGGGTAACTATGCTGAAAAATAATCGTACATTTAAAAATAATTGAAATAGTATAATTGGATTGTGTCTAACAAAACGGATAAATGCTTGTGATGGATACCCCAGTTACCCTGATGTGATAATTATGCATTGCATGCCTGTATCAAAATCTCATGTATCCCATAATTATTTACACCTACTATATAGCCATTAATATTTTTTCAGTTAAAAAGATATGGCCGGGCCCAGATTACGGGCTCGCGCCTGTAATCCCAGCACTTTGGGAGGCCGCGGCAGGCAGATCATGAGGTCAGGAGATCGAGACCATCCTGGCTAACACGGTGAAACCCCGTCTCTACTAAAAATACAAAAAATTAGCCGGGCGTGGTGGCGGGCACCTGTAGTCCCAGCTACTCGGGAGGCTGAGGCAGGAGAATGGCATGAACCCGGGAGGCAGAGCTTGCAGTGAGCTAAGATCACGCCACCGCACTCCAGCCTGGGCAACAGAGCGAGACTCTGTCTCAAAAAAAAGGTGTATATGGCATTCATTATGTTTCTGTATAGGAAAAGTCTGGAAAGATACCCACCAAAGTTTTAAGCATTAATTTTGGGGACTGTATTGAGGGGAGTGGTGCCACAAGGGACTTTGAGTTGTGTGTATATACACATGTATTCTAATCTTTCACTATTGCAAACCCATGCTTTGAACATCTTTATAGCTAAATTTTTTTTTTTTTTTTAATATGGTGTCTCACTCTGTCGCTCAGGCTGGAGTGCAGTGGTGTGATCTCGGCTCAATGAAACCTCCATCTCCTGGGTTCAAGCGATTCTCCTGCCTCAGCCTCCAAAGTAGCTGGGATTACAGGCACAGGCCTCCATGCCTGGGCTAATTTTTTGTACTTTTAGTAGAGATGGGGTTTTACCATGTTGGCCAGGCTGGTCTTGAACTCCTGACGTCAAGTGATCCGCCTGCCTTGACCTCCCAAAGTGCTGTAATTACATGCATAAGCCTCCACGCCCAGCCCCTTGTAACTAAATTTTTATACTCATTAATAGTCTCATAGAACTAATCAACTACCACATTTTCTGTTTTTCCCGCCATTCATAGACATCCAGGTACCAGGATCTGTCCTTCCTTTTAGTCCCAAAAGCTGCTGTCTCCAGAGGCCTGGGAAAAAGGATCCCACTGACTAGTTCTCCTCTCTGTCTCTTAGACGTACTATGGGAAGAGGGCAAGGCAGCCTTGGAGCAGCTGCTTAAGTTCATGGTGCACCCTGCCATCTCTTCCATCAACCTGACAACAGCGCTGGGCTCCCTCGCCAATATTGCCCGCCAGAGACCCATGTTCATGTCTGAGGTGATCCAGGCCTATGAAACTCTGCATGGTAGGTCAACGCTCTCCCCCTGCCTTCTCTTCACTGGCCAGGCCACTCTTTCTGTGGGTTTTTTTTTTTTTTTGAGACGGAGTCTCTGTCACCAGGCTGGGGTGTGCAGTGGCGCAATCTTGGCTCATTGCAACCTCTGCCTCCTGGGTTCCAGCGATTCTCCTGCCTCAGCCTCCCAAGTAGCTGGGATTATAGGACGCACCACCACACCCAGCTGATTTTTTTTTACTTTTAGTACAGACGGGGTTTCACCATGTTGGCCAGAGTGGTCTCGATCTCTTGACCTCGTGATTCGCCTGCCTCGACCTCCCAAAGTGCTGGGATTACAGGCGTGAGCCACTGCACCTGACCTCAACCTGCTCATTCTTGAAGAAATGTAGCTTGGTGGTGGACCCTGAGCGCTAGTCATCCATCTGGCAGGCCTGAGATTCTCCAGATTAGACAGGAATCTTTTGGCATGTGACAAAAACTTGATTCAGGACTGGTTTTAATATTGAGGCATGTGGGGGTGCAATGACATGATGTCTGTGAAATATTTTCAAATATTCCAGTCCTCCCCTGCCACCAAAAGGGAGGATAGATGTTCTAAGATTAGCGAAATGGTGATGGGTACACAGAGACTCATATTATTTTCTCTGTTTTGTGCACAAATGAAAACCGAGAAGTCTGGGGTGTACAGGTCGTGGATGTGCGTCTCTCCATCTCTCGGCTCCTTGTTTCTCCATTTTAGTTTCACTCTCTGGTCCTTTCCTTAGGGTAGCAAAGATGGCCCCCCATAGTTCATGGCTCCCATTCGGTTCACTTAGCAACACCATGGGAAAGAGAGTGTCTCCTTCCCAACCATTCCAGCAGAAGTCCAAGAGCTGACGGTCATTGTTTCTGATTGGCTGAGCAGAGATTATGAGCCAATCTCTGAGCCAATAATAGTGGCCGAGGGAATGTGGCGTTCTCACTGGCCCCAGGTCTCATGCCCACTCGGAAGGAGACTGGAGAAGGGGGGTTTCCCTCAATGGAGAATGAGAGTGTTGTTGGCTGAGGAAGGGGCAGTGGATGCTAGGCAGGCAGAATTACAGGCATCCTTTTTCCCTGTGGAACAGGGGAGTCTCACTTATCAGGGTGACCATTAGAAAGTCATCCTAGTAGCAGGGAGACCAGCGGTGAGCTGTTGCAGCAGTTCGGTTGGGAGTTTCTGGAGGTGAAAGTGGTGATTATAACCCTCCCCAAGCGAAGCATATGTGAATTTCCAGACCAGAGATGGAGGAAGACGAAACTGTATGTGTTTACTAAAAGAGAGGGTGAGTTTTTCTCTTTAAGATTGATACTGATGGAGACCCCCAGGATTTTAAGCATCAGCTTGTAAGGTGGAAAGCCACATGTTAGATATGAGGGTGAAGGAGCTTTTCTAGTAGATGCCTGCAAGACCACTGCCCAAGTTTGGGGTTGAGAATTAGGACTGGCAGCATGCCATGAGATCTGTCCACAAGACACAGCTCCTGCCTCTTTCTTCACAGCCAACCTGCCCCCAACGCTGGCCAAATCGCAGGTGAGCAGCGTGCGGAAGAATCTGAAGCTGCACCTGTTAAGTGTGCTGAAGCACCCGGCCTCCTTGGAGTTCCAGGCCCAGATCACCACCCTGCTGGTGGACCTGGGCACACCTCAGGCTGAGATCGCCCGCAACATGCCGAGCAGCAAGGACACCCGCAAGCGGCCACGCGATGACTCGGACTCCACACTCAAGAAGATGAAGCTGGGTGAGGGGCTGGTGGGGCGGGGCAGGCAGACCATGCTGAAATGTTTCATTATTTACCTTAAACTATGCTGAATTTATATTCACTAAGATTATGTTATAGATTATATTATGTGGGCCAGGCACAGTGGCTCAAACCTGTAATCCCAGCACTTTGGGAGGCCGAGGCGGGTGGATCATGAGTCAGGAGATCGAGACCATCCTAGCTAACACGGTGAAACCCCGTCTCTACTAAAAATGCAAAAATTAGCTGGGCATGGTGGTGGGTGCCTGTAGTCCCAGCTGCTCGGGAGGCTGAGGCAGGAGAATGGCATGAACCCAGGAGGTGGAGCTTGCAGTGAGCCAAGATTGCACCACTGCACTCCAGGCTGGGCAACAGAGCGAGACTCCCTCTCAAAAATAAATAAATAAATACATAAATACATAAATAAGGAATTAGGCTGGGCGCAGTGGCTCATGCCTGTAATCCGAGCACTTTGGAGACCAAGGCATATGAGTCACCTGAAGTTAAGAGTTCGACACCAGCCTGGCCAATATGGAAAACCCTGTCTCTACTAATAATACAAAAATTAGCTGGGTATGGTGGTGCATGCCTGTAATCCCAGCTACTCCAGAGGCTGAGACA
>NW_012101488.1:1754350-1761219 GCF_000951045.1 Mandrillus leucophaeus | reverse complement strand
TTTTTGAAGATGGAGTTTTTACTCTTGTTAGCCAGGCTGGAGTACAATGGTGCGATCTCGGCTCACTGCAACCTCTGCCTCCCAGATTCAGGCAATTCTCCTGCCTCAGCCTCCCAAGTATATGGGATTACAGGCATGCACCACCATACCCAGCTAATTTTGTATTTTTAGTAGAGCCAGGGTTTCACTGTGTTGGCCAGGCTGGTCTTGAACTCCTGACCTCAAGTGATCTGCCTGCCTTGGCTTCCCAAAGTGCTGAGATTACAGGCCTGAGCCACTACCCCCGACCAGGGTTTGTGTATTTAAAGTTATATTTTACCCACTAACTTTATCTTTGTTTCCTTTTTTTTTTTTTTTTTTTTTTTGAGACAGTCTTGTTCTGTCAAAAAGGCTGGAGTGCAGTGGCCTGATCTTGGCTCACTGCAACCTTTGCCTCCCAAGTTTAAGAGATTCTCCCTTCTCTGCCTCCCGAGCAGTTGGGACTACAGGCGTGCACCATCATGTTCCACTAATTTTTTTGCATTTTTAGTAGAGACGGAGTTTCACCATGTTGGCCAGGCTAGTCTCGAACTCCTGACCTCAAGCAATCCACCCCCCTCGGCCTCCCAGAGTGCTGGGATTATAGACGTGAGCCACCACGCCCAGCCTCTTTCTGTTTCTTTAAGCTTTTTATTTTGAAATAATTTTGAATTTACACACAAGTTATAAAAATAGTACTAAAAACTGTGTACTCTTATGAGGCATGGACCACACATTGCGTTCAGTTGGCATGTCCTGAATTAGTTCCTCAGCCTTCCTTTGTGTCTCGTGACATTGACATTGTTAAGAGTCCAAGACAGTTGTTTGGTGGAATGCCCTTCATTTGGGTTTGCTCTTGCCTCGTGATTGGAGTCAGGTTAGGCATTTTTGGCAGAAACGCTACAGAAATGATCCTCTGGTTGCCTCAGTACATGGGATTAGGAGACACATGGTGTCCCATTGTTGGAGATGTTAACTGTGAACACTTGGTTAAGATAGTATCAACCAGCTTTCTCTAGTGTCAAGTGCCATTTTTCTCTTTGTCAGTAATAAGCTGGGGGAGATACTTGAAACTATGTAAAATACATGTTTCTCTTTAAACGTTCACCCAGTGGTTTTTTTGGTTTTTTGGGGTTTTTTTTTGAGAGGGGGTCTGGCTCTGTTACCCAGGCTGGAGTGCAGTGGCATGATCTCAGCTCACTGCAAGCTCCGCCTCCCAGGTTCACACCATTCTCCTGCCTCAGCCTTCCGAGTAGCTGGGACTACAGGTGCCCGCCACCACACCTGGCTAATTTTTTGTATTTTTTTTTTTAGCAGGGACGGGGTTTCACTGTGTTGACCAGGATGGTCTCGATCTCCTGACCTCGTGATCTGCCTGCCTCGGCCTCCCAAAGTGCTGGGATTACAGGCGTGAGCCACCATGCCCGGCCTCACCCAGTGGTTTTAACATCCAATGATGATTATTGCCTGAGTCTATTATTCTGTCCTGGCTCCAAAGAGATTTTCCTTCTACATTTATTAGTTGACATTCTGCTGTAAGGAAGGACTTTCTCTTCTTCCCACTTATTATCAGGAATAAGTTGTTTTGAGCATTACACTTACTTACTAGCATGACAAGATGTTCTAGATTCCTCTTGTACTGTCATTGCACCAGCCCTGGAATCATTCTTTCTTTCTAAGGAGCCCTGGTTTCCTTTAAGTGAGGAATAGTTTCAGAAATCAAGATCTAAGTACCAGGTGTGCCCTTAGCTACTGAGTATACATTCTTGATAGCCATTGCCAAAGTGCCTTCTAAACAACTGCACAAGGCCAGGCGCGGTGGCTCATGCCTATAATCCCAGCACTTTGGGAGGCTGAGGCAGGTGGATCACCTGATGTCAGAAGTTTGAGACCAGCCTGGCCAACATGGTGAAACCCCATCTCTACTAAAAATACAAAAAAATTAGCTGGGCCTGGTAGCGCATGCCTGTAATCCCAGTTACTTGGGAGGCTGAGGCAGGAGAATCACTTGAACCTGGGAGGCGGAGGTTGCAGTGAGCCGAAATCATGCCACTGCACTGCGGCCTCGGCAACAGAGCAAGACTGTCTCAAAAAACAGTAATAATAATCTTTTCCTAGAGCTCAGCATGATAAGCTGCAGGGGTGTGGCTTACTCGCATTTCCCAGATCAGGAGAACTGAGGCCCAGAATGAGTCAGGTAGTTGCCCAGGGTCATACAGTGCTTTGGTGCCAGAGGCAGAGCTGCAGCCTGGATCTTCATCCGCTGTTTGCAGAGGCTGACTAGAGGCAGGGACCACCTGGGCGCCCCGGGAGGATGGAGGGCCTGCTGCTCTCTCTATAGCCAGCATCTTGTTCTTTTCCCTTATCCCAGAGCCCAACCTGGGGGAGGACGATGAGGACAAGGACTTGGAGCCAGGCCCATCAGGGACCTCGAAGGCCTCAGCCCAGATCTCCAGCCAGTCAGACACGGATATCACAGCTGAGTTCCTGCAGCCTCTGCTGACGCCTGATAATGTGGCCAATCTGGTGAGGATGAGTGAGGAGTGTTTTCCCCTGGGGCAGGAAGGAAGGATCTCCTCGGTCTTTCTCCTGCTTCCACTTCACACTGTCTACCTCCAGAGTACCCTCCTAATTTATAAAGAAAAGGGGTTTAATTGGTTTACAGTTCTGCAGGCTGTATAGGAAGCGTGGTGCTGGCATCTGCTTCACTTCTGGGGAAATTTCAGGAAGCTTCCAATCGTAGTGAAAGGTGAAGGGGGAGCAGGCATCTCACGTGGCAGAGCAGGAGCAAGTGAGAGGGAGTGTTTTGGGGCAGGGAGGTGCCACACACTTTTAAATGACCAGATCTTGTGAGGACTTGCTGTCCTGAAGACAGCACCAAGCCATGAGGGATCCCCCCAGCGATCCAAACACCCCCGACCAGGCCCCACCTCCAGCATCGGGGATTGCAATTCAACATGAGATTTGGGAAGGAAAAAATATCCAAACTACATCAGTGAGCCTCAGGCCTGGGTATGCAGCCCGCTTCTGATCGTCCTCCACTGGGATGTCCCAGAAGCACCTCAGACTCACACGGCAGATCTGCACTTTTCCACTTTCTCCCCACGCTTCTCTGCAGGCCCCACCTAGTTCCCAAACCAGAAACTGGGAGTGAACCTCTTTTCCTTCTCTCCCTAATCCTTGCCCTCTTTTCCACCCCTGCAGCACTTGCCCTGGGCCAGGCCCACCCTTTTCACCTGAAGCCCAACCCTTACTTGCTACCTGGCTCCAACTTTCTTCAAGTAAAATTTAAGTTCCCCTTGCCTTAGTCAGCCATCTTTGATCTGGCTTCTATGAACTTGTTCTACCTTTTGTCTT
This sequence comes from Mandrillus leucophaeus, assembly GCF_000951045.1. Classification (NCBI taxonomy): domain Eukaryota; kingdom Metazoa; phylum Chordata; class Mammalia; order Primates; family Cercopithecidae; genus Mandrillus; species Mandrillus leucophaeus. The sequence goes on along the minus strand of NW_012101488.1, from coordinate 1,757,844 downwards.
TTTTTTTTTTTTTTGAGGCGGAGTCTTGCTTTGTCGCCCAGGCTGGAGTGCAATGGCACGATCTTGGCTCACTGTAACCTCCGCCTCCTGGGTTCAAGCTATTCTCTTGCCTCAGCCTCCCGAATAGCTGAAATTCGGCGCCCACCGCTGCACCCAGCTAATTTTTGTGTTTTTAGTAGAGACAGGGTTTCACCGTGTTGGTCATGCTGGTCTCAAACTCCTGACCTCAGGTGATCTGCCCACCATGGCCTCCCAAAGTGCTGGGATCACAGGCATGAGCCACCACGCCCGGCCGTTCTACCTTTTGTCTTATCACACGCTAGGAATTGACCTTTTTAGTTTTGCCATGAAGTTGCTCCTCACCATTTATAAAAATGCCTGCTATTCATAGTATAAAATACCATATGTCCGTAATGGGCCCCTTTTTTGTTGCTACTACTATGTGCAATCTTGCAAAATATTTGCTTGTTTTCAGTCATCTCAAAAGAACTAGCGCTTTGTTTTGTTCATATTCTTTTGGCACTTTTTCTGTTTTATTTCTGTTGCCTTTATTTCTTCCCTGCTACTTTATTTGAATGTTTTTCCCCATGGTTTTAAGTGATTGGCTCGTGAATTTTTAGTCTTCTTTTCCAATGTAAGCAAGCATTTAAGGATTTGATTTTCCATCTAAGTACTATTTTAGCTGCATTCCACACATTTTAATTTATAGTAGTTTCATTATCTTTCTGTTCTAATTAGTTATTACTTAGAGTGTGCATTTAAAGTTCGCTGTGTAGCCTTGGCAACATAGCAAGACCCTGTCTCTACAAAAATAAAAATAAAAAAATTAGCTGGGCGTAGTGGCGTGTACCTATGATCCCAGCCACAGGAGAGGCTGAAGCAGGAGAATTGCTTGAGCCCAGGAATTTGAGGCTGTAAGTGAGCTATGATGGCGCCACTGCTCTCCAGCCTGGACAATAGAATAAGACCCTGTCTCTAAGAAAAAATTTTTTTTTTTTTTTTGAGACCGAGTCTCGCTCTGTTGCTCAGGCTGGAGTGCTGTGGCGCGATCTCGGCTCACTGCAAGCTCCGCCTCCTGGGTTCACGCCATTCTCCTGCCTCAGCCTCCCGAGTAACTGGGACTACAGGCGCCCGCCACCACGCCTGGCTAAGTTTTTTGTATTTTTAATAGAGATGAGGTTTCACCATGTTAGCCAAGATGGTCTTGATCTCCTGACTTCGTGATCTGCCTGCCCACTTTGGCCTCACAAAGTGCTGGAATTACAGGCGTGAGCCACCGTACCCAGCATAAATTTTTTTTAAAGCTCCAAATGTATAGGGAGTTTAAAATGATCCTTTTCCAGCCTGGCCAAGATGGTGAAACCCCATCTCTACTAAAAATACAAAAATTAGCCAGGTGCGGTGGCAGGCACCTGTCATCCCAGCTACTTGGGAGGCTGAGGCAGGAGAATTGCTTGAACCCGGGTGGCAGAGATTGCAGTGAGCCAAGATTGTGCCACCACACTCCAGCCTGGGGGACAGAGTGAGATTCCGCCTTGAAAAATAAATAAATATAAATGAAATTATCTTTTGTTACTAATTGCTGGCATCCATGGATGTTCTCTGTTAGGATTCTGGGGGGTTTTTTGTTTGCTTGTTATTTGAAGTCAATTCCCAGTCCTTACACTTTTCCCTGAACCTCTTTTTGCTCCTCTTTCTCTCTCTCTCTTTCTTTCTTTCTTTCTTTCTTTCTTTCTTTCTTTCTTTCTTTCTTTCTTTCTTTCGCTTTCTTTCTTTCTGTCTCTGTCTCTCTCTCTCTCTCTCTCTCTCTCTCTTTCTCTTTCTCTTTCTTTATGAATGAGACGGAGTCTTGCTCTGTCACTCAGGCTGGAGTGCAGTGGTGCGATCTCGGCTCACTGCAACCGCTATCACTCGGGTTCAAGCAATTATCCTGCCTCAGCCTCCCGAGTAGCTGGGATTATAGGCACGTGCCACTGCACCTGGCAAATTTTTGTATTTTTAGTAGAGTCAGGGTTTCACCATGTTGGCCAGGCTGGTCTTGGACTCCTGACCTCGAGTGATCTACCTGCCTTAGCCTCTCAAAGTGCTGGGATTGCAGGTATGACCCACTACACCTGACCTCTTTTGTTCTTTGGACAGGGTGCCAGCTCTGCTGCTTCTTAGTCTTCTCCCATGGTGTTTCTCTACAGGGAATACACACCCCTCCCACTGCAAAACCTTGTCCTGTATTAGGCTGACTCGTACCCTCCGTCAGTTCTCTTGCCCAGGGAGCCCTTGCCTTGCCTGGCTCCTGCTGTGGCTCACAGTACCCTTCGCGTTCCTCTCTCAAGCACTACACTGTATCATTATTTATTTTCTCTGTGACTTCCCCAAGAGGCTGAGCTCCAGGAGTGCAGGCCCAAGTCGGTTTTAGGCACTGCCGTTTCCCCAGTATTGGCATGGGCGTGGAAAGAATGCTTGTTGAGTTAATGATTAAGGAGAGGCTCTCTTCCTGGGCATCCCACAGGTCCTCATCAGCATGGTGTACCTGCCGGAGGCCATGCCAGCCTCCTTCCAGGCCATCTACACCCCTGTGGAGTCAGCAGGCACAGAAGCCCAGATCAAGCACCTGGCTCGGCTCATGGCCACACAGATGACAGCTGCCGGACTGGGACCAGGTGAGTGTGTCCTGGCCCTAACCTGGGCCAGGGGTTGGCACTTGTGGCTTCTGGGTTCTCCTTACTGGAAGAGCACCTCCTTCTGGTGCAGATGAAAATCATGTGGGAGCTAAGGTGTAGATAATGACAGGTACCACAGATAGATGGCTCAGTGTTTTTAAGTCCTGGGCTTTGAAATCCAACAGACCTGGGTTTGAGGTTTGAGTTGAATCAGATGTCATCCACTTAATAGCTGTGTAACTTTGGTCAAGTTAGCTAACCTCTCCGAGCTTCATAGTTTTACCCCATTTTAACAGTACTATTAATGTATAATACACATAAGTAAAATGCAGAATTCTTAACTATAGACCTTAGTGAATTTTCACAAAGTGAACACACCAGTGTAACCATCACCCAGATCAAGACACAGGTTAAATATCCCTTATTGAAAATGCTTGGGGCCGGAAGTGTTTCAGATTTCAGACCTTTGCATTTGGAATATTTGCATGTACATGATGAAGTATCTTAGGGATGAGACCCAAGTCTAAACATGAAATTCGTTTATGTTTCTTATACGCATAGTTCAAAGGTAATTAGATATAATATTTCTTTTCTTTTTTTTTTCTCCTTTGAGACAGAGTCTGCCTCTGTCACCCAGGCTGGAGTGCAGTGGCACAGCCTCAGCTTACTACTGCAACCTCCACCTCCCAGGTTCAAACGATTCTCCTGCCTCAGCCTCCCGAGTAGCTGGGACTGCAGGTGCCTGCCACCACACCTGGCTAGTTTTTTTGTTTGTTTGTTTGTTTGTTTGTTTTTTGAGACGAAGTCTCGCTCTGTCGCCCAGGCTGGAGTGCAGTG
>NW_012101488.1:1751883-1754130 GCF_000951045.1 Mandrillus leucophaeus | reverse complement strand
CCGTGTTAGCCAGGATGGTCTCGATCTCCTGACCTTGTGATCCACCCACCTCAGCCTCCCAAAGTGCTGAGATTACAGGCGTGAGCCACTGCACCCGGCCCTAGTTTTTTGTATTTTTAGTAGAGACGGTTTCACCGTGTTCACAACGATGGTCTCCATCTCCTGACCTCGTGATTTACCCACCTCAGCCTCCCAAAGTGCTGGGATTACAGGCGTGAGCCACTGTGCCCGGCCCTAGTTTTACCTATTCTTGAACTAAACTAAATAAGATCACAAAGTCTGGCTTCTCTGGCTTACCGTACGGTTTTTTTGTTTGTTTATTTTTATTTATTTATTATTTATTTGAGAGGGAGTTTTGCTCTTGTGGCCCAGGCTGGAGTGCAGTGGCACTTTCTTGGCTCACTGCAACCTCTGCCTCCTGGATTCAGGTGATTCTGCTGCATCAGCCTCCCCGAGTAGTTGGGATTATAGCCACCCGCTGCCACCATGCCCGGCTAATTTTTTTTTTGCCTTTTTTTTTTTTTGAGACGGAGTCTTACTCTGTCGCCCAGGCTGGAGTGCAATGGCATGATCTCGACTCACTGCAACCTCTGCCTCCCGGGTTCAAGTGATTATCCTGCCTTCCAAGTAGCTGGGATTACAGGCATGCGCCACCACACCTGGCAGATTTTTTTTTTTTTTTTTTTTGTATTTTTTGTTGAGATGGGTTTCACCATGTTGGCCAGGATGGTCTTAAACTCCTGACCTCAGGTGATCCACTATCCTCGGCCTATTAAAGTGCTGGTATTACAGGCGTGAGCCACCGCGCCCAGCCTACTGTACATTTTTGAGATTCTTCCATGTTGTCGTGTGAGGTGCTAGTTGGTTTTTTTTTATTGCTTAGTAGTATTCTGTTACATGAATATACAATCATTGGTTTATCCACACCGGTATGGATGGACCTGTGGCTTCTTTCGAGTTTTTGGCCATTGGAAATAAAGCTGCTGTGAATGTTTGTGTCCAGCTCTCTTCGTGTACACATGCTGCCATCTGTCTTGAGCATATACCAAGGAGTGGAACCACTGGGTCATAGGGTGTGATCAGTGCTATAAAAACTGCTGCAGGCTGGGTATGGTGGCTCACACCTGTAGTCCCAGCACTTTGGGAGGCTGAGGTGGGTGGATCACCTGAGGTCAGGAGTTTGAGACCAGCCTGGCCAATGTGGCGAAACCCCATCTCTACTGAAAATACAAAAATTAGCTGGGCATGGCGGTGGGCATCTATAATCCTAGCTACTCGGGAAGCTGAGGCAGGAAAATGGCTTGGACCCAGGAGGCGGAGGCTGCAGCAAATCAGAATCAAGCCACTGCACTCCAGCCTTGGTGATGGAGCAAAACTGTCTCCAAATAAAAAAACAGATGAGGGCTGGGCACAGTGGCTCATACCTGTAATCCCAGCACTTTGGAAGGCCAAGGCAGGAGGATCCCTTGAGCCCAGGAGTTCAAGACTAACTTGGGCAACATATGGAGACCTCGTCTCTACAAAAAAATACAAACATTAGCTAGATATGTTGGCATGTGCCGGTGGTCCCAGCTAGTTGGGAGGCTGAGAGGCTAAGGCAGGAGGATTGCTTGAACCCAGGAGGTCGAGGCTGCAGTGAGCCCTGATTGCACCACTGTACTCCAGCCTGGGTGACAGAGCGACACCCAGTCTCAAAACAAAAACTGCTCATCATGTTTCCAAAGAGTCTGTAGCATTTGCTGCTCCCTCCAGCAATTAGTGGCATTTCTAGTTTGAGCCTCAGTTGTACTGAAAAGTGGGGATAAAAAGAGTACCCACTCCAGGACAGTGTTGTGTGGATTTAAACAAGGTTTTGTGTGTACAAGGCTCAGAACAGAGCCGGGCACATAGGAGGTCCTCGGGTTGGAGCCGGTGGGTCTCACACACTGGGTGTCCGTTTGCTGCCTCCCCCTCAGGTGTAGAGCAGACCAAACAGTGCAAGGAGGAGCCCAAGGAGGAGAAGGTGGTGAAGACGGAGAGTGTCCTGATCAAGCGGCGCCTGTCAGCCCAGGGCCAAGCCATCTCGGTGGTGGGCTCCCTGAGCTCCATGTCCCCTCTGGAGGAAGAGGCACCACAGGCCAAGAGGAGGCCAGAGCCCATTATCCCTGTCACTCAGCCCCGGTGAGTCCTCTTCTGGGTGCTAAGGCAGGACAGGAGCCCTGCCCAGCCGTGTGTGTGTGTGTGTGTGGTGTGTGTGTGTGTGTGTGT